>NW_026555341.1:14567781-14920471 GCF_029017545.1 Prosopis cineraria | reverse complement strand
AGTAGAAGGAGAATAATAACGAATGTGGCAAAAGAAATTTGATACATAAAATGACACGAAAATGTGGATACAATAACCACTAAAAATCCTGCTCAAAAAAATCTCCACCAAAAATGTGAATTTACTTGGAAATCAAAACGATAATTAGACATAGAAATGTGTAAAAAGAAGGAGGATAAGGCTTCTCCAAATGATATTTAACAATTCAAAATTCATTCCACTTAATTACTTATGATATTAAAATTTTCTCGATCCCCAATCATTACTCAATCCTTCCAATATTCATTTTACCATATAATAAGATTTTTCTCGATCCCCAATTATCATTCATTCCCATGTCTTCCTTTTGTTCAAAGTCACAATTGGTATAGTTAATGTATTCAGAGATTTGTGCTGCTCCATCCAATGCCCATGTTCATCATCAACTATCACTTAATAAATATAAAAGATATATTCCTCCATCTAAATACCATATTCTCCTATCATGTTTCTTACTAATTTGTTAATTAAACATATTATTAGTAAAAATATTGAAAAGTTAGGGCCTGTTTTTAGAAAATTTATTTTAAAAATAGTTTTCTTTTTCAAAACAAGAGACAAAAAAATTGTTTAAATACGTTTTTTTGAAGAAAAAAGACAAAATGTTGTCTTAGAGAATAAAAAAATGAAAATAATTTTTAGGTGTTCTGAAATATTGTTCTGGAGAACAAGGGAGAATGAAAAAAGCACCTATTTTTATTATTTTTTTTGTTCTCAAAACATATTTTACAAAACATCAATTCTCAAAGTAAAAAATAAAAATAATTTCAAACTGCCCCTTAATCATTTGGTCTGTAGTTTTAATTCTATTGTAACTTAATTTTTTCAACTTTAACTCATCATATGATTGATCTTTATACTTTTGGAGTCGGTTATAATTCAACCCCTAAATTTTGACTTAGTGCACTCAGTCTCTATAATTTTAAACATTTAAAATATTGATCCCTATATTTTAAAAAAATAAAATATAAAATTATTTTAAAATTTAGGACTAGTATTTTAAATTACAAAAAATTTTAAAGATTGAAATTCCAAAAGAATTTTAATATTTATATTTTTTAAAATATAGGGAGCAATATTTAAAATTACTAAATTATAAAGACTGAGTTGCAGTGAGTTAAAATTTAAGGACTAAGTTACAATCAAATCAAACTATAAAGATTGAGTTTATAACAAAATCAAACCTTTAAGAACTAAATCATTAATTTTCTCAAAAATATTTATGATGCTCTCTCTTTTCTTTGTTATCATTTAATTTATTATTAAAAATAATGTTTGAATATGATATCGATAATTTTTGACACCCATGGAGCGCACGGGATTATTTTTTAGTTATTATTAAAATATGCTTATATTTTGGACTCAGGAGTATATAATATTTTAATAATTTATATAAGATATAAGAACATATTTATAATTAAAGACTATAAAAACCTATTTGACATAATTTTTTAAAATAAAAAATAATGATCAATCTACTTATATTATTAAAATTTTGGACCTAGAATAATATTTTTTTTATTATTAAATTATTATTTTAAAAAATAATTATTTTTATTAAATTATGCTGCACCCTTGGCTTTGGTTCAGACCCTGCCGCTCGTCAAAGGAATAGTGAAGAGAGATTTTTGGTGTTAGGGGTAGAGGATTCCATTTTTCTAGTCTTCTTGGTTTTCTATTTATGGTGCTTGAATGCTGGCTTTTTTTTTTTTTTAACCCCAATCAAACAAGTAGTCAGCAGACAAATATTAGTTAAAAATGAATGGAAGGTGTTAAATGTCATGTTTTTTTTTGGTTCATGAATTAATTTGCATTACCCATAATATAAGATATTTAGTGATGGGAGAATGAAGTGATTCTCAAAACATAATTCAAGAGTAAAATTGGTCTTTAACTTATTTTTTTGCAACACCTATTTGTACAATATAGTCTTTGATTAAATACTCTTTTCAAGCTATAATATAAATATTTTTTAAAAACACCTCTTGATTTAAAATATAGAGTATTGGATAAATATTTTATGTTACTTTTGACATTTATACATTACTTTAATGAAACTAATGAGGATAATTTAAATGTTTCTCGTAAGATTATAAATGAAAAGATATGAATATTTTTAAAAACTTAAGATGACTTATTATAATACCGAAAAATTATAATTTAAGTGCATGCTTCCTGCAGGAAATAAATGCTATAAATAATAATGGCATGATAAGCGCTCAGAAAAATGTAAATCCTGTCAAAGAAGTTCACACAAGTAGGGATCGGATCCACAGTGGAAAGGTTGAACACGTGACAGGGTAAGTTTCATTCCTCAACGCCTTCATTTCATTAAAAAAACTGCATGCAAGAGATTAACAGCACTTCATTAGAGTTTTGACAATATTTTAGAGACAAAACTATTTGCAAAGATTTAATGGAGTAAAGTGTACAACTTTATATAAACAAAACATTATTTGAGTTTTGACAATACTTTATTTATAATTAATAACAATACATTTAAACTTTAACAAGATAGAAAAACTGAGAACCGATTTAATAGAATAAATTTTTACCCTGCATTAATAACAAACCATTCGGGTTTAGACAACAACATATTCAGATTTAGTGAGATAAAAAAAACTGAAATGATGGACTTAATTATACAAGTGTTAATTATTTATCAACAAATATTTTTTCAAATTTAACAACTTATTTAAAATTAATAACATATTCAGCCTTGAACATGCAAGTTTTTTTATTCTTTTAAAATTTAGAAATAATGTCATCTTTTTTCATAAAAACTTAATTTCAACATGCAGTGCAATTTCAGAATCTCAGGATCATTCTTTAATATAAATTACTTTCAGATGTTCTTAGCTGATATTTTCCTTTTGTCTTCCTTGGGGCCCTAATCGTACGATGCAAAAACCAAAAAGATGGTCGTGCCTTGGGGGGAAAAATGAGAAGAAGATCGGGGTGCGTTTTTCCCCACGGCGTTTTTTCTTTTTTTTCTTTTTTCCTGAAAGGCGCACTGTTCTTAATAAGAGCGAAGAAAGCCATATGATAAGCGGTGCTCTACTTCAATCCTTTTTGCTTTCCGTCCATTGTCTTCAGTCTTTCCCGTGTCAGTAAATGACTAAATTGTTAAGTGTAAATGTTGCAGGAAAATAACCATGTATTGTCATGTTCATCATAATAAAATATTATATGGGATAATATAAAAAAATAACTATTATTATAAAACACAAATGAAAAAATATTAGACTAAAATATACATTTATCCTCCAATTTTATATAAAGTTTTAATGAGCCTTTCATAATATAAAATAATTTTTAATCTTCTAATTATAACACTATTAATTTTAAATGATTGTTTTTGTGACATTTATTATTATTGAAAAAATTAATTTACATGTCAATATTTAAAAATTTAATGTAAATTTTTTTTAATAAAAATAACAGTATTTGAATTAAATAATTAAAATAATACTTTATAAAATTAAAAAATTATTATTATATGTTATGAATATTTATTATTATATATAATAGGTACGTCTTATTATTTAGGCTAAAATATATTTTTAATCCTTAAATTTATATAAAATTTATTTTATTCTTTTAATTTTATAAAGTATATTTTCAGTCCTTTAACCTTAACATAATTAGTTTTATCACAAAATTTTTTTGCATTGAACTTCTAAATATTACAAAATATTTTTTAAATATTGACTCATTAAGTTTACTTTTTTAAAAAATAAAAATGGTTGATATAAAAAAATTATTTGAAACTAATGGTAGTAGGGTTAAAGGATTAAAATATACTTTATAAATTAACAAATTCAATTAAATTTTTTATAAAATTAGAAGATAAAAAGTATACTTTAACCTATTATTTATAAAGAGCGAAGAGAAATATTCTTTTTTCATATTTATAAGGCATGTTGTTGAATTTTTAGTTCATCCTTTTATTCATTGAATCTTAGCCAAAGAAAATATTATTGTCAAATTTTTGAGTTAACTCTCTCTCAATTAATTGTTTTTACTTTTCTAGCATTATTGTAAAGTTTTCTTTTTTAATATTCTCAATGTTCTATTATTTTTATGAATATAAAAATTTTCCTCCCTTTATTTTTAAAATAAACTCCTTGCAATTCATGCATTCTTAAGAAAAAATCACAATCAATGACCATTGAATAATATTTATTACTCTGCAAGATCAAGAGATTTAAATGTAATGAAAAATTATTGTGAAAAAATAAAACTATCCCTCATATATATATATATATATATAAATATATTTGTTGTGATGGGAAATTGATTGCAATTAAAATAGAAATAAGAATTTTTTTTTGAATTAGAACTTGTTATTAAAAGAATACGTATATATGAGTAGTTGTTTTGTCCTTTCATAACAAATATTAATTACATTTAGGTTTTTTAATCCTGCAGAATAATATTAAAATTATTTGATTCTATGAAGTAATAAATGTTGTTCAATGATCCTTAATTGTGATTGTCCCTATTCTTAATTTGAGAGTGTGCACATTCATGCTTGTCTTGCCTCGGTCATCCTGTCTTTGTCTCTGTCTTGATCATATCAAAATGAATCTATCCTAATCAAAAAGAAAAATAAGATGAGACTTTTCAGGACAGGATAAAAAATGGTTCAAGACGAGATGAAATATGGGACCACTTTCAAGATATCTTTGTCCAGTCTTGAATATAATATACATAGTATTATTTTTTCTATTATTAAGATGTAATAGTTTATTTATTTAGTGTATATATGTTTGTTAATAATATACATATATTTTTTGTTAATATGTAATCACTTCATATGTCTCAACTTAAGAGCAAAAATTGATTAATTGATATTATGCTCGGTTTAGTTTATATAAATGTATAACTTAATGATTATGTTGTTGTTGTATTGTTACCCGAAGGGTATTTGTGATTGTCATGTACATAACTTTAAGTTATAATTGTATTCTTTTTACTTTAAATTATAATTCAATAATTGAATTTATGTATAGTATTGCTTTGGTTTTTTAGATTTAGCAAATCATGTAATTTAATAAATGTTATTATTTAGGTCTCTCTTTAGTGTTTTGTATATTTCATTGAGATGTCTTGATCCCAAACAAGATGGGATAAGATAAGGGGCAAAAACTCAATCCCATTTATTTTTTTAAATTTGACAAGAGACAAGATAGGTAGTCTTGATCACGTCTCATGAAGACTCCTATTTGAGAGTATCTGTTATCTATGTTAACCGTGCAAACTTAATAACTAAATTGATAAAAATTAAATGTAAAGAATTAAATTTGTAAATAAGATAAATTTAAAAAACTAAAAATTGTATTATCTATTCTTTTATTTTCATAACACTTTTTTTTTTCAAAACAAAACATGCTACTTGAAAAAGGAAAATATCAAACTCAAGGTTACACTTCTTTCAAAATCAGTTTATACATAGACAGACTACATAGATATGTGTGGAAATAATTTGAAGTTTTAATTTTTACTTATATTCATATGTGTAACTCTTACTTATTTTTATTTTTATTATTTTTATATGTGTGTAACTCTTACTTTTTTTGATATTTTACATATCATACAATCTATTTTTATTTATATTTGATTTTATTTGTGAATTGGTTTTAAATTTTCATATATTTATTATCAATATTAATTTTTTTTTATTATGAATGTTTAACATTAAGGGTAGAATTCACAAATGGAACAAATAGATAATAATGGGCTAATGCACAATAAGCGTCCAGAAAAATGTAAAACCATGTCAGAGAAATTCAAACAAGTAGGGATCAGGTCCACGGTAGAAACGTTGAACATCTAGCAGTGTAAGGGTTCTTTATTTCTGTCGTCCGATGCGAAAAGATTGTGATGCGTTCATTCTCATGATGTTTAAACTTGTTGAAAGAAAATAGTCATGTCTTGTCAAGTCCCGTCATAACGTAATATTATATGGGTTAAAAATATTAGATTAAGATATATCCTTCTCTCTCTTTAATTTTATATATAAGTTTTTAATGTGATTTTTTTTAAAAAATAATGATAAAATATCTTTAAAATATATAAAATAATTTAATCTCTTAAATATCATAATTTTTTTAAAATTTTAAAATTTTATTATTAATGTTATATAAATTACTCAATTGTCCTTATTAAAAATAAATAATTCACAAGTTTTATTTAAATATTTATAAATTTTTATATTTGTAATAATGCAACAATCCTCACAACTTCTTATATTAAATTTTTTTTGTTGTTGCATTATTATGAATATAAGAAAAAAATTATGCATATTTAAACAAAACTTGTGGATCATTTATTTTCAATAAGGATAATTTAATAATTTATATAAATTTATTAATGAGAGAAAAGTTCTTAAAATTTTAGGAAGATCATGACATTTTGAAAAATTAAATTGTCATTTATATATTTTAGACAGATTTTATTATCATTTTCTCATTTTTTTAATGTTGCTCCTTCAATTTTAAATTATCAAATAATTTAACATAAAATTACACATACTTGTTGCTCGCCCTATTCCCCTATACTGACATGACAAAAGAAGAAAATTTAGTATATAAGAAATAATAAATAAATTGATTAACTTACCCAATGATATTGATAACATTTTACAGATAGTAATATTTTTATCTATTACTATTTTAATATCTATATTATTTGAAAATTATGATAAGTTCAATTTTTTAAAAACAATTTTATTCATATTTGACTTAAGTTAAAAATATTGGAGTGACTAATTACCAATATGTATATTAATATTAAAATCCTTTGATAGAATTGTGTTTTTAATTAAACAACTTTTTAACGTCATTTAAAATTAATTGGTTGTAATTTTACATAAATTCAAAGTTTAACTAAAAGTACTATATTTTAAATTTGATGAGAACAAATAGAATTCCACATACCAACAACTCTTTCATATCATCATCATCGTCATCATCACAAACAAATTATTGTATAATGAGTATGATAAATATGTAAAATGACTAAGCGAGTGTAATACGGATGATAATAGTCTGAGGCCCTTAAGTATTATTCTAGAATTAATTCCTAGAGTTGTATATGAAAAGCATCTCTTGAAAGAAGACAACTCCTTAAATAGTGTTTAGATTTATTGAAAGATTAGTCTCCTAGCTTCTAACTGTGGGCATACCTTAAGAAGCCAAAAAAAAATGTAAAATTAACTTTTATGTTTTCAGGCAAGAAAAAAAAGGAGTTAACTTTTATCAATTCAATATTGATTTGCCTAAGGGATACTAGGATACATTTGTTCATTGAAATCCTTTGAAAATTTGCTATTGAGTGAGTTCAATAATTTGCAAATGCTTTATATGTTTGTCGTCAATATATTAATGTTTGGTAATTAGATGGCAACATGTGCATTGTTTTTGGATTGCAACATAGACATTATTTTCAAGATATGCAATTGCATATTTGAATATATGAAAACTAAATTATATTTTCTTGAAGATTGCATGCATATGGTGAAAGGAGGATTGTATATGACTAAAGCTAAATTGCATTCAATGTCAAAGTTTGACACCAAGACATTATTTTTTGGATATACAATTGCATATTTGAATACATGAAAGTTAGATTGTATTTTCTTGAAGATTGCATGCACATGTGAAAGAATAGTTGCATATAGATGAAAGTAAATTGCATTCAATGTAAAAATTTTAAACTAAGAGATTTTATATTTATATATATTTATAAGTCACATTCTATGGGTTATTTTAATAATTATTTAGTTTTTTATTACAAATAAAGACCATGGCCTTTCCATGATATTTTAATAATTCAAAGTCTTTAACTGCCATTAATACTTTTACAAGGTCTGTAATCCCTTTCAACAATTTGAAGTCTTCAATTGTCATGAATCTATTTATAGGGATCATAATTGTTATTTTCCCCTCAAAAGCTTCCAGCTCCAGCCAATCCTTGCAAATCCTCTTTCCCCTTACAAGAGAGATTGAATTTGTCCACCATTCAATAATGAGTACATTCTTGCTCCTCTTTGGAGCTTGTTGTCATCGTGAAGAGAGGCGATCCCATTTGGAACTAAATGGTTAAAGGCAGTAATTAACCTTTCAATTAATTGAATGATTAATGCCCTTTTCCTTTTTAATCATTTTTATGAGATAATATTTAAAAATTATCTAACAATAATTTTTGTTTTGGCTGAAAAGTATGTTTAATCATCACGGGAATCATTTCTATCAGAATTACTGTATCTCCGAGATTGAAATCTTCATATATGAAATATAGGAATACACTTATTATTATTTTAACCCGTTTTATTTTTATTAATTAAAAATTAATTACCCAATAAACTTAAATAGTATCTTTTGATAATTATTGATTATAGACATATTGAATTCAATAATTTGTTGGAGAAATTCTCAAGTAGACCAGATGTGTTATATTATTTATGGCCTATTCAATAAAAATATGACATTCATATTGCATTAAATAAAAATTGATTTTGGAGTCTGTGATTGGGGTTGTTTGTAAAATTAGAAAAGGTGAATTCCTTGCTGGATTGAGTTTTGCAGAATTTGTATTGAAACAGATTGTGAAGCAAGGATTGATGGAAAAAAAAATTTTTCTCTATGTTACCTGAATCATAAATGCTAAATTGTGAAAATTGTGATTTTGATAATGTTTATTAAGATTTAATAATTGATAAAAAGAGATTTAAAAATCTATTTTTGTAAAGGGAATTTTTTTGATATTGAACCATTATTTTTAAAGACTTAATTTACTTGAAAAATTAAATCAAACCAAATCAATATCTTTTATCATTTTAATTTTATTAAATTTGTTATTTGTATTTAAACTTTATTCTTTATATTATTTTTTATTTTTTTATTTTTTATACTCTTAATTGATTAAATTAAATAAGAAAAAGCTATAATTTTTTGCCCATCTAAATAACAATTTTGCATGATATTTTTTATTATTATCGATTGATCTCTATGTATTATATCTTTCCATTATATCATTATTTATTATCTATTTTATATACATTATATTTTTTTATTCTTAACCAATCTTGTTATTTTATTATGACAACATTTTTACTTATAAGCTCATTGTTTAATAAATGGTGAATTATAAAATTATTATTTATAAGTTTATATATATAAATATATGTGTATTATTTTTACTTAATTATTATGTCATGGTTTCTATGCCTTACTTTTCAGGTTTAACATCCAGTCGGTTTTCTAAACATTCATATATTGCACTTGTAAATGTAGGGAGAACCACTTATGATTTTTCATAAATTCATTGGCCTTTCTAAAATTCACTAAAAAAAATGTCCTTAAATTCATAAGAGGCAATATATAAATTCATCAGACTAAAGGGTAATTCACAAAATTTTACTTAAATTCTTAAGTCACATTCGGGGAACTTTTAGTTGAATGAATAATGCCTCTTTCCTCTCCCAACCCCTAATCATTTTATGGAAAATATTTTAAAAAAATCTTTAAAAATAAGATTTTCTGGTTAAAAAGTTGTTTAATCATCAACTGAATCCTCTCCCTGTGAAGCTTGAAATCTTCTTATATAAAATATAGGAATATACTTATTATTTGGCCCGATATATTTTTATTAATTAAAAATTAATTAACCAATAAACTTAAATGGTATCTTTAGATAACTATTGATAATAGAGATATTGAATTGATCGATACATGGGGTTGTATCCTAGTAAAATTAGATCGAAAAGGTAAATTCCTCGCTGGATTGGGTTTTATAGAATTTGTATTGGAACAAATTGTGATGCCTTGTATAACCTAATGAATGCTAACTAATTTGCTTAGAGCTTTTTAGGTTATTTATAAACTTTTCAAACACGATGTGACCAAAAAAAGAAACTTTTCAAATTCAATTGGCATATGCATAAGTGTGCATATATATCATAAATATTAATTGGATGAAATTTTATGTCGTTTAGGATTTGGAAAACAAGATAATAAAACTTTGAGATGATTGTGGAAACAAGCAAAAGGATCATTTATATAAAAGAAATATATTGCCACATGCACGAACAGGCTTATTCTCAAATAAGGTACTAGCATTGCAAATAAATATCTTTAGATTACGATGAATAACTGATCTACATGAAGAGACATAAACTAACAAAAACTTTATAATCCTAATTCTAAAGGCAGAAAATCATAAAGGCTGCTGAACGACTATTTATCTCAATGTCGATGGAATAATCATCTTATTTACTTGTATTTGCAGAAGAATCATTCTTGGGCGGTGGCCGTGAAGGATTTCTAACAGAATGAGATTCTAATGAAGTTGTACCTTTGAAGAATCCTTTTCAATAGAGTTGACATCTTTGAAGTTAAACTTTTTGAAGAATTCTTTTCAATGGAATCAACATCGTTTGAAATTAAACCACTTGGAGATCTCCCTTGTAAACCAAATCGACGCACGTGCTCAAAATACAAAAATCCGTTAAACATGTTGAAATAGAGTTTGAGAAAACTTGTGTGCTCGAAGTAACTAAATGATGGTTACAAATGGAGAGAAATGGGATATTTATAGACTTTTCTTTATATCTAACTTATTTGATATCTCCAAAAGATATGATATGTTATTTTGTATTAGAAATAGAATCTCAACAAAATAAGAGATAATACTAATTATCCAAAACGATTAAGTTAAATTTTAAGACTTTAAGAGGTTATACATTGGTTCAGCCATATCTAATAGTAATGGCCAGCTAAAGATATTTGCGAATTTTAGGTAAAATAAAAGGATAGTTAATATATTTTGCGGGAAATTAAGTATATGGCTTACAAAATTATAAGAAGATGGTTAATATGTTGCAGGCCCTCAGTTGTAATTTAAATATTATGTCAATTGACCGAAAATGCCCATGGTTGAAATTCAGAAACCCATTGCGTATCCGATCATCACGCGCTCGTTGTCCTTCAGCCTCATTTCCCATAAGATAACATTCAGAATAATCGGCGTTCATGACACAGCCGTATGCCGCCGCCGTCGCAGGGAACCACCTTGATGATTTAAATAGGGAATGACAATTTTTCCCTTTTTTTTTTCTTTGCCTTTAAGAGAATGACAATTTCTAATATTTAGAAACCTTTGGCTAAGCATTTCTCATATATTTTTATTTGTTCATGATGATAAGCTTCTTATTCTATCACATAAATCATAATATAAATTTGTCTCAAATACAAGGTTTTAAAAAGGGAGAATTTCAATAATGATCCTTGGACCATACTTATTTAAATTTAAAACCCTTAAAATTTTAAAATTTCACTACAGTTAGGAGTATTGTTTTGATATTAAATTTTTAAGAAAAATGATAAAATTATCCTCATTAAATTAATGTCAGAACTACTCTACTTCACTTGTTCATTTACTTGTGGAATATTGTTAATTGCCTTACTTCATCGATTATTAAGTGAAGGTCTAATAATGAACAAGTGAAGTAGGATAATAAATAAAATTTATTATTCACCAAGATTTATTCAGTTTTAAAATTCCATCAACTAACCCTTAATAAATATAAAAGATATATTCCTTCATCTAAATATCACACTCTCCCAAGATAGCTGAATTTGATACATTATAAATTTGTTATTAAAATTAAATTTTGAAGGTTATACCATTTATTTTTATAATCGATGTCTATATATTTGTAAAGATACATATATTTAAAATTTTAAGGGGATACAAATAGAATTTTCTTTTGGAGGAAAAAGGGGAAAGTATATTAAAAAGTGTAGTTATTGACATTAAATTATTTTGGGAAAAGATAAAAATTAAAAATCTTTGGGAATGATAAAGTTTGATTCACTAATTAATTCAACAATGAATTAATTTTTTCTCTGTAAATAAAAATTTTAAAATTCCATCAAGTAAACCTTAATAAATTTAAAAATATATTTCCTCCATCTAATTAAATATCATATTCTCCCAATCTTCCTTTACATATCTCACTGATTGATTTGTTAATATACACATATTATTAGTAAAAATATTTTATGATGCTATATCTTTTCCTTTTTTTATCATATGAATTTATTATTGAAAATAATATTTGAATATAACATGATCCTTCCTTGACACCCGTACGCAACTACGTAACTATATTTTGTTAATTTTATACAATTTATTTTTATAATTAATATCTAAGAAATTTATATTTTCAAATATACATATGTTTAAAATTTTAAGGGGATACAAATAAAATTTTCTTTTGGGAGGAAACGGGAAAAATATATTTAATTGTAGTTACTAATATTAAACTATTTATGTGAAAAGATAAAAGTCAAAACTCTTGGAAAATGATGAAGTCTGATTTTGTTATTCTCATTCTATTATAAATATATATTTTAAAATAAATTTTTAATTAAAGTATATTTTAAATCCTTTAACTTTATATAAAGTTTCAATTTAGTCCTTTAATTTTAGGTTAAAATGCATAAAAAACCCTTAAATTTTGAAATAATTACATATAACCCCTCTCATCTTTAAAAGTTTAAAATTAACCCCTATAACCTTTAATTTTATTTTTGAAACCTTCTATTATTAATTATATTTTTTTTATGAGGTTTAAAATGTCATTCAACTAAAAAATATTATTAAGCAAAAATATTATATTGTATAACTATTTATAATAAATTTTTTATATTTTTAGATAGTTGAGGCATTGATAACATAAAAAAAAAGTTATTATCACTGTATAAAATTTTAAATATTTATGTTTATACTAGTTCTATCCATGTTTTTTTGTTATCAATTGTGCATGATTTTTTTTTTTTTAAAAGATAAATTTTTATTTATTTTCTATGTTAGATTAATGTAATGCACATGGTTAAAATATTTAAAATTTTATATAGTGATAATAACTTTTTTTGGGTTATCAATGCCTCAACTATTCAAAAAAATATAAAAAATTTATTATAAATAGTTATACAATATAATATTTTTCTTTAATAATATTTTTTAGTTAAATGACATTTTAACCCTCATGAAAAAAATAACATAATTAACAATAGAGGGTTTTAAAAAATAAAATTAAATATTGGGGATTAATTTTAAACTTTTTAAAGGTGAGAGTGGTTATATGTAACTGTTTCAAAGTTCAAGGAGGTGTTTTTCATTTAAGCCTTAATTTTATAAAGTATCTTTTTAGTTATTTAACTCCAACATCATTAGTTTCAAATGATTATTTTTTTGTGTCATTCATTATTATATTAAAAAAAATAAAACTTAATGTGTCAACATTTGAGAATATTTTATCAATATTTAAAAGTTCAATATAAAAATTTATCAAGGTAAAACTAACAATGTTAAGGTTAAATAATTAAAAAGATATTTTATATAATTAAAAATTAAAATAAAATATTGTGTAAAATTAAAAAATTAAAGGTATACTTTAGTCAAAATTTTTCTATTCCTAATAGTAATAACAATAAAAAAATACATAGTGAAGTCGGATAAGAAAGAAAAATATAGTAGAAGGAGAATAATAACGAATGTGCAAAAGAAATTTGATACATAAAATGACACGAAAAATGTGGATACAATAACCACTAAAAATCCTGCCTCAAAAAAATCTCCACCAAAAATGTGAATTTACTTGGAAATCAAAACGATAGTTAGACATAGAAATGTGTAAAAGAAGGAGGATAAGGCTTCTCCAAATGATATTTAACAATTCAAAATTCATTCCACTTAATTACTTATGATATTAAAATTTTCTCGATCCCCAATCATTACTCATCCTTCCAATATTCATTTTACCATATAATAAGATTTTCTCGATCCCCAATTATCATTCATTCCCATGTCTTCCTTTTGTTCAAAGTCACAATTGGTATAGTTAATGTATTCAGAGATTTGTGCTGCTCCATCCAATGCCCATGGTTCATCATCAACTATCACTTAATAAATATAAAAGATATATTCCTCCATCTAAATACCATATTCTCCTATCATGTTTCTTACTAATTTGTTAATTAAACATATTATTAGTAAAAATATTGAAAAAGTTAGGGCCTGTTTAGAAATTTATTTTAAAAATAGTTTTCTTTTTTCAAAACAAGAGAACAAAAAAATATGTTTAATAACGTGTTTTGAAGAAAAAAGACAAAATGTTGTCCTAAAGAATAAAAAAATGAAAATAATTTTTAGGTGTTCTGAAATTATTGTTCTGGAGAACAAGGGAGAATGAAAAAGCACCTATTTTTATTTTTTTTTGTTCTCAAAACATATTTTACAAAACATCAATTCTCAAAGTAATAAAATAAAAACAGTTTCAAACTGCCCCTTAATCATTTGGTCTATAGTTTTAATTCTATTATAACTTAGTTTTTCAACTTTAACTCATCATGATTTGATCTTTATACTTTTGAGTCGGTTATAATTCAACCCCTAAATTTTGACTTAGTGCAACTCAGTTTCTATAATTTTAAACATTTAAAATATTGATCCCTATATTTTAAAAAAATATAAATATTAAAATTATTTTAAAATTTAGGACTAGTATTTTAAATTACAAAAAATTTTAAAGATTGAAATTCCAAAAGAATTTAATATTTATATTTTTTTAAAATATAGGGAGCAATATTTAAAATTACTAAATTATAAAGACTGAGTTGCAATGAGTTAAAATTTAGGGACTAAGTTACAATCAAATCAAAACTATAAAGATTGAGTTATAACAAAATCAAACCTTTAAGAACTAAATCATTAATTTTCTCAAAAATATTTATGATGCTCTATCTTTTTCTTTGTTATCATTTAATTTATTATTAAAAATAATGTTTGAATATGATATCGATAATTCCTTGACACCCATGGAGCGCACGGGATTATATTTTTAGTTATTATTAAAATATGCTTATATTTTGGACTCAGGGGAGTATATAATTTTAATAATTTATATAAGATATGAAGAACATATTTATAATTAAAGACTATAAAAACCTGTTTGACATAATTTTTTAAAATAAAAAA
The DNA here is from genome assembly GCF_029017545.1 of Prosopis cineraria. Lineage (NCBI taxonomy): Eukaryota > Viridiplantae > Streptophyta > Magnoliopsida > Fabales > Fabaceae > Prosopis > Prosopis cineraria. The sequence goes on along the minus strand of NW_026555341.1, from coordinate 14,905,384 downwards.
TAATGATCAATCTACTTATATTATTAAAATTTTGGACCTAGAATAATGATTTTTTTATTATTAAATTATTGTTTTAAAAAATAAATTATTTTTATTAAATTATGCTGCACCCTTGGCTTTGGTTCAGACCCTGCCGCTCGTCAAAGGAATAGTGAAGAGAGATTTTTGGTGTTAGGGGTAGAGGATTCTATTTTTCTAGTCTTCTTGGTTTTCTATTTATGGTGCTTGAATGCTGGCTTTTTTTTTTTTAACCCCAATCAAACAAGTAGTCAGCAGACAAATATTAGTTAAAAATGAATGGAAGGTGTTAAATGTCATGTTTTTTTGGTTCATGAATTAATTTGCATTACCCATAATATAAGATATTTAGTGATGGGAGAATGAAGTGATTCTCAAAACATAATTCAAGAGTAAAATTGGTCTTTAACTTATTTTTTTTGCAACACCTATTTGTACAATATAGTCTTTGATTAAATACTCTTTTCAAGCTATAATATAAATAATTTTTAAAAACACCTCTTGATTTAAAATATAGAGTATTGAATAAATATTTTATGTTACCTTTGACATTTATAAATTTACTTTAATGAAACTAATGAGGATAATTTAAATTTTCTCGTAAGATTATAAATGAAAAGATATGAATATTTTTAAAAACTTAAGATGACTTATTATAATACCGAAAAAATATAATTTAAGTGCATGCTTCCTGCAGGAAATAAATGCTATAAATAATAATGGCATGATAAGCGCTCAGAAAAATGTAAATCCCTGTCAAAGAAGTTCACACAAGTAGGGATCGGATCCACAGTGGAAAGGTTGAACACGTGACAGGGTAAGTTTTCATTCCTCATCGCCTTCATTTCATTAAAAAAACTGCATGCAAGAGATTAACAGCACTTCATTAGAGTTTTGACAATATTTAGATACAAAAACTATTTGCAAAGATTTAATGGAGTAAGTGTACACTTTATATAAACAATACATTATTTGAGTTTTGACAATACTTTATTTATAATTAATAACAATACATTTAAACTTTAACAAGATAGAAAAACTGAGAACCAGTTTAATAGAATAAATTTTTACCCTGCATTAATAACAAACCATTCGGGTTTAGACAACAACATATTCAGATTTAGTGAGATAAAAAAACTGAAATGATGGACTTAATTATACAAGTGTTAATTATTTATCAACAAATATTTTTTCAAATTTTAACAACTTATTTAAAATTAATAACATATTCAGCCTTGAACACGCAAGTTTTTTTATTCTTTTAAAATTTAGAAATAATGTCATCTTTTTTCATAAAAACTTAATTTCAACATGCAGTGCAATTTCAGAATCTCAGGATCATTCTTTAATATAAATTACTTTCAGATGTTCTTAGCTGATATTTTCCTTTTGTCTTCCTTGGGGCCCTAATCGTACGATGCAAAAACCAAAAAGATGGTCATGCCTTGGGGGGAAAAAATGAGAAGAAGATCGGGGTGCGTTTTTCCCCACGACGTTTTTTTTTTTTTCTTTTTTTCCTGAAAGGTGCACTGTTCTTAATAAGGGTGAAGAAAGCCATATGATAAGCGGTGCTCTACTTCAATCCTTTTTGCTTTCCTCGTCCATTGTCTTCAGTCTTTCCCCGTGTCAGTAAATGACTAAATTGTTAAGTGTAAATTGTTGCAGGAAAATAACCATGTATTGTCATGTTCATCAAAATAAAATATTATATGGGATAATATAAAAAAAATAACTATTATTATAAAACACAAATGAAAAATATTAGATTAAAATATACATTTATCCTTTAATTTTATATAAAGTTTTAATATGAGCCTTTCATAATATAAAATAATTTTCAATCTTCTAATTATAACACTATTAATTTTAAATGATTGTTTTTGTGACATTTATTATTATTTTAAAAATTAAATTTACATGTCAATATTTAAAAGTTCAATGTAAATTTTTTAATAAAAATAACAGTATTTGAATTAAATAATTAAAATAATACTTTATAAAATTAAAAAATTATTATTATATGTTATGAATATTTATTATTAATATATAATAGGTACGTCTTATTATTTAGGCTAAAATATATTTTTAGTCCTTTAAATTTATATAAAATTTTATTTTAGTCTTTTAATTTTATAAAGTATATTTTCAGTCTTTTAACCTTAACATAATTAGTTTTATCACAAAAATTTTTCTGCATTGAACTTCTAAATATTTACAAAATATTTTTTAAATATTGACTCATTAAGTTTACTTTTTTTAAAAAATAAAACTGGTTGATATAAAAAATAATTATTTAAAACTAATGGTAGTAGGGTTAAAGGATTGAAAATATATTTTATAAAATTAAGAAATTAATTAAATTTTTATAAAATTAGAAGATAAAAAGTATACTTTAACCTATTATTTATAAAGAGCAAAGATAAATATTCTTTTTATCATATTTATAAGGCATGTAGTTGAATTTTTAGTTCATCCTTTTATCCTCATTGAATCTTAGCCAAAGAAAATATTATTGTCAAATTTTCAAGTTAGCTCTTTGAATTAATTGTTTTTACTTTTCTAGCATTATTGTAAAGTTTTATTTTTTAATATTCTCAATGTTCTATTATTTTTATGAAATATAAAAATTTTCCCTCTTTCTTTTTTAAAATAAACTCCTTGCAATTCATGTATTTTTAAGAAAAAAATCACAATCAAGGACCATTGAACACACACACACACACATTTTGTTGTGATGGGGAATTGATTGCTATTAAAATAAAAATGAGATTATTTTCCCTAAATTAGAACTTGTTATTAAAAGAGTACATATACATGAGTAGTTGTTTTGTCTTTTCATAACAAATGTTAATTACGTTTAGGTTTTTTGATCCTGGAGAACAATATCAAAATTTTTGGTCCTATAAAGTAATGAATGTTGTTCAATGGTCCTTGATTGTGATTTTTCCTATTCTTAATTTGAGAGTGCTCACATTCAAGCTTGTCTTGCCTTGGTCATCCTGTCTTTGTCTCGATCATGTCAAGAGGAGTCTATTTTAACCAAAAAGAAAAACAGGATGAGACTTTTTATGGGACAAGACAAAATTTGGTTCAAAACGAGATAAAATATGGAACCACTTTAAAGATGTCTCTGTCCCGTCTTGAATATAATATACATAATATTATTATTTCCATTATTAAGATGTAATAGTTTATTTACTTAGTGTATATATTTTTGTTAATAATATACATATTTTTTTGTTAATATGTAATCACTTCATATATCTCAACTTAAGAGCAAAAATCGATGAATTGATATTATGCTTAGTTAGTTTATATAAATTGTATAACTTTATGATTATGTTGTTGTATTGTTAACCTGAAGGTTATTTGTGATTGTTATATAGGTAACTTTGATTATAATTGTGTTCTTTTACTTTAAATTATAATTCAATAATTGAATTTATATACAATATTGCTTTGGTTTTAGATTTAACAAGTTATGTAATTTAATAAATATCATTATTTAAGTCTCTCTTCAGTGTTTTGTATACTTCATCGAGATGTTTTGATCCCAAACAAAATGGGATGAGATAAGGGACAAAAACTCAATCCCATTTATTTTTTTGGATTTGACACACAAGATAGGTAGTTTTGATCATATCTCATGAACACCTCTATTTAAGAGTATCTATTACTTTATGTTAATCGTGCACACTTAATAACTAAATTGATAAAAATTAAATTTAAAGTATCAAATTTGTAAATAAGATAAATTTAAAAAACTAAAAATTGTATTATCTATACTTTTATTTTCATAACACTTTTTTTTCCCAAACACAACACGCTACTTGAAAAAAGAAAATATCACGCTCAAGGGTACAATTCCTTCAAAATCAGTTTATACATGGACAGACTATATAGATAAGTGTGGAATATAATTTGAAGTTTTAAACTTTTACTTATATTCATATATATATATATATATATAACTCTTACTTATTTTTATTTTTATTATTTTATATGTGTATAAGTCTTACTTTTTTTATAATATACTCCTTCCGTTTAAAAATATAAGATATTTTTAACTGAATTTTACCCGTTAATAAAACAATTACCTATTTTAAACTAACCCTATATTTTTATATTTACTCATATTAAACACCTTATAATAAATATAAAGTCATTATCAATAGGAGCACTTAAAAAAAAAAGCAATGATTACATCTCAAAAGATTAAAAATACCTTACATTTTTGAACATCCAATTCTTTAAAAAATGATTTATATTTTGAATGGAGGGAGTATAACATATCATACAATCTATTTTTATTTATATTTGATTTTATTTTGAATTATTTTTAAATTTTCATATATTTATTATAAATATTAATTTTTATTTATTATGAATGTTTAACATTAAGGGTAGAATTCACAAATGGAACAAATAGATAATAACGGGCTAATGCACAATAAGCGTCCAGAAAAATGTAAATCCCTGTCAAAGAAATTCAGACAAGTAGGGATCAAGTCCACGGTGGAAACGTTGAACATCTGGCAGTGTAAGGATTCTTTATTTCTGTCGTACAATGCGAAAAGATTGTGATGCGTTCGTTCTCACGATGTTTAAACTTGTTGAAGGAAAATAATCATGTCTTGTCAAGTCCCGTCATAGCGTAATATTATATGGGGTTAAAAAATATTAGATTAAGATATATCTTTCTTGCTTTTTTAATTTTATATATAAGATTTTAATGTGATTTTATTAAAAAAAGACAATAAAACCCTTTTAAAATATATAAATAATAATTTAATCTCTCAAAATGTTTATAATTTTCGTGAAATTTTTAGAGATTTTTATCATTAATGAATTTATATAAATTATTAAATTATCCTCATTAAAAATAAATGATTCACAAGTTTTGTTTAAATATTTATAATTTTTTTATTTTCGTAACAATGCAATAGCAAATCACAATTTCTTATATTAAATTTTTTATTTTTTGTTGTATTATTATGAATATAAGAAGAAAAATTGTGAATATTTAAACAAAACTTGTGAATTATTTATTTTTAACAAAGACAATTTAATAATTTATATAAATTTATTAATAACAGCAAAGTCTCTAAAAATTTTAGAAAAATCATGATATTTTAAGGGATTAAATTTTTATTTATATATTTTAGACAAATTTTATTGTCATTTTCTCATTTTTTTTAATGTTACTCCTTCAATAAATTATAAAATAATTTAACATAAAATTACACATAATTGTTGCTCGCCCTATTCCCCTATACTAACATGACAAAAGAAGAAAATTTAGTGTATAAGAAATAATAAATAAATTGACTAACTTACCCAATGATATTGATAACATTTTACAGATAGTAATATTTTTATCTATTACTATTTTAATATCTATATTATTTGAAAATTATGATAAGTTTAATTTATTTAAAACAATTTTTATACATATATAACTTAAGTTTGAAACTATTAAAATAATTTATCATCAATTTATATATTAATATCAAAATATTTTGATAGAAACATTTTGCCGTCTATATTATTTGAAAATTATGACAAGTTTAATTTTTTAAAAACAATTTTATTCATATTTGACTTAAGTTTAAAATTACTGGAGTGACTAATTACCAATTTATATATTAATATTAAAATGCTTTGATAGAATTGTGTTTTTAATTAAACAACTTTTTAACGTCATTTAAAATTAATCGGTTGTAATTTAACATATATTCAAAGTTTAACTGAAAGTATTTTTTTTTTTTAAATTTGATAAGAACAAATAGAATTCCCCACACCAACAACTCTTTTTCACATCATCATCATCATCACCATCATCACCACAAACAAACTATTATATAATGAGTGTGATAAATATGTAAAATGACCAAGTGGGTGTAACAGGGATGATAGCAGTTTGAACCATTAAGTATTATTTCAGAATTTAATTCCTAGAGTTGTACATGAAGAGCATCTCTTGGAAGAGAAAAACTCTTTAAATAATGCACAAATTTATTGAGAGATTAGTCTCATAGCTCTTGACTGTGGGGATACCTTAAGAAACCAACAAAAAAGTAAATTTAACTTTTATGTTTTCAGGAAAAAAAAGGAGTTAACTTTTATGAATTCAAATATATGTGTGTTATATGATTGAAATTGAAATTTTTAAACTCATAATTTTTTTTCCCGCCAATCCATCTAGGATTTATTATATTTTATATATTAAATTATTTTCAAAATTGAATGTGTTGCATAATTTGAAATACTCAAAAAGGACATGTATCACAATTTGTGATAGCTAAAAAAGACATGCAACATTCACTCGTAACTTATTATCCTACTTTTATATATAAACTAGTAAAGCACTCGGTGCAATGTAGGAATAAGAAAATATTTTAAAATTTAATGTAAAGCTTAAATAAATTAATTTAATTTGAAAATAAATATAGATTTGAAGTTTTTATTTGCAGCGATCAAAATATAAGAAAAAGTATATTTTGAACTTTTAGAACACAAGCAAGACCCAACAACAGAAAAAGAAGAGTGAAAAAAACTGAATAAAAAAAAATTAAAATTTGTTTGAAGATATTAATTTGAAAATAATTTTAGAGTTAAACAAATGGCCACTGGTGATGGTTATCTATGGTTAATCATAATGGTTTTGAAATGAAAATAAAAATAAATGAAAATAGTTTTGAAATGTTTATATTTTTTATTTTTTAAAATAATAAAATCTAAACACGTTTTTGAATTTTTTTTTATTTTGAAAAACAGAAAACAAATGTCCAAAGCCTAGCCTATTCCCATCCCGCCTGCTTGAATTCTGATTACATGCTCTTAACACATAATTAGTAGCTACTAATCAGAGGGTGTGAACAGAGCGCCATGAGGGAGGTGGCGGATGCACAGGATGTCAGATACGAGATGACAAAAAAAAGCGGTTATGCGTTGTAGCAGGAGAGTGAGGGCAGTGTCTGCCATTGCGGGAGATTTTCTGTACGACTTCTTCCTCTTCTTCCTCCCTTCCCTATGCTCTCTTCATGTTATCTTTTTTCCATTGCTCTTTCTTTCTGTATTATTATTATTATTATTATTATTATTATTAGTATTTTCCACTTCCGAGCTCTTACTCAAGCCGAGTGACTCTGAAACCTTTCTTTTCAGCTCTTGCAGTAAGCGCTATTCTTGGAATAATAGATTGTATCTCTGCAGCAATAGTAGTCGTTGGCCCTAAACGTAGCTCTTCTGAAAATCCAGGAACCTGCTGAAGCATCGGCATCGATTCTTGTGCAATCTGGTGTTGGGGGAGTCGTTAGCGCTTACTGGTAGAAACATTCTGTTCTTGAATCTTCCATTGATTGATTGTGTCCTCCATCAAACTTCGCCCAGCATATATGGCGAGTTCCACGTGCTGATGGGGCGGTTCCTTCAAAAATTTTCTTGCATCTTGCTGTCCACTGTTGTTTGAAATTGTTATCTGCTGCATACAGATTATCTTGCTATTTAGAATAGCTGAGGTTTATACTGATTGTGCTGAACCTTTTAATATCATTAAGTGGTCATTTGAAGGATAACCATCCATTCACACGAGTTATTGAGGCAGCCAAGTCGCTTCTCGTATAGGATTCGGTCTTTTCTTGTAACTCTGCTTGTAGGAAAACTATAGATTGAGCATTTAGGTATACAAGTATGGCTCATGTCCATGACTCCATGTTTATGTTGTTGTTGGTTTTTTTTTTTGTTTTTTTTTATATATCTATGATCATCCACACCCTTGTTGTTTGATGGTGTTTGATGGTGATAGGATGTCGATATTATTAGGTGGTTGTTTTTTCTCCAGTATAAATTAGGCTGCAGTTTACAACAAACTTGATGTTGACTTTCTTTTTGCCTTGAGTTTATGAATATAAGCTGTGAAATAACGTTCTTGAGCTTAGATTGTATCCAAATGCTTTATTTGGATTTTATAGAGGAATGATTTTCGGTCATCACAATAAATTTGCTTTCAGGAATATGGTTCTTCATGGCAAATTAAAGTGAATATATATCATATTCTTGATCATCAGTATACGTGGTTGTGATGTTCAAAAAGTAGTTCCAATTCCCGAATTTCCTGCACTGGTCTGTAGTGCCCATGAGCACGCAGAGTCTCTTTTGTACTTAGCAAGTCCTCTTACTCCACATGTTAGCTTGAACAGAGCTTAATTTCTTTGAAACTGATATTACATAGATCCCTTTGCTCATTAAATCAGTTCCAATAATATTAAATCAATACAGATGTTTAATATTCATGTTTTCGCAGCAAATACAAGCAAGAGGAGGTTGCTATTCTCATTGTAATGGAAGCAAGTTCAATTTTGGGTCCGACAAATTCTCCACAAACTCAGGAGCAGAGCCAGAGGCACGTTTCACAAGCATTGCGGATGCCTTCCTCTCTTCTTTTGGAAGATACAAGTAACCCTTCCCTTTCTCCACAATTTCAAATAACTTATACGTCTCGTATTATTTTGTGATTGCACATAAATTTTACTTAAATTTTAATTTCCAAGTTTAAAGTTTGCGTGTTCTGGAATCTTGTAATGTATTGCTATATATACAGAAGTCTTTATTTATTTATTCACTATATTCTTTGAGTTTATATGGCAATGAACATCTATCTGCTTAGTAGTGGAAACAAAAGAGGGAAGAATATGGGATCTTATTTCACACACAGTCACACGCTCGCCTAATTTGTTAAAGATTTTGCTAAAACGCGTCTTCTTTAAATTCTTACTGTAAATTTTAAAAATATACTTGGTTTTCCATAATAATATTAAGTACGTTAGTTTTTAAAAAGAAAAATTGTTTGTGTTCTATATTATGAGGAAAAAAATCATAGAAGTAGTAAAGTGCTTTTAATTTTGGGTTAAAAATCATTTTTATCCCTATAAATAAAAGTGTACAAATAATTTTAAAATCAATATGAAATCAATTTTATCTCACAATTTTGGAAATTTGATCTTGTATACCTCTGACATTATTTCTCTATTAAGTACATCTGTATTTGAATTTTTTAATATTTTTTATTATAAAATATTTAATAGTGGGTCCCATAATTTATTTTTAACATTTTTATAATATAAAAAATATTTTGCTGTCTCCTCCCTCTCCCTCTTCTTTGTCTTCCTCTAGCACCGCCAAACCAGACTAAACCAGGGTGAGCAACACCAAGTTAATTTAACTTGTTTCCTTTGTTGCTGCCTTACACTGCTTCGGGAGCCAGCAACGGTGCACTTGTTGGTCCTTCCTCAGCCTCTTCGGGCCCTGCTGGTGTTTCCACTGATTACAACAATAACGAAGATAGTATTGGCGCCTCCTTGCACTAGGCAGATAGATAAACTAGCTAGCCACCTTCTATTGCTCCTACTTCTCCTACCTAAGCTTGAATCTTGCAACTATGGGTACCGGAGGCTACCTTCGTCTCCACAACTTCATCATCCCGTTCGACGAAAACTCCGACTATGACTCCTTTTGAGAGGCATCACAGATGGACATCAAGAGGAGGGGTTGATGGTGACGGAGTTCTCTCTCTCCTCCTCTTTCATGCATGCATACATCTTCTCAAGACTCGCCCTTGTTCCTTCGTGATCTTCGCAGTGGATCATGGAGTTCGGAGTGCCAAGAAGACAGAAGCTGTTGACGGTGATGATGAGTGTCGGAATCATGGCCCCACCTAAGCTCAAACACAACCCTAAACCGCCCACACAGTGCCATACTTGTCGTTCTCGAAACTTTCTTGCTCTGGTTCTGAAGCAAGCAACTTGGGTGGTGGGGAGCGAGAGAATGTGAGGGAGGAGAAAGAGGCGAGAGAGGAGAGGGCTAATAAGGTTCGCTCGACTCTGTTAGGAGTGATGACCTCATTGGGTTCATGATGATTTGGCTGATAGATTGATAGAGACTAGAGAGGATCGAGAACTTTATTTCTAGTTTGTTTCTTCTGCTTTATTTTGCTTCAAGTGGGTTGAACACTGATGAGTCAAGCTTGAACCTGTCACACCCCAAAAATTAGGTATGACTGGCACGGGATATGAGCACAAAACTCCTATCCCTTAAGCCGTGATTGAAGAAACTTTGAAATTAATACGTCAAACACACTAATAAGCTAATTAAAAATTGTTACAATACTAAATCAGATATTAATTTTAAAAGAAATGTGAGGATCCTACCTGTAATCTACGTGGAGCACCTAAGGCCAGACACCAATGTAGGTGTAAAGTTCAATTTTTCAGCAAATTAGGATTTGACTAAAATAATTCTTCTGCTTCAATTCAGCAATAAAATTCCTCAGTGGATATCTCGAGTCATGAGTTTAGCTATACCGTCTGAGACCAAAATAATAACTTCCAGTGAATAACATCCCAACAATAAGTAACAAAATTTAAATAAAAAGGAAAGTTTAAAATAATTGTAAGTCAAAGAGACAATAGTTTTTAGAAAAATGTAATAAACTTTAAAATAGAATAACTTTATAAATTTTTTTAAAAATTAAATCTTAAATCATTAAACTATCATAGCAAATATTAATAGGACTTGCTTCCAAAAAAAAAAACACATAAATGAGATAAATAGTTATAAATAAATTACTGAGTAACATCAATGGAATATAAAATCCTCAAATAATTGGATTCATAATTATAGGGATTTATTAGAACAATTTACAAACGTGGACACACAGTCCACGAGGGTAACTAACCAAACGCGGCTTATACCACGAAAACAAACGTGGACACACAGTCCACGAGGATATGTAACCAAACGTAGCTGAAGCCACGAAACAAACGTGGACACACAGTCCACGAAGGTAATGCTAACCAAACGCGGCTTGAAGCCACGAAATCAAACGCGGGTACAAAGCCCACGAATAACCATCCCTCCATTCCACGTGCGTTGGCCATCGCACGGGGCTAGCACCTCCTATAAACACCCTGCTAGCTAGGTGTACCACGGCGCGCCAAGGGCTAACGGAACTGCCGTTAGCAACCAGTGTTCTACATAAAGTCCCTTTTTAAAATCGTTTTCAAACATGCGAGAAAATCATCACTTTCAAGATACAGTTCTCATTCTCAAAATCAAACTCGCATGAATACTTTTAAGCATTAAAACTTGCCAGAATCAAATTTCATATCCAATGCTCATGCTTGTATTTATAAAAAAAATCTTTCAACTTCGAACTCGCATGAATCGTTTTTCTGTAACAATTCAATAATTTTCAAACTAAAATCCCACAATTAAAATTCAAACTTGTATTTACTGATTAACTAAAATGATCAATTCTGGTAAAAATTTCATGAAATAAAGTAAGTTAGTCAACAAAATATCTCACAATCACATTGTTGTCATAAAAAGAATTTGCATAAAAATGTAATATTTGAATAAAAGAGATTTTAATGAAATATCAGTTGGGACGCTATCCACTTACCTGATAATTCCCAAAATAATAATATGTGCTTTTTAAATGCCTCTCCGTTTCCCTTTAGCTATGCTATTACCTAGACCAAAAGAATAAACAACTATCTTTAATAAGAGCTCCAATTCATATATTTCTAACTGAAATTCGTGAGCCCAATATGTAATCTAGAATAATTTTAAAGTCCACAATCCTTATTTGTCCTTAATCCACTATCCATATTTAGAATTATATTCTTTCTATTCCTTTCTCCCACCTATAATGACATATTCATCTTAACCATGCCTCCTTCCTTTAGTAACTGATAAATGATTTATTCTTAAGGCTCTTTGATAATTCTTCATAAAGTACACATTATTCAAAACAGTACAATTCCTTACCTTACAAAACCACAACCGATCTTATGACACCTTAAATTCAATATCATAAATATCATCAAGCATAACAAATTTCTTCCTTGTTCCTCTGTGCTTCAAGACCCAAACTACTCCTAACAGTTTTAAAATTTCACCTAACATGTTCAAACTCTAACCTATACACCATCAGGTCAAACCATCTTCATTTTTATTCAAATCCTCTCATAGCTTAGGCATGTGTAGGATCAAACAAGCAATAAAGGAGAGTCTACAATCCTAGCTACATAAACTTATTCACATAACACATATTAACATATTCGTATATATAAAAGAACTAAGTGACCTATACATTAAAATTTAATTAGGATTAATTTGGTAAAGTTTAAGCACTCATTTATATAAAAATTTTCACTCAATCATTCCGTCAAACACTGCATGTGCAAGAGAAAATTAGTGTGACAAGCTTCTTTCTTTCCTTAATTCTTTATCCAAGCCACATATAGACCCTAACAAGTCTTCTCCTAAAAACTCATGTCCAACATAAACGGTTACATGCAGCAGGAACAGAGGGAAAGGAAATTCTTGTGGCTTCCATCGTAAACTCACGCACTTAATCACACAAGACCATCAAGAAAGAGAGTTCGAAGCCAATGGTTTCTCTAACACATACACACATACAGAACCGAGGAGGAAGAAAGAGATTTGAAAATCCATACCTTTGATCAATAATATCAAAAATGTAAAAAGGTACACTGCTGTTCGAACAAGGAAGAGGAAGAAAGAGATTCTCATGCACGTACAACAGCCAGCCGAACAGAGCTCAGAGAGCGACGCGAAATAGAGGAGTAGGAGAAATCATGTATTAGATCTCCAGCAGCGGCGGACGGCGTTCTAGCTCACAACCTCATTCGCAATGTTGAAGGCAATCGAGGAAGGAAAGGAGAAGGTGAAAGAGATCAAGAATTCCGGTTCCTCTCTCACTCGAGCACCGGTAACAGATCAAAGAAAAATGGGAAAGGAGGATTCAGTAACGAGAAAACAGGGGAGAGATTCAGGCATCACCATTACATGAAGGACGAACTCGCAACTTCGAGTCTTGACAGTAGCGGATTCATAGCGAACACCGACATCAGCGACGAACTGAGCAGCCAAGCTCCTCACTCGTACACTTCAGAAACACAGAAAGAGAATGGATGGAGAAGAACAAACGACCAAAACTCTCGACTTTCTCTCTGGCCCACACTCACACCGGCGACGGCAAGGACGAAGGCTGATAGAACAGAGGGAGAGAAGAGGCGATCTCTCTGGTTTCTGGAATTTTCGAAGAAGGAGAAAGAAAAATGAAAGAGGCGGTGCCCGTATCTGACCGAAGGAGAAATATAATTTGAATTTTTAAGAAATTGCAAAAATTATAAAAGAGAGCCCAACATTGTCTCTAATAACATAAAAGACACGGACACTTTGATAAATTTTTCAAAATTTTAAACTAAATAAAATTAATATCTAAAAATATTTAAACTTTAGACCTTCAAGTAAGCTATTAATATAATTTTTACTAATTCACCCTTTTCCATTTTCCATAAATAAATTCAAATAAAATATAAATTGGGAAATAATAATAAAAATTAATTTTATTTATTTTTTTTATTTTTAAATTTTAAGGTCATTACAGAACCAAGCTTGTCTCCTCCGAACTCGTCTCCTTTGAATTCTTCTCCTTCATCTTCTAACTTGTCTCTCCCTCCCTCTCTCTCTCTCATGCCCAGAAACCCACGAGTCAAGCCTCTTGATATAGTGACGCCTTATGCATCCCAGGTTTAGTTGCATGGCAGGGACAAGCTTTTTACGTCCTCATGTAGATGATGTTGTTTTTGGTGATAGATGCACTTTGGTGAAGCATGGAGAGAGAGCTTGAGGGTGGTGATGGGTAGAGGACAAGCATTCTGTAGATGCACTTTAAAGAGAGAGGGGGGTCGAAGGCATAGAGAAATCTTAATGGTGGAGGGAAACTCTTATCGCCCCTTGTACATATAGAGGAATCATGGAGATGGCATCGAGGACCTGCTTGCTTGAGGCACAATCAACAAACAAGAGCTCGGGTTTAGCTTAGCTGATGACGACAGTGAGAGCGTGAGCATGATGGAGGAAGTAGCTGATGATGTTGAGGACGGCGTTGGTGAAGGGAACTACGAACTGGAGCTCATATTGTGACGTTGAGAGAGTGGGGAAGAGAGGAGAGAGGGAGAGAGAGTGAGGAGGAGGAGAGAGAGAAGAGAGGTGGATGAGAGAGAGGGAAGTGGGGTCTCTCCACTTCCTTTTCCTCCATTTCTCTCTACTTCCCCATCTCTACCATTCATTAATTTTTTCATTTAAAAAATTATTTAATAAAAAAATTTGAACGGTAAAGATGGGAGAAATGGAGGGAAAGGGAGGAAAAGAAAGGAAGAGACCTGGTTAGAGAGAGAGAGGGGCAAGGTGTAAAAAAATAATAAACAAATATGGAGCAAGCCCACTAACAAATAATTAACAACAGGGGCACTGAGGAAGTAAGATTTTGAGGTTAATTAAGGATAAAATTAACCCTTAATTAAGTTTATAATCATTTTGTAAACTTTTATGTATAGTTCATGGATCAAAATGACCCTTAACTCTTTAATTTAATATATAAGATAGATTAAATCTTTTTCCTTCCTACATCATAAAGCTAAAATGTTTAACTTTGTTTTAGGGGATGCAAGAAAGATATACCTCAAAACTTGTGTGCCCTTGATGAAGTATGCATTGAGAGGAGATTGGGAAAATGCACAGCCCTTTTTGTTGCATCAAAGGATGTTGGTAAATGCCGGCATTGCCAAAGGACACCCAACAATGTTGCATCTGGCAGCAGGAGCTAATCATTTTCATTTTGTAAAGCAACTCTTAAATTATTTGAATGAAGATGATTTAGCATTACAAGATTCTGAGGGAAACACTGCCCTTTGCTTAGCTGCTGGAGTAGGAAACATAAAGTTGGTTGAGATTATGTTGCAAAAAACTCCTTCCCTGCCTGGAATTAGGAATAGAGAAGGTTTAACTCCTCTCCATATTGCGGCTATACAAGCAAAACGTCAAATGACATCATATCTATATAACAAGACTAAACAAACACTTGAAGATGTCGATCGGAGGAAGTTATTCTTCATCTGCATTCAAAATGATATCGTTGGTAAGTTTATTATCCTTAACACATGAATTGTTGTGCGTTAAATTCATAATTATATTTATATTCTATCAAAATTTTGTCATGTATCTTATTTAAATGATATTATTTAAAATTTCAATTTATTTATTTAATTTTTTAAAAGATAATCATGACAATTAGAAAAATAATATAAGGTAATATTAATTGTCTTTTTTAAAGACTATTGTGATTTTTTAAAGACTATTGGTGATGTACTCATTTTTGGTAAATGTTATGTAATATATTTTTAATATTTTTAAAAAAGCTACGAAGCTGAAAAAAATAAAATTGAATGGTAGTATAATATGACATTTTTATTTTAATGCAAGCATGACATAATTTTCAATTTCAAGTGGACAGTTTATTTTTAAGTCTTTGATATTGATATCCATTTATATATCTCTATATTTCATATTATACTGATAACTTTTTTTTTTGGTATTATCAATTCTGATTTCTGACAATTTTAAAAAAATTTATAGGTATAGCATTGGATTTATTAAATAATATGGAAGGTTTAGCTCTTGCAAAAGATGAAAAGGATGAGACAGCCTTGCATGTCTTAGCTAAGAAGACTTCAAGTTTTAGTGGTAATATTTTTAAGCATTTAATATTTTTACTTTATCTACAGTGTAATGCTAATTGCAGTAGCTAAAATTTTGTAATTACCAATTTAATTTGTTGACTCAATAATTGATTAAGGGAATGAACTTTGGTGCTGTATTTTTTTCTTATTCAGCTTTTGGTTTCTTTTTGTTTAATTATATATATGATTCAGGTATGAAGTAGACTAAATCTCTTCAATTGGTTGGTAAGCTGTGGAATTTGATTCTGCATACTGTTGACTCTGGGGTAGATATACAAGAAATAATCAAAGGACCATTGTTTGGTGCTGCTGAAGTTGGAAATTTTGAGTTTTTAGTTGTGCTCTTGAAGAAGTATCCATATTTGATTTGGGAGGTGGACAATAGAAATAGAACGATAATTCATATCGCAGCGCTATATCAACATCCAAAAATCATGAACCTCATCCATGACATTAGTCCAATCAAAGTTGTCATATTGACACTTACCGATATAGAAGATGGGAATAACATATTGCATCTTGCCGCAAAAGTAACACCATCAAATAGATTTGAGTTGGTGACAGGCGCAGCATTTGAAATGATATGTGAGCTAGTATGGTTTGAGGTAGTTTGCCCTTATGTGCTTTCGGTGATTAATTTTAGATTTTCTAGCATCCTTTTCAAAAATGTGGATTCAAGCAATTTGAAATCACAAAATCTTCAATATTAGATATATGTATTTGCTTTAATTTATATCTATGCATTAATGTTTTCTAAATAACATTTTAATATGGCAGGAGGTGAAGAAGATTATGTTGCCCTTACATATTGAGAAGAGAAATTTGGAAGGCCTAACTCCTCAACAATTATTCAGTAGAGAGCATGCTAAATTACGACAACATGCAGCGGATTGGATGAAATTCACTGCAAGTTCTTGTATGCTAGTTTCATCACTCATTGCGAGTGGAATGTTCTCGATTGCATTCGGCATAACAGAGTATGCAAGTAATCCAACAAGTCTTACATTTGCAATATCTAATGCTCTTGCATTGGTCTCAAGTTTAATATCATTTGTGGCTTTTCTGTCTGTCCTCACTTCAAGATATGAGGAACATGATTTTCACAAATCTCTACCTAGAAAGCTGATGACTGGATTGCTGACTCTTTGCTTAGCCATATCATTCATGATTTTGGCATATTACAGTGGCTTCTACATTACATACTTCGGCGGCAAAAGGTGGATTTTTACTACCTTATGTTCTGTGGTATTGGTACCCATAATCATGTTTGGATGCCTAAAAGTCGAACTTCTTTATAGTATCACGCATTCGACATTTCTTGTGAGGCGTCTTTTAGTTCGACCCGGCAAACATAACCTTTATTAGACAAGCTGGGAACATTTATTGTATGCTTATTTGAACTCTTGAACAATTTAGTTTATATGGATCTTTACCTCTTCATTGTGAAAAAGATGGTTGAATTATGATCGAGTATTACATTGCTGAAGCTGTATATGAGAATCAGAAAGAAATGTTTCAAACATATTCCAGCACATTAACTTATTTCTAAATCTGTGTTTGTGATATTTGGTTGCAATAGGTGGGTGAGTGATCCATTGGAGTAAAGTTGATAGTACAGTCATGTATGAAAAAATTCAAATGTGCAAATAGTTAAAGCATTGAGTTATATATGTGTGTGTTAAAACATAAGGTTCTTCCGATGATAATGGGTGCTTTCATACTGGGTCTGAGACAAAAATACCCATTTTATGAATATGTATCTGCATGTTTTCAAAGTTCATCCTTAAACTACAGAAATTTAAAAAGAATAAAAAGGGCTCCCAAAAGGTGATCTATCTGGGAGGATGAAACTGGTTAAATGTTTATGGGACTAACCAATGTCTTACGTGCTTGCTAAAGCTAAGTTCTTTGTGTTCTTTGTCTCTGATTCGTCCTGTTCCAACAAAGCCATACTCTTTGGTCATCCTCCTCTTTTTCAGCCTTTTGGTCATCCTCTTCTTCATCCTCCTCTTTTTATTGTTTCTTTTCCAGGTTCAAACACATTGGACAACAATCATGGCATCAGTCAGGGTGCTCGTTCTTACTTTGCCTCTTGATCCTATTTGTTTATGCAGCAATTAGTCGAATAGCAAAAATTGTTATAATCCAAAGGCCAGTCCCGTAACTGATCTAAACAAAATGATCAGCCCTAACAAATTAATATCAGACACCGAAAGGACAAACACAAGATTGCAAATAAAACGCTACAATAACTCGATCCTCGGAGATTTTAGAGAAGAAGGGAGGCATAATTCGTGTGGCAGGGCTGACTTCCTCTGGTTTTCCGTCGCCCCTACCTCTTCTTGCTTCAACCACGACCCATCAGAGACCTCATTTTTTCTGTGCTAATTTGGTTTTTTTTTAATATTTGCACCCTCATTACAAATTACAGCAAACTTGGCAGCATTTTTTATCGCGGGTAAGGCGTATACTTAATTTTCCCTATCTTTTTATTTTACCTAAAATACATAAATAAATATTTAGTTGACCATTAATATTAGATATGGCTAAACTACTATCTAACCATCTGAAATCTTAAATTCTAATTTAATTGTTTTGGAAAATTAATATTATCTTTTATTTCGTTGAGATTCTATTTCTAATACTGAATAACACATCATATGTTTTGGAAATATTAAATAAGTTTGATTGGGAATAGTTATTACAAAACTCATATTTGAGTTCTATAAATATAATATCTTGTTAGGTTGCTTATAGACTTTGAGTGCACAAGTTTTTTCTAGAGTATTTCAAAATGTTTAACAGAGTATTTTGATCATGTATGACATTTTGGTTTACACAAAAGAGATATGATTAAAATAGTGAGCACAGGATAATAACGTTTTTTTTTTTTGAAAAATTGGAATGTCAAAATGTTTAATAGATTTGTGTATTTTGATCATGTGTGACATTTTGGTTTACACAAGAGAGATATGATTAAAATAGTGAACATAGGATAATAACATTTTCTGAAAAATTTGAAGCTTTAACAACCAATTTTAAAAACTTATATCTATTTAATATAAAATATTTTTTAAATGAAATAAATTTTTTTGGAAAGCTTTGCAAGTATATTTTGGAATGAAAGAAGTTTCATATTAAATGGATTTGTATATTAATAGATATAGAGAAAATATAGATTAATGATAAAAATCAAATATCTTTCAAAACTCTTAAGCTTCAAGTGTAAACTCCAAGTGATAACAACATAATTAAATTCATATTAAAACTTTTCAATACCCAAGATAAATTCAAGAAGGAATTGGAGGGAAACCAAGTACTTATGCCGATAATAAATTTAAAGAAACTTAGAACTTTGGATAAGATAATAAAGATTAAGCATATAGATCATTTACCCTTAATTACCACTAAACACTAATTAAAATCTCTACAAAAGTAAAATATATATTTTGTAATCATCAAAATTAAAGTTCAACGTAAATTAGAGAATTAAAATTGTTTGGATTTAAAGAATGACCAAGTGGTTTATTTTGCCGGTTGGAGTTTAATATGAAAATCATATTTTTATGAATGGTTCTGTACAACCTACCTAATAATTGTTAGATACATTCAGGAAGCCTCATATCCCCTCTTGCATAATTGATGATGGATGACTAAAATGTCTGCGGTGCCTAGTTCCTTAGTTGTAATTTAAATATTATGCAAATTACCTTGTTTCATAGCATATGTTTTGTTTTCAACTGTTTTCGACTTCTTTCACTCCTCTGAGGTATTTCATGCTTCCAAAAGTTATTTTACTCTGATATAAAGGGTTTTGATTGATTTAAAATCATTTTTATTTAGAAAACTTGGGATCTCTTGCTTTTAAATTAAACCTTAATAATAATCTTTTTGAGTTAAGTATCTGATTACCAAGTGCTATATTGGTTAATTATGTTTAGTGAAGTGAGAATGTTTCAAGTAGTCCACGAGTCTTTGAGAAGAGAATGGAAAGAGCCCTCAAGCATCCAAGTAGCGTGACAATGAAAAGGTTTAGGATGGTGTTGATGTTGATCATTTCTATGTAGTTGGATTTTGATTGGGTGATGGTCAAAACCATACTTTAGAAGGTGAAAAGAATTAGCTTGGTGGAATTGTAGTCTCTATATTGAGTTGCAGAAAGCCTAATCAAGACATTCTTTAACAAAGTCTTTTTCCCAAGTAAATCTGTCACTATGGAAGCTTAGTTCAAGAAGGTTGGAAGAATTAACACAGTGTCTAAATTGTTTCAAAGATCTTTAATTGTAGCTGTTTCCTCTAGTTTTATCTTCACATGAGAGATATGAATTGAAGTCACCTATAACAAGCTAAGGATCATTCATATTTTGAGAAATAAAGATAATAGAATCCTAGAGAAGATCATGATTGTAAGGATTCGGGTCACCATAAATACAAGAGAACAAGTAAGAGTTACTTGAGCTTAAAATGTTAACCCTACTGTGTAATAATTGAACATTAGAGTAAATATATTCAATATTAACAAAATTATTATTCCATAATAACCAAATATCGCCAACATAACCAGTAGCTTCAACACAAATCTAATAAAAAAACCTAACTTATGAACAATTTTATTAGCTGGGTTCTATGTAACACATGCTCTGAGTGTTATCCAAAAATCACATAATTTGAATAAAATAAGTGTGGTTAAGGAGTTGATCCTCTAACCAACTTAAGAAATAAATCATTTAAAACCTTAAAAAAATTATAGGTTCTACCTATAGCATCCGGAAGCAAGCTAGACAAAAAGGAAATAAAAAGATGCTGTCATGACAGTAATTTATTACTGTCATGACAGCCGTCTAGGGCCAACTTCTAGGAGACGTCGTTCCATCACTCAACCTCCAATCGAAGTAATTTTAAAGCTCACACGTCAAATTCAAAGGATACTATAAGTGTACCAAATTTCAAAAATATCCAACGGTTGAATTAAAAATTAGACATGTTAAAAAATTTGCTATTTTTGCTATCATGACAGCTGACAGCACCTCCGGATTAACTTTCGGGGTGCACCATTTCATCATCTGACCTCCGATCGAAGCGATTCCAAAGCCCACATGTCACTTTTAAATAGTACTATTAGCATACCAAATTTTAGAAAGATCTAACAGATGGATTGAATTTCGTGCATGTTGCAACATTAACATATATTGCTGTCATGACAGCACCTTTGCTGTCATGACAGCTCCTCCAGACTAAATTTCAGAGTGCGCCGTTTCTCCGTCTAATGTCCGATCGAAGTGATTCTAAAGCCCACACGAAGCTTATAAAAGATTTTACTTGTGACCCAAATTTTAGAGAAATTCAACGGTCGGATTAAGATTTGAATATCCGGATGCAAAAGTGTAGGTTTTTAGTAAAAACCATTTTCAAATTGTCCAAATCTCATCCTAATGGTCACAAACTTGTGAGAACACTTTGGACGTGTCAAATAGAACTAAAAACACCTGATAGAACATTTAAACGATAGAAAAATTATTTATACTAAAATTTGACCACTCGGGTGCCATTTCTCAAAATGGACCCTAAACCCCCAAAATGCATAAATCATATAAGAGTGGCCAAAAACTATTTCAAATATCATATATACATATGAATACACACGCTAAACATTTTCACTTGGCTCAGAGATCTCTATAGGGCCCACGCACCCACTCTTTCTATCCAAAGTATATGTTTGCCCATAACACACCATTTGCAATGCAACCACTTTGCATTTGCTTGTGAAATTATATATATATCAAAATAAATATTTTCTTGTAGTGAAAACTTGATCTACTAAATAAATCCATAAAAAACACATACCATAGCCATGTTTCTTAGCCACAAGTCTACAAGCAAACAAAAATTCATACACAAGCCATACAATCCACACATACTCATGCACATATACATAATCATATCCTACTGGCACCCTAATCCTAAATACATTACAATAGATTTGCTCAAAAGAAAGGGGTTGTAGTTCTTTATAATCCACAAATAATCCCTAGCTCTGCTCCTTTCCCCGTCCTCCACTGGTTCCTTCGCCTGGACCTAGAATATTGAAAAGAAAGGGGTGAGACAACCATAGTCTCAGTAACAGAGAAATCTACGTTGATGTCAGATTCTCTCCCCTACTGAGAGGTGTCAAACACTCAATACACTAACCACTTTAGTGCACTGAGCCCATAATACGTAAGGCAACACTGAGTACTGACAGTGTGCCATAGAATATCAAAAGTCCACACCTTCTCATTGGTGAACTCCCACCGAGATCATACTTTTTATTCGTGTCTACCTTTCCTAAGTATTGACCACTTCAGCACTCTAAGGTAGTATAACATTTATAAATCTCCTTTAAATGGTTCCTTAGCCTATATAAGGTACCTTACTTAGTTACACTCCCTTAAGTGCAACTTTTATTCCTTATGATTAAAATACATGTAAACAAATCTCGTTTTTATAAAAACATTGTTGTTAAACAATTAGAAAACATATTTGCACTATAATCAAAGTAGTACCCCATAACCCCTTATAAAGCACATTTAATCTTTTAAAACATGTAATGCATGATAGCTATTAATATTTATTCAAAAATAGCTAAAACAAAGTAATAAGAAATATAAATTTCCCTATTACCTCAACCCTTTGGTACCAAAAGGGTTCCTCTTGTACAAAATAGGGCTCGGCTTGTTCCTTAACTTTCGAATAAATTCCACCAACAATTCCTACAACATATAAGTGATCCACATCACTTATCATGTCAAATAGCATTAATGAAGACTATAACTCATACCACACAACTTGGGTCAATGAGTCATAATCCATCCTAATGGTCCATATATTAAACCAACCATTCACATAGTATCACTTAACCACCAAAACCATTTATTAGCCATCACTAGGCTAATTTCCAATTTATATAATTTTTTATCAATTAAAAACCTTCACTTAGTGTCACCAACTTTCACCATTAGCCCTTATAATGAAAACCAAACCTTAATTTAAATCTTATTGGGCTCAAATAGCAAAATTATAACTAAATTAATAAGCTTAAACCATTGAGGAGCAAAACCCAATCTCTCAGGGTTTAATTTATGCTCAAAACACCTCTTTTCATCCAATTATCCACTCAAAATATTAGATCACTGTATAGAAACTTAACATCCTCCTTAGGATCTAAAGAAATAAAAGCTTACAAGAACAAAGCCTTTGGGAGCAAAATTCAAAAATTTTCTCTTCCAAAAATTGAAGAAAACAAAGAGGGAGGGAAGAGGATTGAAGTAGGAGTTTACCTATCACGTAGCCGAGCTCGCAACGGCCGCAAAGCCTCCTAGATCCGAGCCTAACTCCCTCTCTTTCTCCTCTCTTCTTCCTCTCTCTCTCTCTCTCTCTCCTGCGTTTGTTTTCTTTCTTTCTTCAATTTCATTTCTGCATTCATTTGGCTCTTTAAATTGTTGATATTAGACTTTGGGGAAAATTACAATAAAGGGCCCAACATTTTTTATTATAACAAAAGCCTGGGTCAACTTTGGTAATTTTTTCCATAGTTAAAAATCAAATAAAACCAAACTTTTGCTGAGAAAAATTCAAACTCTGGACCTCTATCAAATTATTCTAAATTTTAATTTAATTATAGATATTTTATTTTATTTTTTAAATAAATCTGAGTCTTAAAATTTTTGGGATGTTACATTCTAGCTCTAGTTTCAAGATCAAAATTTGAGTATTATGAGCTATAGTGACTTCTGTAATATGATTAGGAAAGACTCTAGAACAAGAGCCTCTATAATTCCAGCAAATGATATCTATAAAATAACAATGGAGTAAAAGAACTAAGTCATTAGTTCTTAGGTTGAGGCCTCTAATTAATCATCACTGAAATCATCATCTTTTAAATCATCGTTATGGATTTAATTATCATAATCTTTGTCTGAAAGGTCATTTTCAAATATGTCTTCTTCAAAATCACCTTGTATGGGATCTTTTTGAATATTCTAAGATTTAAAGAATTATTGTGAGTTTCCATAACTGGAGGATCATTGAATTGAGTATCCTGAACAAAACTTTGGCTATTCCTAGGTCAGGTGATAACCTCTAATCAAGAAGGGGATTAGAATTAAGAGGGGTATTTTTTTTTTGAGAATTTCTAAGATTCTCCATATCTACTGTCTAGACGTTCAATTCAGGGGAAAAATAAGCTCTAACTTCATTATTTTCTATGTTTTTGGATTTAGAATTAGCCTGGAAATTGTTCACGTTTTTGGGCCTAGATAGGGAGCCTAGATTCCTTTTATTTCCTTTAACCATTTTGTGGATTCTCTTTATGGGCTTGTTATTCATGTTTTTGGGCTGTAAATCATTGACTTCAACTTCATCCAAGGCCATGATTTTTTGGCCATTCTAATTGAAACTTGGCCCAATTCTTGAAGCCCTTTTCCTTTTGTCTTCCATTTCCTTTAAGGATTCGGCTAAAGCTTCACTTTCCCTCAATCGAGCCTTTTTTACTCCTACTATATCCTTCTTCTTCTAGATTTGTCTGACAACCTTCATAGGGGAGATCTTAGGTGGAGCATGGTTTAGTGCCAATTCAACTCACCTCTGATCATCATCGGTACACTCTAGGTTGGCTAGGACATCAAATCTAAACCTAGTGGAGAGATCAGATCCTCAATTTTGGTATATTGGTCTATTATCCGTTGGATATCTCAAGTTTCGAGCATTTCTAGGTCTTCTGACTTTCATGAAGTCGCCGAATTCCTTTTTAGGTAAGGTATAGTCAATTTTTGGTGAGTTTGTATTTTATTTCTTTTTCTCAGCTATTCTCCCCTGTTTATTAGTTGATTCTCGAGTAGCTTTTGATTGTTTTCTTTTGGTTTCTCTAAGGCTAAACTGTTTATGGTTCTATTTTTTAGATTATGCGGGAAATTGGTTTTGTTATGTCTATAGCATCCGCATTCAAAGTAAATGAGAGTTAGACTTTCATATTCCACATTGAATAATTCGTCTCTGATAAGGAGTCTTGGCACAAGTTTCTTTTGTAAATTGACTTCCACGCTAATCCTCATAAACTTATCCCTTTCAGTATTGCCTTGCTTGTCTTTTGAATTAGATTCAAATAAAGAATTAGAGTCCACTTTCAAAGTTTTTCGCATGTAATTTCCTAGTCTCTAAAGCACCTCTTTATCATAGTACTATATGGGGATGTTGGACAATCTAACCCAAAGAGCAAGTTTACCAAGAGTGTTTGAGTCAGGATTAAAATTAGGGGACCAATGTTGAACAAGGATGCAGTGATCAAATATTATCCAGGGGCCACCATTAAGGATGTTATCATAAGCAAAGTGGTTATTGGTTCTAATAATATAATAGCTATTAACAAGGTCGATTAATTCAAAATCTTTGAGTTTCCACATTTTTGCTAACCTTGCTTTGAGAGATTTAGGATTGAGTTACAGACCTAGTGTTAATGGCAATAGCATCCATCTAAGGTAAGCATTTTCCTCCATTCTTCGTTAGAAATTTGTAAAGATAGGTAGTGATCCATTAGCTTCCTGGTGCTTTCAGAAGGTGTCCATTCTTTTTCCAATTATTTAGCAAGAGATTCATTTCCGTGGCTATGATCTCTTCCAGTATTAATACCATAGCAACCGTTGTATCCAATCAAAGATCCATATAAGAGATAGGAGCTTTGGCTCCTTGATATGTGACTGACTTGCTTTGATGGACATCATTTCTTGAAGCTTTATTAATCTATATGTGCATAGGATGATCCTATTAGTCATTTTTGCTAGTCACTGTTGAGTCTAGAATGATTTGTTGAGCCTAAAATCTTGAGAGTGTATCTCACTTACACTCCAAAATAGCTAAGTTAACACTAATATAGAACTAGTGTTAACCTAGGTCATTCTTCACTAAGGAGACTAACTAAGATTAATTAAGGCTAAACTAGTAAGCTAAACTAATTAAGAGTTGATTGATTTTAGCTAATTAAACTAAGTGGACAAATTTAATTAAAAACCTAATTAACTAGTGAAATGAAAATGAGAGTGTTTTAACCCTTTCTAAAGTGGAGTCTTAAGAGTTGTGGGATGCTAGATTCCTTGTCTATTCATTCTAATTAGGCTTAAGTTAATTTTCACTCTCTTGATTAAATTAAACCCCTTACATAATTTGGTATATGTCTACCTTCCTAACCAATTCAATTAACCGAGTCCTTACACAATTGTGTACAAGTCCCTAATCAATTCCTTAGTTAAGTGCAAAGTGATCAAAATTTTCCTTAGGTTCCCTTTATGTGCAGCTTGGCCTATGGTAAGTCTAATTCATAATTTTACACATAACATTTTATCAAACACCAACCAAACATATTTATATATAGCCAATATAAAACACATTTAACACACATTTAATACACATAAAACATATATTTATATGAATTACAATATATTGGAGAAAATTTTCAACAACTATACAAAGGGAATCAAGTGAAAAAACACTAAACCAACAAGTTAAATACCAATTTTAGTTAATAAAAACAAGATATAACAATGCTCCTAAATTTAAGAACAAGATTACATCAACTTAAGTTTAATCGAGAGTGGCCATAACCCTTAACCTTCCTTGAGGCACTTCAAGACTCCTCTAGCATCCTTCCATCCTATCACTCCTTGTAGATTTAGCCTATAGTTATCTTGGAATCTATTTGAGCACAATCCTTCCACCATAGCTAAACCATACTCATGAACACCTTGAGGATTTGAAGCCAAACCAAGAAAATGAAGTTTAAGGCTTGAAGAGTGAGGTAGAAGAAGAAGAATGGTGGAGTTAGATTAGGATTTTGATGGTTAGATCATGAGATATGGAGGAGAGAAGATGAGATGGAGATGGAGAATATGAAGAACAATGGAGAGAGAATGAAGAAGGGTGGAGGCTGAAAAATGAGAGTGAATAGAAGAATGAATGTTAAAAATGAAATTAAGATAGTTTGATTCAAGTCTAAGGTAAATGGGCCTAACTCTAGTGTTAAGAAAATATTAATTACATTTAGGTTTTTTGATCTTGTAGAATAATATTAAAATTATTTGATTCTATAAAGTAATAAATGTTGTTCAATGATCCTTAATTGTGATTGTCCCTATTCTTAATTGAGAGTGCGCACATTCATGCTTGTCTTGCATCGGTCATCTTGTCTTTGTCTCGATCATATCAAAATGAATCTATCCTAACCAAAAAGAAAAACAGGATGAGACTTTTCGGGACAGGATAAAAAATGGTTCAAGACAAGATGAAATACGGGACCACTTTCAAGATATCTTTGTCCCGTCTTGAATATAATATACATAGTATTATTTTTTCTATTATTAAGATGTAATAGTTTATTTATTTAGTGTATATATTTTTGTTAATAATATACATATATTTTTTGTTAATATGTAATCACTTCATATGTCTCAACTTAAGAGAAAAAATTGATTAATTGATATTATGCTTGGTTAGTTTATATAAATTGTATAACTTAATGATTATGTTGTTGTTGTATTGTTAACTTGAAGGTTATTTGTGATTGTCATGTACATAACTTTAAGTTATAATTGTATTCCTTTTACTTTAAATTATAATTCAATAATTGAATTTATGTACAATATTGCTTTGGTTTTAGATTTAGCAAATTATGTAATTTAATAAATATTATTATTTAGGTCTCTCTTTAGTGTTTTGTATATTTCATTGAGATGTCTTGATCCCAAACAAGATGGGATAAGATAAGGGGCAAAAACTCAATCCCATTTATTTTTTTGAATTTGACAAGACACAAGATAGGTAATCTTGATCACATCTCATGAACACTCCTATTTGAGAGTATCTATTACCTATGTTAACCGTACAAACTTAATAACTAAATTGATAAAAATTAAATTTAAAGAATCAAATTTGTAAATAAGATAAATTTAAAAACTAAAAATTTTATTATCTATTCTTTTATTTTCATAACACTTTTTTTTTCCCAAAACAGAACATGCTACTTGAAAAGGGAAAATATCACACTCAAGGTTTCACTTCTTTCAAAATCAGTTTATACATAGACAGACTACATAGATATGTGTGGAATGTAATTTGAAGTTTTAAATTTTTACTTATATTCATATATGTACCTCTTACTTATTTTTTTTTTATTTTTATTATTTTATATGTGTGTAACTCTTACTTTTTTACGATATTTTACATATCATACAATCTATTTTTATTTATATTTGATTTTATTTTGAATTAGTTTTAAATTTTCATATTTATTATTATAAATATTAATTTTTATTTATTATGAATGTTTAACAATAAGGGTAGAATTCACAAATGGAACAAATAGATAATAACGGGCTAATGCACAATAAGCGTCTAGAAAAATGTAAAACCATGTCAGTGAAATTCAGAGTAGGGATCAGGTCCACGGTGGAAATGTTGAACATCTGGCAGTATAAGGGTTCTTTATTTCTGTCGTATGATGTGAAAGATTTTGATGCGTTCGTTCCCACGATGTTTAAACTTGTTGAAAGAAAATAGTCATATCTTGTCAAGTCCCGTCATAGCGTAATATTATATGGGGTTAAAAAATATTAGATTAAGATATATCTTCTCTCTTTTTTTAATTTTATATATAAGATTTTAATGTAATTTTTTTAAAAAATAATGATAAAATATCTTTAAAATATATAAATAAAATTTAATTCTTAAAATCATCATAATTTTCTTAAAATTGTGAAAGATTTTTTTATTATTAATGTTATATAAATTACTCAATTGTCCTTGTTAAAAAATAAATGATTCACAAATTTTATTTAAATATTTATAATTTTTTTGTATTTGTAATAATGCAACAACAAATCACAACTTCTTATATTAAATTTTTTATTTGTTGTTGCATTATTATGAATATAAGAAAAAAATTATGCATATTTAAACAAAACTTGTGGATCATTTATTTTCAATAAGGATAATTTAATAATTTATATAAATTTATTAATGAGAGAAAAGTTCTTAAAAATTTTAGGAAGATCATGACATTTTAAAAAATTAAATTGTCATTATATATTTTAGACAGATTTTATTATCATTTTCTCATTTTTTTTAATGTTGCTCCTTCAATTTTAAATTATCAAATATTTAACATAAAATTACACAGACTTGTTGCTCGCCCTATTCCCCTATACTGACATGACAAAAGAAGAAAATTTAGTATATAAGAAATAATAAATAAATTGATTAACTTACCCAATGATATTGATAACATTTTACAGATAGTAATATTTTATCTATTTCTATTTTAATATCTATATTATTTGAAAATTATGATAAGTTCAATTTTTTAAAAACAATTTTATTCATATTTGACTTAAGTTAAAAATTATTGGAGTGACTAATTACCAATTTGTATATTAATATTAAAATGCTTTGATAGAATTGTGTTTTTAATTAAACAACTTTTTAACGTCATTTAAAATTAATTGGTTGTAATTTTTACATAAATTTAAATTTGTAACTGAAAGTACTATATTTCAAAGTTTAAAATTAATTGCATATTTGAATATATGAAAACTAAATTATATTTTCTTGAAGATTGCATGCATATGGTGAAAGGAGGCCAAGACATTATTTTTTGGATTGTATATGACTGAAGCTAAATTGCATTCAATGTCAAAATTTGACACCAAGACATTTTTTTTGGATATACAATTGTATATTTGAATATATGAAAGTTAGATTGTATTTTCCTGAAGATTGCCTGCACATGTGAAAGAATAGTTGCATATAGATGAAAGGAAATTGCATTCAATGTAAAAATTTTAAACTAAGACATTATCTATTTATATATATTCATAAGTCACATTCTATGGGTTATTTTAATAATTATTTAGTTTTTTATTACAAATAAAGACCATGGCCTTTCTATGATATTTTAATAATTTAAAGTATTAACTGCCCTTAATACTTTTACAAGGTCTATAATCCCTTTCAACGATTGAAGTCTTCAATTGTCATTAATCTATTTATAGGGATCATAATTATTATTTTCCCCTCAAAAGCTTCCAGCTCCAGCCAATCCTTGCAAATCCTCTTTCCCCTTACAAGAGAGATTGAATTTGTCCACCATTGAATAAAGAGTACCTTCTTGCTCCTTTTTGGAGCTTGTGTGTCATCGTGAAGAGAGGGGATCCCATTTGAAACTAAATGGTTAAAGGCAGTAATTAACCTTTCAATTAATTGAATGATTAATGCCCTTTCCTTTTTAATCATTTTTGAGATAATTTTAAAAATTATCTAACAATAATTTTTGTTTTGGCTGAAAATTATGTTTAATCATCACGGTAATCATCTCTATCAGAACCACTGTATCTCCGAGATTGAAATCTTCATATATGAAATATAGGAATACACTTATTATTATTTTAACCCGTTTTATTTTATAATTAAAATTAATTACCCAATAAACTTAAATAGTATCTTTCGATAATTATTGATTATAGACATATTGATTCAATAATTTGTTGGAGAAATTCTCAAGTAGACCAGATGTGTTATATTATTTATGTCTATTCAATAAAAATATGACATTCATATTGCATTAAATGAAAATTGATTTTGGGGTCTGTGATTGGGGTTGTTTGTAAAATTAGAAAAGGTGAATTCCTTGCTGGATTGGGTTTGCAGAATTTGTATTGAAACAGATTGTGAAGCAAGGATTGATGGGAAAAAAAATTTGCTCTATGTTACCTGAATCATAAATGCTAAAATTGTGAAAATTGTGATTTTGATAATGTTTATTAAGATTTAATAATTAATAAAAAGAGATTTAAAAATCTATTTTGTAAAGGGAATTTTTTTTGATATTGAACCATTATTTTTTAAAGACTTAATTTACTTCAAAAATTAAATCAAACCAAATCAATATCTTTTATCATTTTAATTTTATTAAATTTGTTATTTGTATTTAAAATTTATTCTTTATATTATTTTTTATTTTTTATACTCTTAATTCATTAAATGAAATAAGAAAAAGCTATAATTTTTTGCCCATCTAAATAAAAAAATTTTGCAGATATTTTTTATTATTATCGATTGATCTATATATATTATATCTTTCCATTATATCATTATTTATTATCTATTTTTCTATACATTATATTTTTTATTCTTAACCAATCTTGTTATTTTATTATGACATCATTTTTACTTATAAGCTCATTTTTAAATAAATTGTGAATTATAAATTATTAATTTATAAGTTTATATATATAAATATATGTGTATTATTTTTACTTAATTATTATGTCACGGTTTCTATGCCTTACTTTTCAGGTTTAACATCCGGTCGGTTTTCTAAACATTCATATATTGCACTTGTAAATGTAGGGAGAACCACTTATGATTTTTCATAAATTCATTGGCCTTTCTAAAATTCACTAAAAAAAATGTCCTTAAATTCATAAGAGTCAATATATAAATTCATCAGACTAAAGGGTAAATTCACAATAAATTTTACTTAAATTCTTAAGTCACATTCCGGGAACTTTTAGTTGAATGAATAATGCCTCTTTCCTCTCCCACCCCCTAATCTTATGGAAAATATTTTAAAAAATCTTTAAAATAACATTTTCTGGTTAAAAAGTTTGTTTAATCATCAACTGAATCGTCTCCCTGTGAAGCTTGAAATCTTCTGATAATATACTTATTATTTTGACCCAATATATTTTTATTAATTAAAAATTAATTAACCAGGAAACTCAAATGGTATCTTTAGATAACTATTGATAATAGAGATATTGAATTGATCGATACATGGGGTTGCATCCTAGTAAAATTAGATCGAAAAGGTAAATTCCTCGCTGGATTGGGTTTTATAGAATTTGTATTGGAACAAATTGTGATGCCTTGTATAACCTAATGAATGCTAACTAATTTGCTTAGAGCTTTTTAGGTTATTTATAAACTTTCAAACACGATGTGACCAAAAAAAGAAACTTTTCAAATTCAATTGGCATATGCATAAGTGTGTATATATATCATAAATATTAATTGGATGAAATTTTATGTCGTTTAGGATTCGAAAACAAGACAATAAAACTTTGAGATGATTGTGGAAACAAGCAAAAGGATCATTTATATAAAAGAAAATATATTGCCACATGCACGAACAGGCTTATTCTCAAATAAGGTACTGGCATTGCAAATATATCTTTAGATTACGATGAATAACTGATCTACATGAAGAAACATAAACTAACAAAAACTTTTATAATCCTAATTCTAAAGGCAGAAAATCATAAAGGCTGCTGAACGACTATTTATCTCAATGTCGATGGAATAATCATCTTATTTACTTGTATTTGCAGAAGAATCATTCTTGGGCGGTGGCCGTGAAGGATTTCCAACAGAATAAGATTCTAATGAAGTTGAACCTTTTGAAGAATCCTTTTCAATAGAGTTGACATCTTTTGAAGTTAAACTTTTTGAAGAACTCTTTCCAATGGAATCAATATCGTTTGAAATTAAACCACTTGGAGATCTCCCTTGTAAACCAAATCGACGCACGTGCTCAAAATACAAAAATCCATTAAACATGTTGAAATAGAGTTTGAGAAAACTTGTGTGCTCGAAATAACTAAATGATGGTTACAAATGGAGAGGGATGGAGTATTTATAGACTTTTCCTTATATCTAACTTATTTGATATCTCCAAAAGATATGATATGTTATTTTGTATTAGAAATAGAATCTCAACAAAATAAGAGATAATACTAATTATCCAAAACGATTAAGTTAAATTTTAAGACTTTAAGAGGTTATACATTGGTTCAGCCATATCTAATAGTAATGGCCAGCTAAAGATATTTGCGAATTTTAGGTAAAATAAAAAGATAGTTAATATATTTTGGGGGAAATTAAGTATATGTCTTACAAAATTATAAGAAGATGGTTAATATGTTGCAGGCCCTCAGTTGTAATTTAAATATTATGTCAATTGACCGAAAATGCCCATGGTTGAAAATCAGAAACCCATTGCGTATCCGATCATCACGCGCTCGTTGTCCTTCAGCCTCATTTCCCATAAGTTAACATTCAGAATAATCGGCGTTCATGACACAGCCGTATGCCACCGCCATCGCAGGAAACCACCTTGATGATTTAAATAGGGAATGACAATTTTTCCCTTTTTTTTTTTGCTTGCCTTTAAGAGAATGACAATTTCTAATATTTAGAAACCTTTGGCTAAGCATTTCTCATATATTTTTATTTGTTCATGATGATAAGCTTCTTATTCTATCACATAAGTCATAATATAAATTTGTCTCAAATACAAGGTTTTAAAAAGGGAAATTTCAATAATGATCCTTGGACCATACTTATTTAAATTTAAAACCCTTAAAATTTTAAAATTTCACTACAGTTAGGAGTATTGTTTTGATATTAAATTTTTAAAAAAATAATAAAATTATCCTCATTTAAATTAATATCAGAACTACTCTACTTCACTTGTTCATTTACTTGTGGAATATTGTTAATTGCCTTACTTCATCGATTATTAAGTGAAGATCTAACAATGAACAAGTGAAGTAGGACAATAAACAAAATTTATTATTCACCAAGATTTATTCAGTTTTTAAAATTCCATCAACTAGCCCTTAATAAATATAAAAAGATATATTCCTTCATCTAAATATCACACTCTCCCAAGATAGCTGAATTTGATACATTATAAATTTGTTATTAAAATTAAATTTTGAAGGTTATACCATTTATTTTTATAATCGATGTCTATATATTTGTAAAGATACATATATTTAAAATTTAAGGGGATACAAATAGAATTTTCTTTTGGAGGAAAAGGGGAAAGTATATTAAAAAGTGTAGTTATAATTATTTTTGGAAAATATAAAAATTAAAAATCTTTGAGAATGATATTTGATTCACTAATTAATTCAACAATGAATTAATTTTTTCTCTGTAAATAAAAATTTTAAAATTCCATCAAGTAAACCTTAATAAATTTAAAAATATATTTCCCTCCATCTAATTAACTATCATATTCTCCCAATCTTCCTTTACATATCCACTGATTGATTTGTTAATATACACATATTATTAGTAAAAATATTTTATGATGCCATATCTTTTCCTTTTATGTGAAAAATATTAATTACATTAGGTTTTTTGATCCTGTAGAATTAATATCAAAACTATTTGATTCTATAAAGTAATAAATGTTGTTCAATGGTCCTTGATTGTGATTGTCCCTATTCTTAATTGAGAGTGTGCCACATTCATGCTTGTCTTGCCTTAGTCATCCTGTCTTTGTCTCGATCATATAAAATGAGTTTATCCTAACTAAAAAGAAAAACAAGATGAGACTTTTCGAGATAGGATAAAAACTGGTTCAAGACGAGATGGAATACAGGACCACTTTCAAGATGTCTTTGTCCCGTCTTGAATATTAATATACATACTATTATTTTTTCTATTATTAAGATGTAATAGTTTATTATTAGTGTATATATTTTTGTTAAAATATACATATATTTTTTGTTAATATGTAATCACTTCATATGTCTCAACTTAAGAGTAAAAATGATGAATTGATATTATGCTTGGTTAGTTTATATCAATTGTATAACTTAATGATTATGTTGTTGTTGTATTGTTAACTGAAGGTTATTTGTGATTATCATATATGTAACTTTAAGCTATAAATTGTGTTCTTTTTACTTAAATTATAATCAATAATTGAATTTCTATACAGTATTGCTTTGATTTTAAATTTAGCAAGTTATGTAATTAATAATATATTATTTTTTTAAGTCGCTCTTTAGTGTTTTGTATATTCATTGAGATGTCTTGATCTCAAACAAGATGGGATGAGATATAGAGGCAAAAACTCAATCCTATTTATTATTTTTTTTGAATTTGACAAGACACAAGATGGGCAGTCTTGATCACGTCTCATGAATACACTCTTATTTGAGAGTATTTGTTACCTATATTAACCGTGCAAACTTAATAACTAAATTGACAAAAATTAAATTTAAAGAATAAATTTGTAAATAAGATAAATTTAAAGACTCAAAATTGTATTACCTATACTTTTATTTTAACACTTTTTTTTTTTCCAAAACACAACATGCTACTTGAAAAAGGAAAATATCACACTCAAGTTACACTTCTTTCAAAATCAGTTTATACATAGACAGACCACATAGATAAGTGTGAAATATAATTTGAAGTTTTAAATTTTTACTTATATTCATATATATAACTCTTACTTATTTTTATTTTTATTATTTTTATGTGTGTAACTCTTACTTTTTTATGATATTTTACATATCATACAATCTATTTTTATTTATATTTGATTTTATTTGAATTAGCTTTAAATTTTCATATATTTATTATAAATATTAATTTTTATTTATTATGAATGTTTAACATTAAGAGTGGTTTGGTTGGGGGGGAGGGGAGGGAAGGGGAGGGGCTCCCCTCCCCTCTCTCCCTCCCCTCCAAGCCTTCCTTCTAAATTAGGGGGAGCCCCTCCCTTCTCCTTCTCCCTCCTCCCCTCCCTCACCTTCTCTTCCCTTCCCTTCCTTTTTTCTTGAACCAAACACGCCCTAGGAGTGAATTCACAAATGGAACAAATAGATAATAACGGGCTAATGCGCAATAAGCGTCCAGAAAAATGTAAAACCATGTCAGAGAAATTCAGACTAGTAGGGATCATGTCCACGGTGGAAACGTTGAACGTCTGCAGCGTAAGGATTCTTTATTTTGTCATACGATGCGAAAAGATTCTGATGCATTCATTCCCACGCTTTTAAAACTTGTTGAAAGAAAATAGTCAGGACTGGTCAAGTCCCCGGTCATAGCATAATATTATGAGTAAAAAAATATTAGATTAAGATATATCTTTCTTCTTTTTAATTT
This sequence comes from Prosopis cineraria, assembly GCF_029017545.1. NCBI lineage: Eukaryota > Viridiplantae > Streptophyta > Magnoliopsida > Fabales > Fabaceae > Prosopis > Prosopis cineraria. The sequence continues at coordinate 14,869,766 of NW_026555341.1, read as the reverse complement.
TATATATAAGATTTTATGTGATTTTTTTTAAAAAAATAATAAAATATTTTTAAAATATATAAATAATAATTTAACCTCTTAAAATGTTATAATTCTGTAAATTTTTTTAAACTTTTTTATTATTAATATTATATAAATTATTCAATGACTTTATTAAAAATAAATAATTCACAAATTTTATTTAAATATTTATAATTTTTTTATATTTGTAACAATGTAACAATAAATACAACTTATTATATTAAATTTCTTGTTTGTTGTTGCATTGTTATAAATCTAAAAAAAAAATGTAATATTTAAAAAAAAACTTGTGGATCATTTATTTTCAACAAGGATAATTAATAATTTATATAAATTTATTAATGACAGAAAGTCTTTAAAAATTTTAAAATGATCATGATATTTTGAGAAATTAAATTATTATTTATATCTTTCAGACAGATTTTATTGTCATTTTTTCATTTTTTAACGTTACTCCTTCACTTTTAAATTATCAATAAATTTAACATAAAATTACACATACTTGTTGCTCGCCCTGTTCCCCTACACTAACATGACAGAAGAAGAAAATTTAGTATATAAGAAATAATAAATAAATTGATTAACTTACCCAATGATATTGATAACATTTTACATATGTAATATTTTTGTCTATTATTATTTTAATATCTATATTATTTGAAAATTATGATAAGTTTAATTTTTAAAAACAATTTTATTCATATTTGACTTAAGTTAAAAATTATTGGAGTGACTAATACCAATTTGTATATTAATATTAAAATGCTTTGATAGAATGTGTTTTTAATTAAACACATTTCTGTCGTATGATGCAAAAAGATTCTGATGCATTTGTTCCCACCGATGTTTAAACTGGTTGTGAAAGAAAATAGTCAGGACTGTCAAGTCCCGTCATAGCATAATATTATATGGGTTTAAAAAAATATTAGATTAAGATATATCTTTCTTTCTTTTTTAATTTTATATATAAGATTTAATGTGATTTTTTAAAAAAATAATAATAAAATATTTTAAAGTATATAAATAATTTAAGCTCTTAAAATGTTATATTTCTTAAATTTTTTTCAATTTTTTATTATTAATATTATATAAATTACTCAATTGCCTTTATTGAAAATAAATTAATACACAAGTTTATTTAAATATTTATAATTTTTTTATATTGTAACAATGCAACAATAAATTACAACTTATTATATTAAATTCTTGTTTGTTGTTGCATTGTTATAAATATAAAAAATTGTAAATATTTAAACAAAACTTGTGAATCATTTATTTTCAACAAGGATAATTAATAATTTATATAAATTTATTAATGATAGAAAAGTCTTTAAAAATTTTAAAATGTCCTGATATTTGAGAAATTAAATTATTATTATATATTTCAGATAGATTTTATTGTTCATTTTCATTTTTTAATTGTTACTCCTTCAATTTTAAATTATCAACTAATTTAACATAAAATTACACATACTTGTTGCTCGCCCTGTTCCCTACACTAACATGACAGAAGAAGAAAATTTAGTATATAAGAAATAATAAATAAATTGATTAAACTTACCCAATGCTATTGATAACATTTTACAGATAGTAATATTTTGTCTATTACTATTTTAATCTCTATATTATTTGAAAATTATGATAAGTTTAATTTTTTAAAACAATTTTATTCATTTTGACTTAAGTTAAAAATTATTGGAGTGACTAATTACCAATTTGTATATTAATATTAAAATGCTTTGATAGAATTGTGCTTTTAATTAAACAACTTTTTAACGTCATTTAAAATTAATTGGTTGTATTTTACATAAATTCAAAGTTTAACTGAAAGTATTATTTTTTAAATTTGATAAGAACAAATAGAATTCCACATACCAACAACTCTTTCATTTCATCATCATCCTCATCACAAACAAACTATTGTATAATGAGTATGATAAATATGTAAAATGACTAAGTGAGTGTAATACGGATGATAACAGTCTGAGCCCCTTAAGTATTATTCCATAATTTAATTCCTAGAGTTGTATATAAAGCATCTCTTGAGAGAAGACATATGTTTTCAGGCAAGAAAAAAAAGGAGTTAACTTTTATCAATTCAAATATATAAATATATTGTATTATATGATTGAAATTGAAATTTTTCAAACCCATAATTCTTTTCTAGCCAATCCATCTAGGATTTATTATCTTTTATATATTAAATTATTTTTAAAATTGAATGTGTTGTATAATTTGAAATACTCAAAAAGGACTTGTATCACAATTTGTGATAGGTAAAAAAGACATGTGACATTCATTCATAATCTATTATCCTATTTTTATAATAAAAGTAAAGCACTCGTTGCAATGTAGGAGTAAGAAAATATTCTAAAATTAATTTAAGTTTAAATAAATTAATTTAATTTGAAAATACATAAGATTTGCCTTTTTATTTGCAGCGATTAAAATATAAGAAAAAGTATATTTTGAACTTTTAGAACACAAGCAAGACCCAACAACGGAAAAGAAAAGTGAAAAAGCTGAATAAAAAAAAGTAAAATTTGTTTGACAAATTAATTTAAAAATAATTTAGAGTTAAAAAAAGGTCATGGTTGTCTATGGTTAATGATAATGGATTTGAAATGAAAATAAAAATAAGTGAAAATAGTTTTGAAATGTTATATTTTTCATTTTTAAAAATAATAAAATCTAAACAAGTTTTTGAAATTTTTTTTATTTTGAAAAAACAGAAAACAAATGTCCAAAGCCTTAGCCTATTCCCATCCCGCCTGCTTGAATTCTGATTACATGCTCTAACACATAATTAGTAGCTACTAATCAGAGTGTGTGAACAGAGCGCCACGAGGGAGGTTGCGTTGCACAGGATGTCAGATACGATATGACAAAAAAAAGCGGTTATGCGTTTCAGCAGGAGGAGTGAGGGCAGTGTATGCCATTGCGGGAGATTTTCTGTACGACTTCCTCCTCCTCCTCCTCCTCCCTTCCCTGTGCTCTCTTCATGTTATCTTTCTTCCATTGCTCTTTCTTTATATTTTTTTTTTTTTTCACTTCCGAGCTCTTACTCAAGCCGAGTGACTCTGAAACCTTTCTTTTCAGCTCTTGCAGTAAGCGCTATTGTTGGAATAATAGATTGTATCTCTGCAGCAATAGTAGTCGTTGGCCCTAAACGTATAGCAGACTAGTGTGGCTTTGTTTTAGATCGTCAGAGTGAGTTTCTTCTCTTCTAGCTCTTCGTTTTACAGTTTTCCTACAGGAAGCTGCTGAAGCATCGGCATCGATTCTTGTGCAGTCTGGTGTTGGGGGAGTGGTTAGCGCTGTAATAGCCTTAAATAATATACATATATATATATACTTATTGAATTAATTATATGAATATATTTTAGTTATGTTTGGGATAATTATAATATAAGGAGTATTGATAGAATGGAAATATGTATGCCAAACAACCCAAAGGTCTCCAGTTTGATCCCTGATGTAACAAAAAGAGAATTTTAATTTTTTTCAGCCTCTCTGAAATTATGAAATTACCCTTGTCTAAATAGGATAAAAGCTTCCTTCTCTTCCTTAGTCATTCCAGAAAAACAGAGAGAGAACGAGAATTCAATAATATGACCGACTTAACCCTCCTATATCTCTGACCTTTCCTTATTCAGTGATCACCGACTCATTCCCTTTGTTGTTGTTCGCGGCGGTGGCTGGTGCAGTTGAAGCTATAAGTTTCGCTAGTTCGTTTTCCTCAATTCTTTGTTTTCATCATTGTTCTCTGTCCTGTTACTAGCTGTCTTCGTTGGATTCGGTCGCTGCTCGGTTTCTATCACCTGTTCGGTTTGCTACTGGCGTAAGACTAAATTGTTGGAGCTGGACTCACGACCTTTTCCTTCCAATTCAACCGTGAATGTTGTGTTCCGTTTTACCGGTCTGTGTTCCCTGTTTCTGCATTCTCTTTACTTGCTGTCTGTTCGCGCTGCTCTGTGCTAGAAATCTTAAAGTGGCGAGTGCTAGAAGGCTATTACTATAAGCTTGTGTGGTGTGACTGAACCAGACTTCCTCCATCGTGTGGTGTAGTGTTAGTGATCATTTGTATCTCCCCTGTTCAGTGTAAGTTTTACTTTTCTCTTCCTTATATGTATGTTGTTAGTTGCTGGAATTAAGGAAGCTTCAGGACTTGTTTTCTCTTGAGAATATACGTGTGATTTGATAATTGAAGTTGGAAAAAATTTGGCTCCCCTGCTACTGTGGTTACGCGTGCGTGAAGAGGAAATATAATTTTTATTTAAAATAGAAATTACAAGTATAGAAGAAGTAGATGATGTTATAGCCTAGAGTTTTTATTTGGAGATAAGTGAATTATTAATATTGTAAGGGAAAGAATATTGTAGTTGTATAACCGAGGAAAGTGATTGAATTAGTGATAATACTTGGACCGATTTCAAATTATAAATTTAGCTTTAAATTTTAGATGAGGATGGTTAATTTGGAATTGTTTCTAAAGATAGGGAATCTATGAAATTATTTTTATCTTGATAGGGGACAAAGAAGAACGAGACCCTGATCAAAATAAAAAGGAAGGATATTCTTAAGAATTTGAAGTTCTGATGAGTAAGTGAGTAGCATTCCATTTAATTTAATTTAATTTTATTTTTAATAGTCTTTTTCTTGAAATATTTTATTCTTATGAATCTTATAAATTTTGAAAATTTTGAAACATCAATGAAGGATAAATGAGTTATGATACGTGCATTCATTGTTTTCAAAAGTGTATTTTCCAGATTAATGAAAGTATTTTTGTATGGTTGTTAAGCTTCGAAATGTATTGGCTATCCAATTACTGCAAGTTTGGTATATTAGCCATAAAAATATGATTTTTGCAAATTTTGAGAATTGAAATAGTTTATGCGAGTTTGGCATTGAGAATGGTAATTTTATTTACAGCAATAATTATTCCTTTCACATATTTGAAACGTGATTTTTAAGAGGACTCAAAACAGAACACTGTTTGTTAACGACAGTTCCGTTAGTCCGTAGCGCGCTGTGGTTAAACACTAGCTAGTTTGTTTCGTGAGTTTTATTCTCACGTTTGGTATTCGTGGGCTTTATACCCGCGTTTGATTCTGTGGCCTGAGCCGCGTTTGGTCACTTACCCTCGTGAACTGTGTGTCCACATTGTTTCGTAGCTACGGTTGCATTCGGTTATTTACCCTCGTAGACTGGTGTGTCCACGTTTGTTTCATAGCATAAGTTGCGTTTGGTTATTTACTCTCGTGAACTGAGTGTTCATGTTTGTAACTTGTTCTGTTGAGTTCTCAAAATTTTAAATGTTGATTAATATGTGTTTTCGAAATTATTCGGTTTAACTAATAATTTACCATTTTGAGTTATATGAGAGCAGATCATTTTCTTTAAGCATGATAACATAATTGTTCTCAATTTACTCTTATTTCATAAATATGGTTATGATTCATATGTTATAAATTGTTGATAGCATTGCTTTTAACTAGCTGACACTATTATTGGAATTTATTGATTAAAATTTTAAAAATTTTTCATGGGAATGCTATTCACTGAAAAAATTATTTTGGCCTCAGATTCGTTAGCTAACACTAATCCCACCAACGACCTCAAAAGGGCAATTAGCTACAGTGGGTGGACTTTTTGATTGATATTATTACTTTAATGTAATATCTAATCTGTATGTCTTTTTGATTTAAAAGAAATAGCAGATGCTCCACATAGGTTGTTTGTGAATTTTATTTTTGGTTTGTATATTGACAACTGGCTGGAAGGAGTTATGCTCCTGAATTATACTGTTATTGTAAAATTTTTGTTGTAGAATTTTCAGGAGATCCTAATTACAGGGGAGGTTCTGCCGAAATTTCTACAAAAATGTTGACACTTTCTTATGATAATGAATTTAAAGAAGTTATTTAAATTCTCATATGATTTAATTGAACTTTGCATTTCTTGAGAAATGAAATAAATATTCATTTGAAGGCTTACGAGAATGTGAAAGTAATTCACACCCGTACTGGTCACCCTCTATTTTGGGGCGTGACAAGCGCTAACTGGTAGAAACATTCTGTTCTTGAATCTTCCATTGATTGATTGTGTCCTCCATCAAACTTCGCCCAGCATATATGGAGAGTTTCACGTGCTGATGGGGTGGTTCCTTCAAAAATTTTCTTGCATCTTGCTGTCCATTGTTGTTGAAATTGTTGTCTGCTGCATACGGATTATCTTGCTATTTAGAATAGCTGAGGTTTATACCGATTGTGCTGAAGCTTTTAATATCATTAAGTGGTCATTTGAAGGATACCATCCATTCACACGAGTTATTGAGGCAGCCAAGTCGCTTCTCGTATAGGATTCGGTCTTTTCTTGAAACTCTGCTTGTAGGAAAACTATAGATTGGTATGGCTCGTGTCCATGACTCCACGTTTATGTTGTTGTTGGTTTTTTTTTTTTTTTTATATATCTATGATCATCCACACCCTTGTTGTGTGATGGTGTTTGATGGTGATATGATGCCGATATTATCAGGTGTTTGTTTTTTCTCCAGTATAACTTAGGCTGCAGTTTACTACAAACTTGATGTTGACTTTCTTTTTGCCTTGAGTTTAACGTCCTTGAGCTTAGATTGTATCTATATGCTTTATTTGGATTTTATAGAGGAATGATTTTCGGTCATCACAACAAATTTGCTTTCAGGAATATGGTTCTGCATGGCATAGTGAATATATATTGTATTCTTAATCATCAGTATACATGCTTGTGATGTTCAAAAAGTAGTTCCAATTCCCGAATTTCCTGCACTGGTCTGTAGTGCCCATGAGCACGCAGAGTCTCTTTTGTAATTAGCAAGTCCTGTGACTCCACATGTTAGCTTGAATAGAGTTTAATTTCTTTGAAACTGATATTACATAGATCCCTTTGCTCATTAAATCAGTTCCAATAATATTAAATCAATACAGATGTTTAATATTCATGTTTTCGCAGCAAATACAAGCAAGAGGAGGTTGCTATTCTCATTGTAATGGAAGCAAGTTCAATTTTGGGTCCGACAAATTCTCCACAAACTCAGGAGCAGAGCCAGAGGCACGTTTCACAAGCATTGCGGATGCCTTTCTCTCTTCTTTTGGAAGATACAAGTAACCCTTCCCTTTCTCCACAATTTCAAATAACTTATACGTCTCGTATTATTTTGTGATTGCACATAAATTTTACTTAAATTTTAATTTCCAAGTTTAAAGTTTGCGTGTTCTGGAATCTTGTAATGTATTGCTATACATACAGAAGTCTTTATTTCTTTATTCACTATATTCTTTGAGTTTATATGGCAATGAGCATCTGTCTGCTTAGTAGTGGAAAGTGGAAACAAGAGGGAAGAATATGGGATTTTATTTCTCACACAGTCACACGCTCGCCTAATTTGTTAAAGATTATGCTAAAACGCGTGTTCTTTAAATTCTTACTGTAAAGTTTAAAAATATACTTGGTTTTCCATAATAATATTAAGTAAGTTAGTCTTTCAAAAAAAAAAAAAAGGTTCGTATGTTCTATATTATGGGGAAAAAAATCATAGAAGTAGTAAAGTGCTTTTAATTTTGGGTTAAAAATTATTTTTATTCTTATAAATAAAAGTGTCCAAATGATCCCACACTCAATATGGAGTCAATTTTGCCCCCAACTTTTAGAACTTGATCTTGTGTACCTTGACATTATTTCTCTTTAAGTGGATCTACATTTAAATATTTTAATATTTTTATTATAAAATATTTGATAGTGGGTCCATAATTTATTTTTAACATTTTTATAATATAAAAAATATTTTTCTCTCTCCTCCCTCTCCCTCTTCTTTGTCTTCCTCTAGCACCGCCAAACCAGACTAAACCAGGGCGAGCAACACCAAGTTAATTAACTCGTTTCCTATGTTGTTGCCTTACACTGCTTCGGGAGCCAGCAACGGTGCACTTGTTGGTCCTTCCTCAGCCTCTTCGGCCCCTGCTGGTGCTTCCACTGATTGCAACAACAACGAATATAGTATTGGCGCCTCCTTGCACTAGGCAGATAGACAAACTAGCTAGCCACCTTCTATTGCTCCTTCTTCTCCTACCTAAGCTTGGACCTTGCAACTATGGGTACCTGAGGCTACCTTCGTGTCCACAACTTCACCATCCCGTTCGACGAAAACTCCGACCATGACTCCTTCTGACAGGCATCACAGATGGACATCAAGAGGAGGTGTTGATGGTGACGGAGTTCTCTCTCTCCTCCTCTTTCATGCATGCATACATCTTCTCAAGACTCGCCCTTTCTCCTTCGTGATCTTCGCAGTGGATCATGGAGTTCGGAGTGTCGAGAAGGAAGAAGCTGTTGACGGTGATGATGAGTGTCGGAACCATGGCCCCACCTAAGCTCAAACACAACCGTAAACCGCCCACACAGTGCCATACTTGTCGTCCTCGAAACTTTCTTGCTATGGTTCTGAAGCAAGCAACTTGGGTGGTGGGGAGAGAGAGAATGTGAGGGGGAGAAAGAGGCGAGAGAGGAGAGGGTTAATAAGGTTCGCTCGACTCTGTTAGGAGTGATGACCTCATTGGGTTCATGATGATTTGGCTGATAGATTGATAGAGACTAGAGAGGATCGAGAACTTTATTTCTAGTTTGCTTCTTCTGCTTTATTTTGCTTCAAGTGGGTTGAACACTGATGAGTCAAGCTTGTCTCCTCCGAACTCGTCTCCTTCGAATTCTTCTTCTTCATCTTCTAACTTGTCTCTCCCTCCCTCCCTCCCTCCCTCTCTCTCATGCCCAGAAACCCACGAGTCAAGGCTCTTGATATAGGGATGCTTTATGCATCCCAGGTTTAGTTGCACGGCAGGGACAAGCTTTCTACGTCCTCATGTAGATGATGTTGTTTTTGGTGATAGATGCACTCTGGTGAAGCATGGAGAGAGAGCTTGAGGGTGGTGATGGGTCTGTAGATGCACTTTGAAAGCGGGGGTCGAAGGGATAGAGAAATCTTAATAGTGGAGGGAAACTCTTATCGCCCCTTGTACATATAGAGGAATCATGGAGATGGCATCGAGGACCTGCTTGCTTGAGGCACAATCAACAAATAAGAGCTTGGGTTTAGCTTACCTGATGACGACAGTGAGAGCGTGAGCATGATGGAGGAAGTAGCTGATGATGTTGAGGACGGCGCTGGTGAAGGGAACTACGAACTGGAGCTCATATTGTGACGTTGAGAGAGGGGGAAGAGAGGAGAGAGGGAGAGAGAGTGAGGAGGAGAGAGGGAAGAGAGGTGGATGGGAGAGAGAGGGGCGAGGTGTAAAAAAATAATAAAAAATATGGAGCAGGCCCACTAACAAATAATTAACAACAGGGGCGCGGAGGAAGTAAGATTTTGAGGTTAAGGATAAAATTAACCTTTAATTAAGTTTATAATCATTTTGTAAACTTTCATGCATACTTCAGGAATCAAAAGGACCCTGACCCTTTAATTTAATATATAAGAAAGGAAAATTGATCTTTTAGTTCTTCAATTTTTAATTCACTTGTAACTCAATCTCTCAACTATGACTCGTTGTGACTCAATCTTCAACTATGACTCGCCTATGACTCATTCACTTAACTTTTGAATCACTTACAAATTAGTCCTTAAATTTTTGTTAATTTTTTTCATGTTAGCGTATATCTTATATCAATAAGCAAGATGAGGGTATTTTAGAATAATATATGAGTATTTTTTATCCCTCTTATTTGATAATAATTTTTTTAAAAAAAATTAAAAATAAGGACCGAATTATAGGTAAATCAAAAGTTAAAAGATTGAATTGCAACGAGTTATAATTGAGGGACTGAGTTACAAGTGAGTTAAAAGTTGAAGGATTAAAAAATTAATTTTTTCTATAAGAAACATTACATCTTTTTCCTTCCTACATTATAAAGCTAAAATGTTTAACTTTGTTTTAGGGGATGCAAGAAAGATATACGTCAAAACTTGTGTGCCCTTGATGAAGTATGCATTGAGAGGAGATTGGGAAAATGCACAGCCCTTTTTGCTGCATCAAAGGATGTTGGTAAATGCCAGCATTGCCAAAGGACACCCAACAATGTTGCATCTGGCAGCAGGAGCTAATCATTTTCATTTTGTAAAGCAACTCTTAAATTATTTGAATGAAGATGATTTAGCATTACAAGATTCTGAGGGAAACACTGCCCTTTGCTTAGCTGCTGGAGTAGGAAACATAAAGATGGTTGAGATTATGTTGCAAAAAACTCCTTCCCTGCCTGGAATTAGGAATAGAGAAGGTTTGACTCCTCTTCATATTGCTACTATACAAGGAAAACGTCAAATGACATCATATCTATATATAACAAGACTAAACAAACACTTGAAGATGTCGATCGGAGGAGGTTATTCTTCATCTGCATTCAAAATGATATCGTTGGCAAGTTTATTATCGTTAACACATGAATTGTTGTGCGTTAAATTCATAATTATATTTATATTCTATCAAAATTGTGTCGTGTATCTTATTTAAATGATATTATTTAAATTTTCAATTTATTTATTTAATTTTTAAAATATAATCATGATAATTAGAAAAAGAATATAAGGTAATATTAATTGTCTTTTTTAAAGACTATTGGTGATGTATTCATTTTTGGTAAATGTTATGTAATATATTTTCAATATTTTTAAAAAAAGCTACGAAGCTGAAAAAAAAATTGAATGGTAGTGTAATATGACATTTTTATTTTGATGCAAGCATGACATAATTTTCAATTTAAAGTGGACAGTTTATTTTTTAAGTCTTTGATGTTGATATCCATTTATATATCTCTATATTTCATATTATATTGATAACATTTTTTTTTGTATTATCAATTCTGATTTTTGACAATTTTAAAAAATTTATAGGTATAGCATTGGATTTATTAAATAATATGGAAGGTTTAGCTCTTGCAAAAGATGAAAAGGATGAGACGGGCTTTCATGTCTTAACTAAGAAGACTTCAAGTTTTAGTGGTAATATTTTTAAGCATTTAATATTTTTACTTTATCTACAGTGTAATGCTAATTGCAGTAGCTAAAATTTTGTAATTACCAATTTAATATATTGACTCAATAATTGATTAAGGGAATGAACTTGGGTGCTGTATTTTTTCTCATTCAGCTTTTGGTTTCTTTTTGTTTAATTATATATATGATCCAGGTATGAAGCAGCCTAAAGCTCTTCAATTGTTTGGTAAGCTGTGGAATTTGATTCCACATACTGTTGACTCTGGGGTAGATATACAAGAAATGATCAAAGGACCATTGTTTGGTGCTGGTGAAGTTGAAAATTTTGAGTTTTTAGTTGTGCTCTTGAAGAAGTATCTAGATTTGATTTGGGAGGTGGATAATAGAAATAGAACGATAATTCATATTGCAGTGCTACATCGACATGCAAAAATCATGAACCTCATTCACGACATTGGTCCAATCAAAGGTGTCATATTGACACTTACCGATATAGAAGATGGGAATAACATATTGCATCTAGCCGCAAAAGTAACACCGTCAAATAGATTTGAGTTGGTGACAGGCGCAGCATTTGAAATGATATGTGAGCTAGTATGGTTTGAGGTAGTTTGCCCTTATGTGCTTTCGGTGATTAATTTTAGATTTTCTAGCATCCTTTTCAAAAATGTGAATTCAAGCAGATATATGTATTTGCTTTAATTTATATCTATGTATTAATGTTTTCTATATAACATTTTGATATGGCAGGAGGTGAAAAAGATTATGTTGCCCGTACATATTGAGAAGAGAAATTTGGAAGGCCTTACTCCTCAACAATTATTCAGTAGAGAGTAATTTAGAGCATGCTAAATTACGACAACATGCAGCGGATTGGATGAAATTCACTGCAAGTTCTTGTATGCCAGTTTCATCACTCATTGCGAGTGGAATGTTCTCGATTGCATTCGGCATAACAGAGTATGCAAGTAATCCAACAAGTCTTACATTTGCAATATCTAATGCTCTTGCGTCAGTCTCAAGTTTAATATCATTTGTGGCTTCTCTGTCTGTCCTCACTTCAAGATATGAGGAACGTGATTTTCACAAATCTCTACCTAGAAAGCTGATGACTGGATTGCTGACTTTGTTTAGCCATATCATTCATGATGTTGGCATATTGCAGTGGCTTCTACATTACATATTTCAACGGCAAAAGGTGGATTTTTACTACCTTATGTTCTGTGGTATTGGTACCCATAATCATGTTTGGATGCCTAAAAGTCGAACTTCTTTATAGTATCACGCATTCGACATTTCTTGTGAGGCGTCTTTTAGTTCGACCCGGAAAACATAACCTTTATCAGACGAGCTGGGAACATTTATTGTATGCTTATTTGAACTCTTGAACAATTTAGTTTATATAGATATTTACCTCTTCATTGTGAAAAAGCTGGTTGAATTATGATCGAGTATTACATTGCTGAAGCTGTATATGAGAATCAGAAAGAAATGTTTCAAACATTTTCCAGCACATTAACTTATTTCTAAATCTGTGTTTGTGATATTTGGTTGCAATAGGTGGGTGAGTGATCCATTGGAGCACAGTTGATAGTACAGTCATGCATGAAAAAATTCAAATGTGCAAATAGTTAAAGCATTGAGTTATATATGTGTGTGTTAAAACATACGGTTCTTCTAATGATAATGGGTGCTTTCATACTGGGTCTGAGAAGAAAATACCCATTTCATGAATATGCATCTGCAGTACCTTTGTCTGTGGGTTGATCCTTTTCTGATAGTTTATATCCATCTCCTTGATGCTGATTTTATAGAATTTGATTGTAAATTGAAGAAGCTTTATTTTATGTTGAACTAAGCAGCTTTATGCTAGTCCAATTGATTGAAGATATCTTTTTGTTTTGAGGGTAATTAACTGGTTAGGCTGGTTATTTAGTTATGAATGAAAACTGAATAAAACACCAATTATCATCTATCAAGTAATGGGATTGGGAGCTCAGTTTCTGTGGCACTTCAGCACTACGGTTCTTCTTTTATTTAGGATTTGGAAATTTGTCCCATTCAAAACTAACTTGTCTTTTTATTTCTCCTTCTGGTTGCGTGATACTGTATATTGGTTAAACCATTCAAGGTGAAGGAGCCCAATGACCAGGCTTGCTGTGTGTTGGTGGACAAAGTTGAGCCAAATCTCTTGGTGTGTCTTTTAGCTTTAGCATTTTGTGTTCTGTAACTAGAACTCTATTAATAATATTTGTCTTTCAGTCTTTTAGGCTATTCCAAGATTTATGCCTAAAGTTTCAGTTACAAGACACTAGCTTTAATAATATTTCCAATACTCAAATACAAAAGGCGTTCAAGTAATAAGGAGAACATACTTTAAATGATTAAATTGTTGATCATTCTGATGTGGAAACTGTTAACCATTTAATCGCCATATTTTACATTGATTCTCAATAAGTCCCTATATTTTAAATTTTATCTTTTCACTCCTATAATTAAGTTTCTATGCTTTCAAAGTTCATCCTTAAATTTAAAAAGAAGAAAAAGGGCTCCCAAAAGGTGATCCATTTGGGAGGATGAAACTGGTTAAATGTTTATGGGACTAACCAATATCTTACGTGCTTGCTAAAGCTAAGTTCTTTGTGTTCTTTGTCTCTGGTTCGTCCTGTTCCAACAAAGCCATGCTCTTTGGTCATCCTCCTCTTTTTCAGCCTTTTGGTCATCCTCTTCTTCATCCTCCTCTTTTTATTGTTTCTTTTCCAGGTTCAAACACATTGGACAACAATCATGGCATCAGTCAGGGTGCTCGTTCTTACTTTGCCTCTTGATCCTCTTTGTTTATGCAGCAATTAGTCGAATAGCAAAAATTGTTATAATCCAAAGGCCAGTCCCGTAACTGATCTAAACAAAATGATCAGCCCTAACAAATTAATATCAGACACCGAATGGACAAACACAAGATTGCCAAATAAAAAGCTACAGGACCTTGATCCTCGGAGATTTTGGAGAAGAAGGGAGGCATAATTCGTGTCGCTTGGCCAACTTCCTCTGGTTTTCCGTCGCCCCTACCTCTTCTTGCTTCAACCACGACCTATCAGAGACCTCATTTTTTCTGTGCTAATTTGGTTTTTTTTTTTTAATATTTGCACCCTCATTACAAATTACAACAAACTTGGCTGCATTTTTTATAATTCGCGGGTTAGGCATATACTTAATTTTCCCTATCTTTTTATTTTACCTAAAATACATAAATAAATATTTAGTTGACCATTAATATTAGATATGGCTAAACTAATATCTAACCATCTGAAATCTTAAATTCTAACTTAATTGTTTTGGATAATTAATATTATCTTTTATTTAGTTGAGATTCTATTTCTAATACTGAATAACACATCATATGTTTTGGAAATATTAAATAAGTTTGATTGGGAATAGTTATTATAAAACTCATATTTGAGTTAATATAATATCATGTTAGGTTGCTTGTAGACTTTGAGTGCACAAGTTTTTTCTAGAGTATTTCAAAATGTTTAACAGAGTATTTTGATCATGTGTGACATTTTGGTTTACACAAAAGAGATATGAGTAAAATAGTGAGCATAGGATAATAACGTTTTTTTTTTTGAAAAATTGGAATGTCAAAATATTTAATAGATTGTCATGTGTGACATTCTGGTTTACACAAGAGAGATATGATTAAAATAGTGAACATAGGATAATAACATTTTCTGAAAAATTTGAAGCTTTAACAACCAACTTTAAAAACTTATATCTATTTAATATAAAATATGTTTTAAATGAAATAAATGTTTTTGGAAAGCTTTGCAAGTATATTTTGGAATGAAAGAAGTTTCATATTAAACGGATTTGTATAGTAATAGATATAGAGAAAATACAGATTAATAATTAAAATCAAATATCTTTCAAAACTCTTAAGCTTCAAGTGTAAACTCCAAGTGATAACAACATAATTAAATTCATATTAAAACTTTTCAATACCCAAGATAAATTCAAGAAGGAATTGGAGGGAAACCAAGTACTTATGCTGATAATAAATTTAAAGAAACTTAGAACTTTGGATAAGATAATAAAGATTAAGCATATAGATCATTTACCCTTAATTACCACTAAACACTAATTAAAATCTCTACAAAAGTAAAATATATATTTTGTAATCATCAAAATTAAAGTTCAACATAAATTAGAGAATTAAAATTGTTTGGATTTAAAGAATGACCAAGTGGTTTATTTTGCCAGTTGGAGTTTAATGTGAAAATCATATTTTTATGAATGGTTCTGTACAACCTACTTAATAATTGTTAGATACATTCAGGAAGCCTCATATCCCCTCTTGCATAATTGACGATGGATGACTAAAATGTCTGCGGTGCCTAGTTCCTTAGTTGTAATTTAAATATTATGCAAATTGACTAAAATGCGCAGGTTAAAAATTAGAAAACCACGCTACCATATTCCCATTGAATCCCACATCCAACCTTCATGGCCTTTGATTGCCTCTCAAAATTCTGTAAATCACCAAAAACCTAATCAACCATGCTAGCTTCGGATGACCAGAAGGAAGATTTAGTGCTTCGTACGGCGATGCCATGGAGGCCTACATTGGATCAAAACCATTCCAATGGTTGGGTGAGTCATTATGCCGATCATTCGAAATGTTATCATATAAGAAATAAGGTTGAAGGACAATGAGTGCGTGACGAACTTGTTATTGAAGTTCTCATTGTTAGCGGGAGTCAACCATGATGATCAAATATGCAATGGGTTTCTGATTTTTTTTAATACAAGAACACGGGAAACCTATGTAAGAGACAAACGTCTTGTCATATCTATAGCCATGAGGCTATTACATTCGGGGGGCAGGTTATCAAAAATGCATATATCAAAGTTATGATAAGGTGTCATATGAGCAAGAAAATTAGCACATTTGTTGGCTTCCCTATAGACATGATCAAAAGTGACCACCCAATTTCTCATAATGAGGTCCCTAATATTTTTTATAATCAACAGATAGAGGGTGATTATCATAGCAGATATTATTGATGAGTAATAAAGCCTCTAAAGAATTAGAGTGGATGTTGATCTTAGGAAGATTCTCATTCCAATAAAGTTTGAGGCCTTCCAGAATTCCCTAAAGTTCAGCTGTAGTGCTTGGATAGTATCCAAGGTTTTTGACAAATCTCTTAATCCAATTTCCTTTATCATCTATAATAATGCCCCCACAGGCAGTAGCACTATTAGTATTGACTGAGCCATCGATGTCAAATCTAATCCAACTAGGTTCAGAAGGGCTCCATTTAGCTTCATGTCTATTGTCTTTCTTGTTCAAGTAGTTGACCTTAGATTGAAGCTTAAGATCATTGATAATTTGTTGAGTATAGGAGAAGGCAATGTCGCTTTCGAGAATATTATCTTCAGAATAAATCTTCTTGCATTTAGCTTTCCATATATTCCAACATGCTTGGGCAAAAAGTCTCTTCCAAGGAATTTTCCTTGCAGTCGAATTGGCTGCCTCGTTCTTGGCATTCTAAATTATCCAATCCTGTACATTAAGAGATGATAAAGTATTAAGTTTTGTAGGATTCACTAACTTTTTTCATACCTCTTTAGCTTCCTTGCAATCGTGCAAAATATGGATGGAAAAGTCAATGGAGTTACAACCCATGGGGCAAGAGATGATATTTAATTTTTTTCATAGGTGGGCCATTTCTATATCTTGGACTAGATATCAAAGTGATTTTGATCTTTCCTAGAATTAATGGCTGTGTAAGCAAATTTAATAGAGAAGTTGCCATTAGAGGAGGGCCTCGAAACAAAAACATCTTCCTAAATTTGATGGTTAGGAAGTTACATAACAACTATTTGTCTAATGATATCAAGATAGAGGTAGTGTTTTAAAAGATCAAAATTCCAACCACTTGTGGTATTACGAAAATCTGAGACTCTAGCATGAAAAATGGAGTCGGCATTATGGAAAGCATAATTAATGAGAAGGTCAGGGTGAGGGGACCATTTATCATACCAGAACAATATTTGGTCACCTCTACCCACCTTCGAACTAACATGAGTCATAAACTTATCCCAGGATTTACAAATGTTATTCCATATGTAAGAACAAGAACTAGGTTTAACAACCATGGGTATAGTAGGTTTATTGCATTTATATTTATCTCACAAGACACACACCCACAGACAATTTGATTTAGTGATGAGACCCCAACAAAGCTTCATAATGTAAGCAATGTTGTGATTCTTGAGATTTTTGATGCCAAGACCTCCATCTTTTTTATCAGAAGTAATGTAATCCTAAGATAAAAGATGAGGTTTTTTGCTCCTATATGATGAATCCCAAAGAAAAATTTTGGCTATTTTTTCTAGATTGAGCAAGACATTGTCTGATAAAAGCATAGTTTGCATAGTATAGGTGGGAAGAGTAGAGATGAGAGATTTAATGAGCACAGATTTTTCCACAATATTAAGATAACAACTTCTCCAGTTAGCTAAGCGTGAGTTCGTTTTATCAATAAGGAGACCAAAAGTGAGCTTAGAAGCCTTTTCATAGATAAGAGGAATTCTAAGGTATTTCCTTAGATTTCTAGTAATAAGGATTCCCAACTCTTCACTAATTTGAAAAGCTTTATTGATGTTGACATTCTTGGAACAAAAGAGCTTAGATTTTTTAGTATTAATTTTTTAACCCGAGGTACTGTAAAAATTAGAAAGGCGTTATTGGATAATCATTGCTTGGGATAAAGATAGTTATGTAAAAAGAAAAAAATAATTAGCAAAAAATAAATGAGATATAGGGGGCCATTAGGAATTAGCTTAATTGATTTCCATTCATTATTATCAATAATACTGAGAATGTAATGGCTTAAACGTTCAATACAAAGAACAAAGATATAAGGAAAGAGAGGATCCCCTTGATGAATGCCTTTGGAGGGTTTGAATTCTTTAGTAGGTTTACCATTCCAGAGAACTTTCATTTTTATAGTTTTCTAAGATAAGGATCTATGCCAACAACTTGGAGTGTATCATCAATGAAATCCTAGGACATTCTATCGAAAGCCTCCTCAAGGTCAATCTTTAGGGCCATGAAGCTTTTTTTTCCTATTCTATCTCTCATAGAGTGAATGATCTCTTGCACAATTATGATATTATCACTACTTTGCTTGCCTTGGATGAAGCTACATTAATTATCATTAATAAGATGAGGCATACAAGCATAGAGGCAATTGGAGATTATTTTGGTGATAACTTTATAGTTCACATTATAAAGAGATATAGGATGAAAATCTTTCATATAAGTAGGGTGGTCAATCTTAGGAACCAGAGTGATGAAAATATCATTTATGTCCTTGATAAAGGATAGGTCCCTAAAAACCTTTTTTACAAGATTTATGATGCTATGTTTAAGATCATCCCAAAAAGAATGAATGAAACCCGTATTGATACTGTCAAGACCAAGAGCTTTGAAAGCCCCAATATCAAAAGCAGCGTTCTTGATTTCATCATCAATCATATCTCTGTGTAAAGATTGGAGTTAAAGGTTAGAGAGAATAAGAAAACTTCTTTCGGTTATAAGTTTGGGTTTAACGCTATCTTCCTCTTTGAAGAGGTCTTCAAAGAAGGAAACAGCTAGATTTTCAAGAATGAATTGATCTTCCACCCAAGTATCATCATTTTCTTTAAGAGATAGAATCTAATTCTTTTTTTTTCCTAATAACAAAAGTAGCATGGAAGAACTTGGTGTTCTAGTCTCCCTATTTTAACCACTTACATCTAGATTTTTAGAACCAAATAAGCTCTTCTTGCATGAGAACCTTGTTATAATCTTCCCAAAAGGACTTTTCAAGCTTCCTTAGAAAGTAACTATCTCTATGGTTTCTGTTGTTGTCAATTCTTTCTAATCTATGCCAAAATTCTTCTCTTTTTAGAAGATATACTACCAATATTGTCTTTATTCCAAAGGGAAGTAGAAGTTGCAAATTTAATCGCACCCTCATTCCAATTATTAGTAGTGTAACATCTCAAGTTTTAATTCCCTGATTAATTAAACCTAATTAGGATAATTAAGTAAGTTGAAGCAATATGTCGCTAGAGAAGTCTAATAATCATATTTAATGGTATTTTAGCCCTAATTGTGGGTCCAATATCAAGGCGGGCCACCTGGGCATCAAAAAGAGAAGAAAAGGAAGAGTTGATGTTGTTGTGCCACACGCCATGATGTGGAGATCGTCCACCGTGATGCATAGACTTTTTTGAATGAGAGAGGACCTCTCTATGACATGCACCGAGGCACATTGTGCATCCACCGTAGCACATGGCCATTTTCTACAATTTATCAAACGCGAAATGAGACAAAAATAGAGAGAAAAAAAGAAAATGAAGAGACATGCCAAGCTCTACTAGGGTTTACTTATGGACGATATTGGGAGTATTTTGAAGGCTACAAACACCCAAAGTAAGTATCACACTCATTAATCTCTCTATTTCTTTCACATTTATGATTGATAGTGGAAATAGAATTTTGATCCGTATAGGTTATAGGTCTAAATTTGTTAACTCAAATGGAATTAATGAGAGTATATTAGAGTATCTAAATTTAGGTATAATGAGTTTTGGTGTCTTGGGTTGTTGGGCACCATTAATATCCAAAAATCTCATTTATTATAGGTGGTTGGAAGTTTGTGATGTCATTAATGGGTATTTAGTGGCTCATTATTGCTACTGGGAACTAAAAGTAATTATTAAACCCAATGGATAGGCTCTAACTCATGTAAAGTGAATGTTAGGCAATTTAGAAGTGGAGATTGAGGGTTTAAATGCTTAAGTTGGTAATGTTGATGAAATTTAACTTGGTTGATTATAGTTTTAGTTCTTGGTCACCTATTGGATTGGAAATTTAAGCTTGGAAGCTAGTAGATTGAGGGGTAAACCTTTAACCTCTTAAAGATTTGAGGTAATTGGGAGAAACTTTACTTTGGGTAGTCATATATTAATTGATTGTAAATGGATTTCTATTGTGAATGTGGCATGCATGGGTTAATTTTCAATGTGAAAAGCATGTGCTAGTTTTTATGAATATATGAAAAATTAAATGTGTAATAAGTTATTTTAATTTGAAATGCAAATGCCTAATTAAGATGTTTTGAATATGAACATGCATATGTCTTTAGAAAAATGAATGTGATGATTATGTGAGATAGATGTGTATTAATGAGAAATGGATTTTGAGGAAATGATGAGAATACACACTTGGGTAGCGCATGGTCATAAACCCAACGTGATTGTTGTGATAATGAGTAAATGAAAATAAAAATGTTAAAATAAGTCAATATTGATTATGGCATGGTCAGTGATGGGAGTTCGCCTAAGAATTAGGAGTAGAGAAGATCTATATGGTATTTAGACTACCCTCAGGTGCATGAGGGTATAGCCTTGTCCCACAGTTTGTCAAAGAACTGTCCCATAGTTTGTCAAGAGACTAGAACTCAACTATCTCTACTGGTTCAATAAGGAGAATAGTTTAGGGTATAACACACCTCAGGGATTCGAGAATGGGAAAAGCCGTGGTTCAAGAATGAGTCTTGTGATCTTTGGCTAGGTCACATCTCATAATTAGTGAGCTTGAGTAGTCCAGTCACACGGATGGAGCCCTAATCAGTGTTGTAGCCCACAATTTTGGTCTAAGAAAATAAGAAAGATATAAGGTTGGTTGATCATTACTTAAGTAAATATATGACATGTTACATGTATTAAGTAGTGGCAAATCACATGAGTATGATATATGAGAATATGGTGACAATGCACCTAGTTATGAGAGTTAAAAAAGTTATTTAATGATAAATGACAAAATATGTTATATGCCAGTATGTTTTACATACTTGATTTCCTTGTGCATGTATTTGATTTATAATTGATATATAACTGCATGGAGTAGGTTTAACCTTAGTTATTGAGTGGCTAGACTGACCCCTTTCATTTAATATTTTTTAGGCCTTAGCTCTGGTGTTGAAAGGGAGAAGGCTAAAGAGGCAAGGAATTAGCATATTCCTATTGTATGCCTTTAGTTTAGATTTAATTGTGTAATAGTATATGATTTGCTAATTCTAGGATGCATGCCATCACACTTGCATTATTTTGTTGTTAGAAATGTTAGATTTGTATTTTAGGCCCTTAGTCTTTGTGTATGTTGATATATATATATATATATATATGTTTATAAGGCCAAAATACTAGTGCAAGTGTAAAAATAATGATTTGAAAATGTTTTGAATGATTTGGGCAAGATGCAATGACAATTTACCTCCCCCTCTATTTTTGTTAAAATGGGGTTGAGGAGTAAATTTTTTTTTATACTGATATTTCAGTGCTTGTAACGTGTTGTACTGGTGGTTCTAGGTCTATTGGACATGACCCAGGTGTAAAAAAAAGCTTTTAGCACTTGTTGAGGGTTTTGGACACCCATTTTGTGTGAAAGTTATGAAAAGTGGTTGAAATGTGTTTGGATGTCTAACTTCCCAGTGTGACTTGTTTTAAAAGTGAAACCCATGCCATTAAATAGTTCATGTAAAGAGCTTTCCATAAACACCTAGATTACATCATTCAGATGTCAAATAAAGAATCAGGATGCATCAAAAGTTCCTTGATTCTGCTTTCAAATGACAGCAGAATTAGTTGAAATTTCATGCAACACACCACAACGCATGGTGCTTGAGCCGCGGTACATGACACAGAGAGAAATACACCACAGTGCAACATGCAAAAGCCGCAAGCCATTACCTTGTTTCACAGCATATGTTTTGTTTTCAACTATTATCAACTTCTTTCACTCCTCTAAGGTATCTCATGCTTCCGAAACTTATTTTACTCTGATATAAAGGGTTTTGATTGATTTAAATTCATTTGTATTTAGAAAACTTGAGATCCCTTGCTTTTAAATTAAACCTTAGTAATAATCTTTTTGAGTTAAGTATTTGATTACCAAGTGCTATATTGGTTAATTATGTTTAGTGAAGTGAGAATGTTTCAAGTAGTCCATGAGTCTTTGAGAAGAGAATGGAAAGAGCCCTCAAGCATCCAAGTAGCGTGACAATGAAAAGGTTTAGGATGGTATTGATGTTGATCATTTCTATGTAGTTGGATTTTGATCGGGCGGTGGTCAAAACCATACTTTAGAAGGTGAAAAGAATTAGCTTGGTGGAATTGTAGTCTCTATATTGAGTTGTAGAAAGCCTAATCAAGACGTTCTTTAACAAAGCCTTTTTCCCAAGTAAATCTATCACCATGGAAGCTTAGTTCAAGAAGGATGGAAGAATTAACACAGTGTCTAAATTGTTTCAAAGATCTCTAATTGTAGCTATTTCCTCTAGTTTTATCTTCACATGAGAGATATGAATTGAAGTCACATACAACAAGCTAAGGATCATTCATATTTTGAGAAATAAAGATAATAGAATCCTAGAGAAGATCATGATTGTAAGGATTCGGGTCACCATAAATACAAGAGAACAAGTAAGAGTTACTTGAGCTTAAAATGTTAACCCTACTGTGTAATAATTGAACATTAGAGTAAATATATTCAATATTAACAAAATCATTATTCCATAATAACCAAATATTGCCAATATAACCAGTAGCTTCAACACAAATCTAATAAAAAAAACCCAACTTTTGAACAATTTTATTAGCTGGGTTTTATGTAACACTTGCCCTGAGTGTTATCCAAAAATCACATAATTTAAATAAACTAAGTGTGGTTAAGGAGTTGATCCTCTAACCAACTTAAGAAATAAATCATTTAAAACCTTAAAAATTATAGGTTCTATTTATAATGCCCGGAAGCAAGTTAGATAAAAAGAAAATAAAAAGATGCTGTCATGACAGTAATTTATTGCTGTCATAACAGCCCTCCTGGGCTAACTTTCAGGAGGCGCCATTCCGTCATTCGACCGATCAAAGTAATTTTAAAGCTCACACGTCACATTCAGAGGGTACTATAAGTGTGCCAAATTTCAAAAAGATCCAACGGTCAGATTAAAAATTAAACATGTTAAAAAATTGGCTATTTTTGCTGTCATGACAGCTGACAGCACCTCCGAACTAACTTTTAGGGTGCACCATTTCATCATTTGACCTCTGATCGGAGTGATTCCAAAGCCCACATGTCACTTTTAAATAGTACTATTAGCATATCAAACTTTGGAAAGATCCAATGGATGGATTGAATTTCGTGCATGTTGCAACATTAACATATATTGTGTCATGACAGCACCTTTGCTGTCATGATAGCTCCTCCGAACCAAATTTCAGAATGCGCCATTTCTCCATCTGATATCCAATCAAAGCTAAAGCCCACACGAAGCTCATAAGAGGTTTTACTTGTGACCTAAATTTTAGATAAATCCAACGGTCGGATTAAGATTTGGACACCCAGATGTAAAAGTGCAGGTTTTTGGTAAAAACCATTTTCAAAATTGTCCAAATCTCATCCTAATGGTCACAAACTTGTGGGAACACTTTAGACATATCAAATAGGACTAAACACACCTGATAAAACATTTAAATGATATAAAAATCATTTATACCAAAATTTGACCACTCGGGTGCCATTTCCCAAAATGGACCTTAAACCCCCAAAATGCACAAATCACATAAGAGTGGCCAAAAACTATTCCAAATATCATATATACATATGAATACACACACTAAATATTTTTACTTGGCTCAGAGATCTCTGTGGGACCCACGCACCCACTCTCTATATCTAAGGTATATGTTTGCCCATAACGCACCCACGCACCCAATCACTTTGCATTTGCTTATGAAATTACATATATATCAAAATAAATATTTTCTTGTAGTGAAAACTTGGTCTACTAAATAAATCCATTAAAAACACATATCATAGCCAAGTTTCTTAGCCACAAGTCTATAAGCAAACAAAAATTCATACACAAGCCACACAATCCACAAATACTCATGCACATATACATAATCATATCCTACTGGCACCCTAATCCTAAATACATTACAATAGACTTGCTCAAAAGAAAGGGGTTGTAGTTCTTTACAATTCACAAACAACCCCTAGCTTTGCTCCTTTCCCCGTCCTCCACTGGTTCCTTCGCCTGGACCTAGAATATTGAAAAGAAAGGGGTGAGACAACCACAGTCTCAGTAAGAGAGAAATCTACATTGATGTTAGATTCTCTCCCCCACTGAGAGGTGTTAAACACTCAATACACTAACCACTTTAGTGCACTGAGCCCATAATATGTAAGGCAACACTGAGTACTAGCAGTGTGCCATAGAATATCAAAAGTCCACACCTTCTCATTAGTGAACTCCTACCGAGATCATACCTTTTATTCGTCTCTACCTTTCCCGAGTATAGACCACTTCAACACTCTAAGGTAGTATAACATTTATAAATCTCTCTTAAACGGTTCCTTAGCCTATCTAAGGTACCTTACTTAGTTACACTTTCTTAAGTGCAACTTCTATTCCTTATTATTGAAATACATGTAAACAAATCTCGTTTTTATAAAAATATTTTTGTTAAACAATTAGAAAACATATTTTCACTAAAATCAAAGTTGTACCCCATAATCCCTTATAAAGCACATTTAATCTTTTAAAACATGTAATGCATGATAGCTAGTAATATTTATTCAAAAATAGCTAAAACAAAGTAATAAGAAATATAAATTTCCCTGTTACCTCAACCCTTTGGTACCAAAAGGGTTCCTCTTGTACAAAATAGGGCTCGGTTTGTTCCTTAACTTCTGAATAAATTCCACCAATAATTCCTACAACATATAAGTGATCCACATCACTTATCATGTCAAATAGCATTAATGAAGACTATAACTCATACCACACAACTTGGGTCAATGAGTCATAATCCATCCTCATGGTCCATATATTAAACCAACTATTCACATAGTATCACTTAACCACTAAAACCATTTATTAGCCATCACTAGGCTAATTTTCAATTTATATAATTTTTATCAATTAAAAACCTTCACTTAGTGTCACCAACTTTCACCATTAGCCCTTATAATGAAAACCAAATCTTAATTTAAATCTTATTGGGCTCAAATAGCAAAATTATAACTAAATCAATAAGCTTAAACCATTGAGGAGAAAAACTCAATCTCTCAGGGTTTAATTTATGCCCAAAACACCTCTTTTATCCAATTATCCACTCAAAATATTAGATCACTATATAAAAACTCAAAACATCCTCCCTAGGATCCAAAGAAACAAAAGCTTACAAGAACAAAGCCTTTGGGATCAAAATTCAAAAATTTTCTCCTTCAAAAATTAAAGAAAACAAAGAGGGAGGGAAGAGGATTGAAGTAGGGAGTTTACCTATCGCGTAGCCGAGCTCGCAACGGCCGCAAAGCCTTATAGATCCGAGCCTAACTCCCTCTCTTTCTCCTCTCTTCTTCCTCTCTCTCTCTCTCTCTCTCTCTCGTGCATTCGTTTTCTTTCTTTCTTCAATTTCGTTTCTGCGTTCATTTGGCTCTTTAAATTGCTGATATTAGACTTTGGGGAAAATTACAATAAAGGGCCCAAAATTTTTTTATTATAACACAAAAGCCCGGGTCAACTTTGATAATTTTTTCCATAGTTAAAAATCAAATAAAACCAAACTTTTGCCGAAAAAAATTCAAACTCTAGATCTCTATCAAATTATTCTAATTTTAATTTAATTATAGATATTTTATTTTATTTTTTTAAAAATAAATCTGAGTCTTAAAATTTTTGGGATGTTACATTCTAGCTCTAGTTTCAAGATCAAAATTTGAGTATTATGAGCTATAGTGAGTTCTGTAGTATGATTAGGAAAGACTTTAGCACAAGAGCCTCTATAATTCCAGCAAATGATATCTATAAAATAAAAATAGAGTAAAAGAACTAAGTCATTAGTTCTTAGGTTGAGGCCTCTAATTGATCATCACTAAAATCATCATCTTTTAAATCATCGTTATGGATTTAATTATCATAATCTTTGTCTAAAAGGTCATTTTCAAATATGTCTTCTTCAAAATCACCTTGTATGGGATCTTTTTGAATATTTCTAGGATTTAAAGAATTATTGTGAGTTTCCATAACTGGAGGGTCATTGAATTGAGTATCCTGAACAAAACTTTGGCTATTTCCTGGGTCAAGTGATAACCTCTAATCAAGAAGGGGATTAGAATTAAGAGGGGTATTTTTTTTGAGAATTTCTAAGATTCTCCATATCTACTGTCTAGACATTCAAGTCAGGGGAAAAATAAGCTCCAACTTCATTATTTTCTATGTTTTTGAATTCAGAATTAGCCTGGGAATTGTTCACATTTTTTAGGCCTAGATAGGGAGCCCAGATTCCTTTTATTTCCTTTAACCATTTTGTGGATTCTCTTTATGGGCCTGTTATTCATGTTTTTGGGTTGCAAATCATTGACTTCAACTTCATTCAAGGCCATGATTTTTTGGCCCATCTAATTGAAACTTGGCCCAAATCTTGAAGCCCTTTTCCCTTTGTCTTCCATTTCCTTTAAGAATTCGGCTAAAGCTTCACTTTTCCTTAACCGAGCCTTTTTTACTCCTACTATATCCTTCTTCTTCTAGATTTGTCTGACAACCTTCATAGGGGAGATTTTAGGTGGAGCATGGTTTAATGCCAATTCAACTCACCTCTGATCTTCATTGGTACACTCTAGGTTGGCTAGGACATCAAATCTCAACCTAGTGGAGAGATTAGATCCTTAATTTTGGTATATTGGTCTATTATCCGTTAGATATCTCAGGTTTCGAGCATTTCTAGGTCTTCTGACTTTCATGAACTAGGCGAATTCCTTTTTAGGTAAGGTATAGTCAATTTTCAATGAGTTTATATTTTATTTCTCTTTCTCAGCTATTCTCCCCTATTTATCAGTTGATTCTCGAGTGAGCTTTTGATTATTTTATTTTGGTTTCTCTAAGGCCGAACTGTTTGTGGTTCTATTTTGTAGATTATGCAGGCAATTGGTTTTGTTATGTCTATAGCATACGCATTAAAGCAAATGAGAGTTAGACTTTCATATTCCACATTGAATAATTCGTCTTTGATAAGGAGTCTTGGCACAAGTTTCTTTTGTAAATTGACTTCCACGCTAATCCTTATAAACTTACCCCTTTTAGTCTTGCCTTGCTTGTCTTTTGAATTAGATTCAAATAAAGAATTAGAGTCTACTTTCAGAGTTTTTCGCATGTAATTTCTAGTCTCTAAAGCACCTCTTTATCATAGTACTATATGGGGATGTTGGACAATCTAACCCAAAAGAAAGTTTACCGAGAGTGTTTGAGTCAGGATTAAAACTAGGGGACCAATGTTGAACAACGATGCAGTGATCAAATATTATCCAGGGGTTACCATTAAGGATGTTATCATAAGCAGAGTGGTTATTGGTTCTAACAATATAATAGCTATTAACAAGGTCGATTAATTCAAAATCTTTGAGTTTCCACATTTTTGCTAACCTTGCTTTGAGAGATTTAGGATTGAGTTATAGGCCCAGTGTTAATGACAATAGCATCCATCCAAGGTGAGCATTTTCCTCCATTCTTCATTAGAAATTTGTAAGATAGGTAGTGATCCATTAGCTTCCTGGTGCTTTCAGAAGGTGTCCATTCTTTTTCTAATTATTTAGCAAGAGATTCATTTCTGTGGCTATTATCTCTTCCAGTATTAATACCATAATAATCGTTGTATCCAATCAGAGAATCCATATAAGAGATAGGAGCTTTGGCTCCTTGATATATGACTGACTTGCTTAGATAGACATGATTTCTTGAAGCTTTATTAGTCTATATGTCCATAAGATGATCCTATTGGTCATTTTTGCTAGTCACTGTTGAGTCTAGAATGATTTGTTGAGCCTAAAATATTGAGAGTGTATGTCACTTACACTCCAAAATAGCTAAGTTAATACTAATATAGAACTAGTGTTAACCTAGGTCATTCTTCACTAAGGAGACTAACTAAGGTTAATTAAGGCTAAACTAGTAAGCTAACTAATTAAGAGTTGATTGATTTTAGCTCATTAAACTAAGTGGACAGATTTAATTAAAAACCTAATTAACTAGTGAAATGAAAATGAGAGTGTTTTAACCCTATCTAAAGTGGAGTCTTAAAAGTTGTGGGATGCTAGATTCCTTGTCTATTCATTCTAATTAGGCTTAAGTTAATTTTCACTCTCTTGATTAAATTAAACCCCTTACATAATTTTGTATATGCCTGCCTTCCCAACCAATTCAATTAACCAAGTCCTTACACAATTTTGTACAAGTCCCTAATCAATTCCTTAGTTAAGTGTAAAGTGATCAAATTTTCCTTAGGTTCCCTTTATATGCAGCTTGGCCTATGGTAAGTCTAATGCATAATTTTACACACAACATTTTATCAAACACCAACCAAATATATTTATGTATAGCCAATATAAAACACATTTAACACACATTTAACACACATAAAACATATATTTATATGAACTACAATATATTGGAGAAAATTTCAACAACTATACAAAAGGCAATCAAGTGGAAAAACACTAAACCAACAAGTTAAATACCAATTTGGTTAATAAAAATAAGATATAACAATGCTCCTAAATTTAAGAACAAGATTACATCAACTTAAGTTTAATCGAGAGTGGCCATAACCCTTAACCTTCCTTGAGGCGCTTCAAGACTCCTCTAGCATCCTTCCATCCTATCACTTGAGCCTCTAGTTATCTTGAAATCTATTTGAGCACAATCCTTCCACCATAGCTAAACCATACTCATGAACACCTTAAGGATTTTGAAGCTAAATCAAGAAAATGAAGTTTAGGGTTTGAAGAGTGAGGTACAAGAAGAAGAATGGTGGAGTTAGATTAGGATTTTGATGGTTAGATCATGAGATATGGAGGAAGAAGATGAGATAGAGATAGAATATGAAGAACAATAGAGAGAGAATGAAGAAGGGTGAAAAAATGAGAGTGAGTAGAAGAATGAATGTTAAAAATGAAATTAGGATAGTTTGATTCAAGTCTAAGGTCAATGGGCCTAACTCTAGTGTTAAGAAAATATTAATTACATTTAGGTTTTTTAATCCTATAGAATAATATTAAAATTTTTTGATTCTATAAAGTAATAAATGTTGTTCAATGATCCTTAATTGTGATTGTCGCTATTCTTAATTGAGAGTGCGCACATTCATGCTTGTCTTGCCTCGGTCATCCTGTCTTTGTCTCGATCTTATCAAAATGAATCTATCCTAACCAAAAAGAGAAACAGGAAGAGACTTTTCGGGACAGATAAAAAATGGTTCAAGACGAGATGAAATACAGGACCACTTTCAAGATATCTTTGTCCCGTCTTGAATATAATATACATAGTATTATTTTTTCTATTATTAAGATGTAATAGTTTATTTATTTAGTGTATATATTTTTGTTAATAATATACATATATTTTTTGTTAATATGTAATCACTTCATATGTCTCAACTTAAGAGAAAAATTGATTAATTGATATTATGCTCGGTTAGTTTATATAAATTGTATAACTTAATGATTATGTTGTTGTTGTATTGTTAACTTGAAGGTTATTTGTGATTGTCATGTGCATAACTTTAAGTTATAATTGTATTCTTTTTACTTTAAATTATAATTCAATAATTGAATTTATGTACAATATTGCTTTGGTTTTAGATTTAGCAAATTATGTAATTTAATAAATATTATTATTTAGGTCTCTCTTTAGTATTTTGTATATTTCATTGAGATGTCTTAACCCCAAACAGATGGAATAAGATAAGGGGGAAAAACTCAATCCCATTTATTTTTTTGAATTTGACAAGACACAAGATAGGTAATCTTGATCAGATCTCATGAACACTTCTATTTGAGAGTATCTGTTACCTATGTTAACCGTACAAACTTAATAATAAATTGATAAAAATTAAATTTAAAGAATAAAATTTGTAAATAAGATAAATTTAAAAACTAGAAAATTGTATTATCTATTCTTTTATTTTCATAACACTTTTTTTTTTCCCCAAAACAGAACATGCTACTTGAAAAAGGAAATATCACACTCAAGGTTTCACTTCTTTCAAAATCAGTTTATACATAGACAGACTACATAGATATGTGTGGAATGTAATTTGAAGTTTTAAATTTTTACTTATATTCATATATGTACCTCTTACTTATTTTTATTTTTATTTTATATTTTTTATATGTGTGTAACTCTTACTTTTTTTATGATATTTTACATATCATACAATCTATTTTTATTTATATTTGATTTTATTTTGAATTAGTTTTAATTTTCATATATTTATTATAAATATTAATTTTTATTTATTATGAATGTTTAACATTAAGGGTAGAATTTACAATGGAACAAATAGATAATAACGGGCTAATGCACAATAAGCGTCCAGAAAAATGTAAAACCATGTTAGAGAAATTCAGACGAGTAGGGATCAGGTCCACGATGGAAACGTTGAACATCTGGCAGTGTAAGGGTTCTTTATTTCTTCGTATGATGTGAAAAGATTATGATGCATTCGTTCCCACGATGTTTAAACTTGTTGAAAGAAATAATCATGTCTTGTCAAGTCCCGTCATAGCGTAATATTATATGGGGTTAAAAAATATTAGATTAAGATATGTCTTTCTCTCTTTTTTAATTTATATATAAGATTTTAATGTGATTTTTTTAAAAAAATAATGATAAAATATCTTTAAAATATATAAATAATAATTTAATCTCTTAAAATATCATAATTTTTTTAAATTTTAAAAGACTTTTTTATTATTAATGTTATATAAATTACTCAATTGTCCTTGTTAAAAATAAATGATTCACAAGTTTTATTTAAATATTTATAAATCTTTTATATTTATAATAATGCAACAACAAATCACAACTTCTTATATTAAATTTTTTATTTGTTGTTTCATTATTATGAATATAAGAAAAAAATTATGGATATTTAAACAAAACTTGTGGATCATTTATTTTCAATAAGATAATTTAATAATTTATATAAATTTATTAATGAGAGAAAAGTTCTTAAAAATTTTAGGAAGATCATGACATTTTAAAAAATTAAATTGTCATTTATATATTTTAGAGAGATTTTATTATCATTTTCTCATTTTTTTAATGTTGCTCCTTCAATTTTAAATTATCAAATAATTTAACATAAAATTACACATCCTTGTTGATCGCCCTATTCCCCTATACTAACATGACAAAAGAAGAAAATTTAGTATATAAGAAATAATAAATAAATTGATTAACTTACCCAATGATATTGATAACATTTTACAGATAGTAATATTTTTATCTATTACTATTTTAATATCTATATTATTTGAAAATTATGATAAGTTCAATTTTTTAAAAACAATTTTATTCATATTTGACTTAAGTTAAAAATTATTGGAGTGACTAATTACCAATTTGTATATTAATATTAAAATCCTTTGATAGAATTGTGTTTTTAATTAAACAACTTTTTAACGTCATTTAAAATTAATTGGTTGTAATTTTACATAAATTCAAAGTTTAACTGAAAGTACTATATTTTAAATTTGATAAGAACAAATAGAATTCCACATACCAACAACTCTTTCATATCATCATCATCGTCATCATCACAAACAAACTATTGTATAATGAGTATGATAAATATGTAAAATGACTAAGTGAGTGTAATACGGATGATAACAGTCTGAGGCCCTTAAGTATTATCCTAGAATTTAATTCCTAGAGTTGTATATGAAAAGCATCTCTTGAGAGAAGACAACTCCTTAAATAGTGTTTAGATTTATTGAAAGATTAATCTCCTAGCTTCTAACTGTGGGCATACCTTAAGAAGCCAAAAAAAATGTAAAATTAACTTTTATGTTTTCAGGCAAGAAAAAAAAAGGAGTTAACTTTTATCAATTCAATATTGATTTGCCTAACTAAGGGATACTAGGATACATTTGTTCATTGAAATCCTTTGAAAATTTGCTATTGAGTGAGTTCAATAATTTGCAAATGCTTTATATGTTTGTCGTCAATATATTAATGTTTGGTAATTAGATGGCAACATATGCATTGTTTTAAGATAGCAACATAGACATTATTTTCATGATGCAATTGCATATTTGAATATATGAAAACTACATTATATTTTCTTGAAGATTGCATGCATATGGTGAAAGGAGGATTGTATATGACTGAAGCTAAATTGCATTCAATGTCAAAATTTGACACCAAGACATTATTTTTTGGATATACAATTTCATATTTGAATATATGAAAGTTAGATTGTATTTTCTTGAAGATTGCATGCACATGTGAAAGAATAGTTGCATATAGATGAAAGGAAATTGCATTCAATGTAAAAATTTTAAACTAAGACATTATATATTTATATGTATTCATAAGTCACATTCTATGAGTTATTTTAATAATTATTTAGTTTTTTATTACAAATAAAGACCATGGCCTTTCTATGATATTTTAATAATTCAAAGTATTTAACTGCCATTAATACTTTTACAAGGTCTGTAATCCCTTTCAACAATTTGAAGTCTTCAATTGTCATTATTCTATTTATAGGGATCATAATTGTTATTTTCCCCTCAAAAGCTTCCAGCTCCAGCCAATCTTGCAAATCCTCTTTCCCCTTACAAGAGAGATTGAATTTGTCCACCATTCAATAATGAGTACATTCTTGCTCCTTTTTGGAGCTTGTGTGTCATCGTGAAGAGAGGCGATCCCATTTGGAACTAAATGGTTAAAGGCAGTAATTAACCTTTCAATTAATTGAATGATTAATGCCCTTTTCCTTTTTAATCATTTTTATGAGATAATATTAAAAATTATCTAACAATAATTTTGTTTTGGCTGAAAAGTATGTTTAATCATCACGGGAATCATCTCTATCAGAACCACTGTATCTCCGAGATTGAAATCTTCATATATGAAATATAGGAATATACTTATTATTATTTTAACCCGTTTTATTTTTATTAATTAAAAATTAATTACCCAATAAACTTAAATAGTATCTTTCGATAATTATTGATTATAGACATATTGATTTCAATAATTTGTTGGAGAAATTCTCAAGTAGACCAGATGTGTTATATTATTATGTTCTATTCAATAAAAATATGACATTCATGTTGCATTAAATAAAAATTGATTTTGGGGTCTGTGATTGGGGTTGTTTGTAAAATTAGAAAAGGTGAATTCCTTGCTGGATTGGGTTTTGCAGAATTTGTATTGAAACAGATTGTGAAGCAAGGATTGATGGGAAAAAAAATTTGCTCTAGAATCATAAATGCTAAAATTGTGAAAATTGTGATTTTGATAATGTTTATTAAGATTTAATAATTGATAAAAAGAGATTTAAAAATCTATTTTTGTAAAGGGAATTTTTTTGATATTGAACCATTATTTTTTAAAGACTTAATTTACTTGAAAAATTAAATCAAACCAAATCAATATCTTTTATCATTTTAATTTTATTAAATTTGTTATTTGTATTTAAAATTTATTCTTTATATTATTTTTTATTTTTTTTATACTCTTAATTCATTAAATTAAATAAGAAAAAGCTACAATTTTTTGCCCATCTAAATAAAAATTTTGCATGATATTTTTTATTATTATCGATTGATCTATATATATTATATCTTTCCATTATATCATTATTTATTATCTATTTTATATACATTATATTTTTTATTCTTAACCAATCTTGTTATTTTATTATGAAATCATTTTTACTTATAAGCTCATTGTTTAATAAATGGTGAATTATAAAATTATTAATTTATAAGTTTATATATATAAATATATGTGTATTATTTTTACTTAATTATTATGTCACAGTTTCTATGCCTTACTTTTCAGGTTTAACATCCGGTCGGTTTTCTAAACATTCATATATTGCACTTGTAAATGTAGGGAGAACCACTTATGATTTTCCATAAATTCATTGGCCTTTCTAAAATTCACTAAAAAAAATGTCCTTAAATTCATAAGAGGCAAATGGGAGAATGACAAATAAGGACCTGTAAGAATATTAATGTGAGATTAAGACTTTTCAATACTGATGTTCCAAAATTTCAGTACTCCTTCTACCATGTTTCAGTACTGAAATTCCTAACTTGACATTAATATTCTTACAAGATCCTTATTTGTCATTCTCCCTATATAAATTCATCAGACTAAAGGGTAAATTCACAATAAATTTCACTTAAATTCTTAAGTCACATTCCGGGAACTTTTAGTTGTATGAATAATGCCTCTTTCCTCTCCCACCCCCTAATCATTTTATGGAAAATATTTTAAAAAAATCTTTAAAATAAGATTTTCTGGTTAAAAGTTTGTTTAATCATCAACTGAATCCTCTCCCTGTGAAGCTTGAAATCTTCTGATATAAAATATAGGAATATACTTATTATTTTGATCCAATATATTTTTATTAATTAAAAATTAATTAACCAGCAAACTCAAATGGTGTCTTTAGATAACTATTGATAATAGAGATATTGAATTGATCGATACATGGGGTTGCATCCTAGTAAAATTAGATCGAAAAGGTAAATTCCTTGCTGGATTGGGTTTTATAGAATTTGTATTGGAACAAATTGTGATGCCTTGTATAACCTAATGAATGCTAACTAATTTGCTTAGAGCTTTTTAGGTTATTTATAAACTTTTCAAACACGATGTGACCAAAAAAAGAAACTTTTCAAATTTCATTGGCATATGCATAAGTGTGTATATATATCATAAATATTAATTGGATAAATTTTATGTCGTTTAGGATTTGGAAAACAAGACAATAAAACTTTGAGAT
The DNA here is from genome assembly GCF_029017545.1 of Prosopis cineraria. Lineage (NCBI taxonomy): Eukaryota > Viridiplantae > Streptophyta > Magnoliopsida > Fabales > Fabaceae > Prosopis > Prosopis cineraria. Next base: position 14,834,797 of record NW_026555341.1, on the reverse strand, counting down.
GATTGTGGAAACAAGCAAAAGGATATTTATATAAAAGAAATATATTGCCACATGCACGAACAGGCTTATTCTCAAATAAGGTACTAGCATTGCAAATAAATATCTTTAGATTACGATGAATAACTGATCTACATGAAGAGACATAGACTAACAAAAACTTTTATAATCCTAATTCTAAAGGCAGAAAATCATAAAGGCTGCTGAACGACTATTTATCTCAATGTCGATGGAATAATCATCTTATTTACTTGTATTTGCAGAAGAATCATTCTTGGGTGGTGGCCGTGAAGGATTTCCAACAGAATGAGATTCTAATGAAGTTGAATCTTTTAAAGAATCCTTTTTAATAGAGTTGACATCTTTTGAGGTTAAACTTTTTGAAGAACTCTTTTCAATGGAATCAACATCGTTTGAAATTAAACCACTTGGAGATCTCCCTTGTAAACCAAATCGACGCACGTGCTCAAAATACAAAAATCCGTTAAACATGTTGAAATAGAATTTGAGAAAACTTGTGTGCTCGAAGCAACTAAATGATGGTTACAAATGAAGAGGGATGGGGTATTTATAGAATTTTCCTTATATCTAACTTATTTGATATCTCCAAAAGATATGATATGTTATTTCGTATTAGAAATAGAATCTCAACAAAATAAGAGATAATACTAATTATCCAAAACGATTAAGTTAAATTTTAAGACTTTAAGAGGTTATACATTGGTTCAGCCATATCTAATAGTAATGGCCAGCTAAAGATATTTGCGAATTTTAGGTACAATAAAAAGATAGTTAATATATTTTGGGGGAAATTAAGTATGTCTTACAAAATTATAAGAAGATGGTTAATATGTTGCAGGCCCTCAGTTGTAATTTAAATATTATGTCAATTGACCGAAAATGCCCATGGTTGAAAATCAGAAACCCATTGCGTATCCGATCATCACGCGCTCGTTGTCCTTCAGCCTCATTTCCCATAAGATAACATTCAGAATAATCGGCGTTCATGACATAGCCGTATGCCACCGCCATCGCAGGGAACCACCTTGATGATTTAAATAGGGAATGACAATTTTTCCCTTTTTTTTTTCTTTGCCTTTAAGAGAATGACAATTTCTAATATTTAGAAACCTTTGGCTAAGCATTTCTCATATATTTTATTTGTTCATGATGATAAGCTTCTTATTCTATCACATAAGTCATAATATAAATTTGTCTCAAATACAAGGTTTTAAAAAGGGAAAATTTCAATAATGATCCTTGGACCATACTTATTTAAATTTAAAACCCTTAAAATTTTAAAATTTCACTACAGTTAGGAGTATTGTTTTGATATTAAATTTTTTAAAAAAATGATAAAATTATCCTCATTTAAATTAATGTCAGAACTACTCTACTTCACTTATTCATTTACTTGTGGAATATTGTTAATTGCCTTACTTCATCGATTATTACGTGAAGGTCTAACAATGAACAAGTGAAGTAGGACAATAAACAAAATTTATTATTCACCAAGATTTATTCAGTTTTTAAAATTCCATCAACTAACCCTTAATAAATATAAAAAGATATATTCCTTCATCTAAATATCATACTCTCCCAAGATAGCTGAATTTGATGCATTATAAATTTGTTATTAAAATTAAATCGATGTCTATATATTTGTAAAGATACATATATTTAAAATTTTAAGGGGATACAAATAGAATTTTCTTTTGGAGGAAAAAGGGGAAAGTATATTAAAAAGTGTAGTTATTGACATTAAATTATTTTTGGGAAAAGATAAAAATTAAAAATCTTTGAGAATGATAAAGTTTGATTCACTAATTAATTCAACAATGAATTAATTTTTTTCTCTGTAAATAAAAATTTTAAAATTCCATCAAGTAAACCTTAATAAATTTAAAAATATATTTCCCTCCATCTAATTAAATATCATATTCTCCCAATCTTCCTTTACATATCTCACTGATTGATTTGTTAATATACACATATTATTAGTAAAAATATTTTATGATGCTATATCTTTTCCTTTTTTTATCATATGAATTTATTATTGAAAATAATATTTGAATATAACATGATCCTTTCTTGACACCCGTACGCAACTATGTAACTATATTTTGTTAATTTTATACAATTATTTTTATAATTAATATCTAAGAAATTTATATTTTCAAATATACATATATTTAAAATTTTAAGGGGATACAAATAAAATTTTATTTTGGGAGGAAACGGGAAAAATATATTTAATTGTAGTTACAAATATTAAACTATTTCTGTGAAAAGATAAAAGTCAAAACTCTTGGAAAATGATGAAGTCTGATTTTGTTATTCTCATTCTATTATAAATATATATTTTAAAATAAATTTTTGATTAAAGTATATTTTTAATCCTTTAACTTTATATAAAGTTTCAATTTAGTCCTTTAATTTTAGGTTAAAATGCATAAAAAATCCTTAAATTTTGAATAATTGCATCTAACCCCTCTCATCTTTAAAAGTTTAAAATTAACCCCTATAACCTTTAATTTTATTTTTGAAACCTTCTATTGTTAATTATGTTATTTTTTTATGAGGTTTAAAATGTCATTCAACTAAAAAATATTATTAAGAAAAATATTATATTGTATAACTATTTATAATAAATTTTTTATATTTTTTAGATAGTTGAGGCATTGATAACATAAAAAAAAGTTATTATCACTGTATAAAATTTTAAATATTTATGTTTATACTAGTTTTATCCATGTTTTTTTGTTATCAATTGTGCATGATTTTATTGTTTTAAAAGATAAATTTTTATTTTTTTTCTATGTTAGATTAATGTAATGCACATGGTTAAAATATTTAGAAATTTTATATAGTGATAATAAATTTTTTTTGGTTATCAATGCCTCAACTATTCAAAAAAATATAAAAAATTTATTATAAATAGTTATACAATATAATATTTTTCTTTAATAATATTTTTTAGTTAAATGACATTTTAACCCAAATGAAAAAAATAACATAATTAACAATAGAGGGTTTTGAAAAATAAAATTAAATATCGGAGGATTAGTTTTAAACTTTTTAAAGGTGAGAGGGGTTATATGTAACTGTTTCAAAGTTCAAGGAGGTTTTTTTATTTAAGCCTTAATTTTATAAAGTATCTTTTTAGTTATTTAACTCCAACATCATTAGTTTCAAATGATTATTTTTTTGTGTCATTCATTATTATATTAAAAAAAATTAAACTTAATGTGTCAACATTTGAGAATATTTTATCAATATTTAAAAGTTCAATATAAAAATTTATCAAGGTAAAACTAACAATGTTAAAGTTAAATAATTAAAAAGATATTTTATAAAATTAAAAAATTAAAATAAAATATTGTGTAAAATTAAAAAATTAAATGTATACTTTAGTCAAAATTTTTCTATTCCTAATAGTAATAACAATAAAAAATACATAGTGAAGTCGGATAAGAAAGAAAATATATAGTAGAAGGAGAATAATAACGAATGTGCAAAGAAATTTGATACATAAAATGACACGAAAAATGTGGATACAATAACCACTAAAAATCCTGCCTCAAAAAAATCTCCACCAAAAATGTGAATTTACTTGGAAATCAAAACGATAGTTAGACATAGAAATGTGTAAAAGAAGGAGGATAAGGCTTCTCCAAATGATATTTAACAATTCAAATGATATTTAACATAGAAATGTATTCAGAGATTTGTGCTGCTCCATCCAATGCCCATGGTTCATCATCAACTATCACTTAATAAATATAAAAGATATATTCCTCCATCTAAATACCATATTCTCCTATCATGTTTCTTACTAATTTGTTAATTAAACATATTATTAGTAAAAATATTGAAAAAGTTAGGGCCTGTTTAGAAATTTATTTTAAAAATAGTTTTCTTTTTTCAAAACAAGAGAACAAAAAAATATGTTTAATAACGTGTTTTGAAGAAAAAAGACAAAATGTTGTCCTAAAGAATAAAAAAATGAAAATAATTTTTAGGTGTTCTGAAATTATTGTTCTGGAGAACAAGGGAGAATGAAAAAAGCACCTATTTTTATTATTTTTTTTGTTCTCAAAACATATTTTACAAAACATCAATTCTCAAAGTAATAAAATAAAAACAGTTTCAAACTGCCCCTTAATCATTTGGTCTATAGTTTTAATTCTGTTATAACTTAGTTTTTCAACTTTAACTCATCATGATTTGATCTTTATACTTTTGAGTCGGTTATAATTCAACCCCTAAATTTTGACTTAGTGCAACTCAGTCTCTATAATTTTAAACATTTAAAATATTGATCCCTATATTTTAAAAAATATAAATATTAAAATTATTTTAAAATTTAGGACTAGTATTTTAAATTACAAAAAATTTTAAAGATTGAAATTCCAAAAGAATTTTAATATTTATATTTTTTTAAAATATAGGGAGCAATATTTAAAATTACTAAATTATAAAGACTGAGTTGCAATGAGTTAAAATTTAGGTTACAATCAAATCAAAACTATAAAGATTGAGTTATAACAAAATCAAACCTTTAAGAACTAAATCATTAATTTTCTCAAAAATATTTATGATGCTCTATCTTTTTCTTTGTTATCATTTAATTTATTATTAAAAATAATGTTTGAATATGATATCGATAATTCCTTGACACCCATGGAGCGCACGGGATTATATTTTTAGTTATTATTAAAATATGCTTATATTTTGGACTCAGGGGAGTATATAATATTTTAATAATTTATATAAGATATGAAGAACATATTTATAATTAAAGACTATAACAACCTGTTTGACATAATTTTTTAAAATAAAAAATAATGATCAATCTACTTATATTATTAAAATTTTGGACCTAGAATAATGATGTTTTTATTATTAAATTATTATTTTAAAAAATAAATTATTTTTATTAAATTATGCTGCACCCTTGGCTTTGGTTCAGACCTGCCGCTCGTCAAAGGAAATAGTGAAGAGAGATTTTTGGTGTTAGAGGTAGAGGATTCCATTTTTCTAGTCTTCTTGGTTTTCTATTTATGGTGCTTGAATGCTGGCTTTTTTTTTTTTTTAACCCCAATCAAACAAGTAGTCAGCAGACAAATATTAGTTAAAAATGAATGGAAGGTGTTAAATGTCATGTTTTTTTGGTTCATGAATTAATTTGCATTACCCATAATATAAGATATTTAGTGATGGGAGAATGAAGTGATACTCAAAACATAATTCAAGAGTAAAATTGGTCTTTAACTTTTTTTTTTTTGCAACACCTATTTGTACAATATAGTCTTTGATTAAATACTCTTTTCAAGCTATAATATAAGTAATTTTTTAAAAACACCTCTTGATTTAAAATATAGAGTATTGAATAAATATTTTATGTTACCTTTGACATTTATAAATTTACTTTAATGAAACTAATGAGGATAATTTAAATGTTTCTCATAAGATTATAAATGAAAAGATATGAATATTTTTAAAAACTTAAGATGACTTATTATAATACCGAAAAATTTTATAATTTAAGTGCATGCTTCCTGCAGGAAATAAATGCTATAAATAATAATGGCATGATAAGCGCTCAGAAAAACGTAAATCCCTGTCAAAGAAGTTCACACAAATAGGGATCGGATCCACAGTGGAAAGGTTGAACACGTGACAGGGTAAGATTTCATTCCTCAACGCCTTCATTTCATTAAAAAAACTGCATGCAAGAGATTAACAGCACTCATTAGAGTTTTGAAAATATTTAAGATTAACAACAACAATTGCAAACTTTAATGAGATACAAAAACTAATTGCAAAGATTTAATGGAGCAAGTATACACCTTACATAAACAATAAATTATTTGAGTTTTGACAATACTTTATTTGTGATTAATAACAATACATTTAAACTTTAACAAGATAAAAAAACTGAAACTGGTTTAATAGAATAAATGTTTACCCTATATTAATAACAAACCATTCGGGTTTAGACAACAACATATTCAGATTTAGTGAGATAAAAAAACTGAAATGATGGACTTAATTATACAAGTGTTAATTATTTATCAACAAATATTTCTTCAAGTTTTAACAACTTATTTAAAATTATAACATATTCAGCCTTGAACATGCAAGTTTTTTTATTATTTTAAAATTTAGAAATAATGTCATCTTTTTTCATAAAAACTTAATTTCAACATGCAGTGCAATTTCAGAATCTCAGGATCATTCTTTAATATAAATTACTTTCAGATGTTCTTAGCTGATATTTTCCTTTTGTCTTCCTTGGGGCCCTAATCGTACGATGCAAAACCAAAAAGATTGTCGTGCCTTGGGGGAAAAAATGAGAAGAAGATTGGGGTGCGTTTTTCCCCACGACGTTTTTGTTTTTTTTTCCCCTGAAAGGTGCACTGTTCTTAATAAGAGCGAAGAAAGCCATATGATAAGCGGTGCTCTACTTCAATCCTTTTTGCTTTCCTTGTCTATTGTCTTCAGTCTTTCCCCGTGTCAGTAAATGACTAAATTGTTAAGTGTAAATTGTTGCAGGAAAATAACCATGTATTGTCATGTTCATCATAATAAAATATTATATGGGATAATATAAAAAAATATAACTATTATTATAAAACACAAATAAAAATATTAGACTAAAATAAACATTTATCCTCCAATTTTATATAAGGTTTTAATATGAGCCTTTCATAATATAAAATAATTTTTAATCCTCTAATTATAACACTATTAATTTTAAATGATTGTTTTTGTGACATTTATTATTATTGAAAAAATTAAATTTACATGTCAATATTTAAAAGTTTAATGTAAATTTTTTTAATAAAAATAACAGTATTTGAATTAAATAATTAAAATAATACTTTATAAAATTAAAAAATTATTATTATATGTTATGAATATTTATTATTAATATATAATAGGTACGTCTTATTATTTAGGCTAAAATATATTTTTAGTCCTTTAAATTTATATAAAATTTTATTTTATTTTTTAATTTTATAAAGTATATTTTCAGTCCTTTAACCTTAACATAATTAGTTTTATCACAAAAATTTTTCTGCATTGAACTTCTAAATATTTACAAAATATTTTTTAAATATTGACTCATTAAGTTTACTTTTTTAAAAAAATAAAAATGGTTGATATAAAAAATAATTATTTGAAACTAATGGTAGTAGGGTTAAAGGATTAAAAATATACTTTATAAAATTAACAAATTCAATTAAATTTTTATAAAATTAGAAGATAAAAAGTATACTTTAACCTATTATTTATAAAGAGCAAAGATAAATATTCTTTTTATCATATTTATAAGGCATGTAGTTGAATTTTTAGTTCATCCTTTTATCCTCATTGAATCTTAGCCAAAGAAAATATTATTGTCAAATTTTCAAGTTAGCTCTTTGAATTAATTGTTTTTACTTTTCTAGCATTATTGTAAAGTTTTTTTTTTTAATATTCTCAATGTTCTATTATTTTTATGAAATATAAAAATTTTCCCTCTTTCTTTTTTAAAATAAACTCCTTGCAATTCATGTATTCTTAAGAAAAAAATCACAATCAAGGACCATTGAATAATATTTATTACTCTACAAGATCAAGAGATTTAAACGTAAAGAAAAATTATTGTGAACAAATAAAACTATCCCTCACACACACACACACACACACACACACACACATATATTTGTTGTGATGGGGAATTGATTGCTATTAAAATAGAAATGAGATTATTTTCCCTAAATTAGAACTTGTTATTAAAAGAGTACATATACATGAGTAGTTGTTTTGTCTTTTCATAACAAATGTTAATTACGTTTAGGTTTTTTGATCCTGGAAAATAATATCAAAATTTTTTGGTCCTATAAAATAATAAATGTTGTTCAATGATCCTTGATTGTGATTTTTCCTATTCTTAATTTGAGAGTGCTCACATCCATGCTTGTCTTGCCTTGGTCATTCTATTTTTGTCTCGATCATGTCAAGATGAGTCTATCTTAACCAAAAAGAAAAACAGGATGAGACTTTTTGGGACAAGACAAAAATTGGTTCAAAACGAGATGGAATATGGGACCACTTTCAAGATGTTTCTATCCTGTCTTGAATATAATATACATAATATTATTATTTTCATTATTAAGATGTAATAGTTTATTTACTTAGTGTATATATTTTTGTTAATAATATACATATTTTTTTGTTAATATGTAATCACTTCATATATCTCAACTTAAGAGCAAAAATCGATGAATTGATATTATGCTTGGTTAGTTTACATAAATTGTATAACTTTATGATTATGTTGTTGTATTGTTAACCTGAAGGTTATTTGTGATTGTCATATAGGTAACTTTGATTATAATTGTGTTCTTTTACTTTAAATTATAATTCAATAATTGAATTTATATACAATATTGCTTTGGTTTTAGATTTAACAAGTTATGTAATTTAATAATATCATTATTTAAGTCTCTCTTCAGTGTTTTGTATACTTCATCGAGATGTTTTGATCCCAAACAAGATGGGATGAGATAAGGGACAAAAACTCAATCCCATTTATTTTTTTGGATTTGACACACAAGATAGGTAGTTTTGATCACGTCTCATGAACACTTCTATTTAAGAGTATCTATTACCTTATGTTAATCGTGCACACTTAATAACTAAATTGATAAAAATTAAATTTAAAGTATCAAATTTGTAAATAAGATAAATTTAAAAAACTAAAAATTGTATTATCTATACTTTTATTTTCATAACACTTTTTTTTCCCAAACACAACACGCTACTTGAAAAAAGAAAATATCACGCTCAAGGTTACAATTCCTTCAAAATCAGTTTATACATGGACAGACTATATAGATAAGTGTGGAATATAATTTGAAGTTTTAAACTTTTACTTATATTCATATATATAACTCTTACTTATTTTTATTTTTATTATTTTATATGTGTATAACTCTTACTTTTTTTATGATATACTCCTTCCGTTAAAAAATATAAGATATTTTTAACTGAGTCTTACTCGTCAATAAAATAATTACCTATTTTTAAACTAACCCTATATTTTTATATTTACTCCTATTAAACACCTTATAGTAAATATAAAATTATTATCAATAGGAGCACTTTTAAAAAAAAGCAATGATTACACCTCAAAAGATTAAAAATGCCTTACATTTTTAAACATCCAACTCTTCAAAAAATGATTTATATTTTTGAATGGAGGTAGTATAACATATCATACAATCTATTTTTATTTATATTTGATTTTATTTTGAATTAGTTTTAAATTTTCATATATTTATTATAAATATTAATTTTTATTTATTATGAATGTTAACATTAAGGGTATAATTCACAAATGGAACAAATAGATAATAACGGGCTAATGCACAATAAGCGTCCAGAAAAATGTAAATCCCTGTCAAAGAAATTCAGACAAGTAGGGATCAGGTCCACGGTGGAAACGTTGAACATCTGGCAGTGTAAGGATTCTTTATTTCTGTCGTACGATGCGAAAAGATTGTGATGCATTCGTTCTCACGATGTTTAAACTTGTTGAAGAAAAATAATCATGTCTTGTCAAGTCCCGTCATAACGTAATATTATATGGGGTTAAAAAATATTAGATTAAGATATATCTTTCTTGCTTTTTTTAATTTTATATATAAGATTTCAATGTGATTTTTTAAAAAAAAACAATAAAACCGTTTTAAAATATATAAATAATAATTTAATCTCTCAAAATTTATAATTTTCGTGAAATTTAGATTTTTTTTATCATTAATGAATTTATATAAATTATTAAATTATCCTCATTAAAAATAAATGATTCACAAGTTTTGTTTAAATATTTATAATTTTTTTATTTTCGCAATAATGTAATAACAAATCATAATTTCTTATATTAAATTTTTTATTTGTTGTTGTATTATTATGAATATAAGAAAAAAATTATAAATATTTAAACAAAACTTGTTAATCATTTATTTTCAACAAGGACAATTTAATAATTTATATAAATTTATTAATGACAGTAAAGTCCCTAAAAATTTCAGAAAAATTATGATATTTTAAGAGATTAAATTGTTATTTATATATTTTAGACAAATTTTATTGTCATTTTCTCATTTTTTTTAATGTTACTCCTTCAATTTTAAATTATAAAATAATTTAACATAAAATTACACATAATTGTTGCTCGCCCTATTCCCCTATACTAACATGACAAAAGAAGAAAATTTAGTATATAAGAAATAATAAATAAATTGACTAACTTACCCAATGATATTGATAACATTTTACAGATAGTAATATTTTTATCTATTACTATTTTAATATCTATATTATTTGAAAATTATGATAAGTTTAATTTATTTAAAACAATTTTTATACATATATAACTTAAGTTTGAAACTATTAAAATAATTTATCATCAATTTATATATTAATATCAAAATATTTTGATAGAAACATTTTACCGTCTATATTATTTGAAAATTATGATAAGTTTAATTTTTTAAAAACAATTTTATTCATATTTGACTTAAGTTTAAAATTATTGGAGTGACTAATTACCAATTTATATATTAATATTAAAATGCTTTGATAGAATTGTGTTTTTAATTAAACAACTTTTTAACGTCATTTAAAATTAATCGGGTGTAATTTAACATATATTCAAAGTTTAACTGAAAGTATTATTTTTTTAAATTTGATAAGAGCAAATAGAATTCCACACACCAACAACTCTTTTTCACATCATCACCATCATCACCACAAACAAACTATTATATAATGAGTATGATAAATAAGTAAAATGACCAAGTGGCTGTAACACGGGATAATAGCAGTTTGAGCCTCTTAAGTATTATTCCAGAATTTAATTCCTAGAGTTGTATATGAAGAGCATCTTGGGAGAGGATAACTCTTTAAATAATGCACAAATTTATTGAGAGATTAGTCTCATAGCTCTAGACTGTGGAGGATACCTTAAGAAACCAACAAAAAAGTAAATTTAACTTTTATGTTTTCAGGCAAAAAAAAAAAAAAAGGAGTTAACTTTTATGAATTCAAATATATGTGTGTTATATGATTGAAATTGAAATTTTTAAACTCATAATTTTTTTCCCGCCAATCCATCTAGGATTTATTATATTTTATATATTAAATTATTTTTAAAATTGAATGTGTTGCATAATTTGGAATACTCAAAAAGGACATGTATCACAATTTGTGATAGCTAAGAAAGACATGTAACATTCACTCGTAACTTATTATCCTACTTTTATATATAAACTAGTAAAGCACTCGGTGCAATGTAGGAATAAGACAATATTCTAAAATTTAATGTAAAGCTTAAATAAATTAATTTAATTTGAAAATACATATAGATTTAAAGTTTTTATTTGCAGCGATCAAAATATAAGAAAAAGTATATTTTGAACTTTTAGAACACAAGCAAGACCCAACAACAGAAAAAGAAGAGTGAAAAAAACTGAATAAAAAAATTAAAATTTGTTTGAAGATATTAATTTGAAAATAATTTTAGAGTTAAACAAATGGTCACTGGTGATGGTTATCTATGGTTAATCATAATGGATTTGAAATGAAAATAAAAATAAATGAAAATAGTTTTGAAATGTTTATATTTTTTATTTTTAAAAATAATAAAATCTAAACACGTTTTGAATTTTTTTTATTTTGAAAAACAGAAAACAAATGTCCAAAGCCTTAGCCTATTCCCATCCCGCCTGCTTGAATTCTGATTACATGCTCTTAACACATAATTAGTAGCTACTAATCAGAGTGTGTGAACAGAGCGCCACGAGGGAGGTTGCGGTGCACAGGATGTCAGATACGATATGACAAAAAAAGCGGTTATGCGTTTCAGCAGGAGGAGTGAGGGCAGTGTATGCCATTGCGGGAGATTTTCTGTACGACTTCCTCCTCCTCCTCCTCCCTTCCCTATGCTCTCTTCATGTTATCTTTTTTCCATTGCTCTTTCTTTCTGTATTATTATTATTATTATTATTATTATTATTAGTATTTTCCACTTCCGAGCTCTTACTCAAGCCGAGTGACTCTGAAACCTTTCTTTTCAGCTCTTGCAGTAAGCGCTATTCTTGGAATAATAGATGTTTAATATTCATGTTTTCGCAGCAAATACAAGCAAGAGGAGGTTGCTATTCTCATTGTAATGGAAGCAAGTTCAATTTTGGGTCCGACAAATTCTCCACAAACTCAGGAGCAGAGCCAGAGGCATGTTTCACAAGCATTGCGGATGCCTTCCTCTCTTCTTTTGGAAGATACAAGTAACCCTTCCCTTTCTCCACAATTTCAAATAACTTATACGTCTCGTATTATTTTGTGATTGCACATAAATTTTACTTAAATTTTAATTTCTAAGTTTAAAGTTTGCGTGTTCTGGAATCTTGTAATGTATTGCTATATATACAGAAGTCTTTATTTATTTATTCACTATATTCTTTGAGTTTATATGGCAATGAACATCTATCTGCTTAGTAGTGGAAACAAAAGAGGGAAGAATATGGGATCTTATTTCTCACACAGTCACATGCTCGCCTAATTTGTTAAAGATTTTGCTAAAACGCGTCTTCTTTAAATTCTTACTGTAAATTTTAAAAATATACTTGGTTTTCCATAATAATATTAAGTACGTTAGTCTTTCAAAAGAAAAATTGTTTGTGTTCTATATTATGGGGAAAAAAATCATAGAAGTAATAAAGTGCTTTTGATTTTGGGTTAAAAATTATTTTTATTCCTATAAATAAAAGTGTACAAATAATCTTAAACTCAATATGAAATTAATTTTGTCTCTCAACTTTAAAAAATTGATCTTGCATACCCCTGACATTATTTCTCTGTTAAGTAGATCTGCATTTAAATTTTTTAATATTTTTTACTATAAAATATTTAATAGTGGGTCCTATAATTTATTTTTAACATTTTTATAATATAAAAAATATTTTTCTGTCTCCTCCCTCTCCCTCTCCCTTTTCTTTGTCTTCCTCAAGCACCGCCAAACCAGACTAAACCAGGGTGAGCAACACCAAGTTAATTTAACTCGTTTCCTTTGTTGCTGCCTTACACTGCTTCGGGAGCCAGCAACGGTGCACTTGTTGGTCCTTCCTCAGCCTCTTCGGGCCCTGCTGGTGCTTCCACTGATTACAACAATAACGAAGATAGTATTGGCGCCTCCTTGCACTAGGCAGATAGATAAACTAGCTAGCCACCTTCTATTGCTCCTACTTCTCCTACCTAAGCTTGAATCTTGCAACTATGGGTACCGGAGGCTACCTTCGTCTCCACAACTTCATCATCCCGTTCGACGAAAACTCCGACTATGACTCCTTTTGAGAGGCATCACAGATGGACATCAAGAGGAGGGGTTGATGGTGGCGGAGTTCTCTCTCTCCTCCTCTTTCATGCATGCATACATCTTCTCAAGACTCGCCCTTGCTCCTTCGTGATCTTCGCAGTGGATCATGGAGTTCGGAGTGTCGAGAAGACAGAAGCTGTTGACGGTGATGATGAGTGTCGGAACCATGGCCCCACCTAAGCTCAAACACAACCCTAAACCGCCCACACAGTGCCATACTTGTCGTCCTCGAAACTTTCTTGCTCTGGTTCTGAAGCAAGCAACTTGGGTGGTGGGGAGCGAGAGAATGTGAGGGAGGAGAAAGAGGCGAGAGAGGAGAGGGCTAATAAGGTTCGCTCGACTCTGTTAGGAGTGATGACCTCATTGGGTTCATGATGATTTGGCTGATAGATTGATAGAGACTAGAGAGGATCGAGAACTTTATTTCTAGTTTGCTTCTTCTGCTTTATTTTGCTTCAAGTGGGTTGAACACTGATGAGTCAAGCTTGAACCAAGCTTGTCTCCTCCGAACTCGTCTCCTTCGAATTCTTCTCCTTCATCTTCTAACTTGTCTCTCCCTCCCTCTCTCTCTCATGCCCAGAAACCCACGAGTCAAGCCTCTTGATATAGGGACGCCTTATGCATCCCAGGTTTAGTTGCATGGCAGGGACAAGCTTTCTACGTCCTCATGTAGATGATGTTGTTTTTGGTGATAGATGCACTCTGGTGAAGCATGGAGAGAGAGCTTGAGGGTGGTGATGGGTAGAGGACAAGCATTCTGTAGATGCACTTTGAAGAGAGAGGGGGGTCGAAGGCATAGAGAAATCTTAATGGTGGAGGGAAACTCTTATCGCCCCTTGTACATATAGAGGAATCATGGACATGGCATCGAGGACCTGCTTGCTTGAGGCACAATCAACAAACAAGAGCTCGGGTTTAGCTTAGCTGATGACGACAGTGAGAGCGTGAGCATGATGGAGGAAGTAGCTGATGATGTTGAGGACGGCGCTGGTGAAGGGAACTACGAACTGGAGCTCATATTGTGACGTTGAGAGAGTGGGGAAGAGAGGAGAGAGGGAGAGAGAGTGAGGAGGAGGAGAGAGAGGAGAGGTGGATGAGAGAGAGAGGGGCAAGGTGTAAAAAAATAATAAACAAATATGGATCAGCCCCACTAACAAATAATTAACAACAGGGGCACCGAGGAAGTAAGATTTTGAGGCTAATTAAGGATAAAATTAACCCTTAATTAAGTTTATAATCATTTTGTAAACTTTCAAATGACTCTTAACCCTTTAATTTAATATATAAGATAGATTAAATCTTTTTCCTTCCTACATCATAAAGCTAAAATGTTTAACTTTGTTTTAGGGGATGCAAGAAAGATATACCTCAAAACTTGTGTGCCCTTGATGAAGTATGCATTGAGAGGAGATTGGGAAAATGCACAGCCCTTTTTGTTGCATCAAAGGATGTTGGTAAATGCCGGCATTGCCAAAGGACACCCAACAATGTTGCATCTGGCAGCAGGAGCTAATCATTTTCATTTTGTAAAGCAACTCTTAAATTATTTGAATGAAGATGATTTAGCATTACAAGATTCTGAGGGAAACACTGCCCTTTGCTTAGCTGCTGGAGTAGGAAACATGAAGATGGTTGAGATTATGTTGCAAAAAACTCCTTCCCTGCCTGGAATTAGGAATAGAGAAGGTTTGACTCCTCTTCATATTGCGGCTATACAAGGAAAACGTCAAATGACATCATATCTATATAACAAGACTAAACAAACACTTGAAGATGTCGATCGGAGGAAGTTATTCTTCATCTGCATTCAAAATGATATCGTTGGTAAGTTTATTATCCTTAACACATGATTGTTGTGCGTTAAATTCATAATTATATTTATATTCTATCAAAATTTTGTCGTGTATCTTATTTAAATGATATTATTTAAAATTTCAATTTATTTATTTAATTTTTTAAAATATAATCATGACAATTAGAAAAAGAATATAAGGTAATATTAATTGTCTTTTTTAAAGACTATTGTGATTTTTTAAAGACTATTGGTGATGGACTCATTTTTGGTAAATGTTATGTAATATATTTTTAATATTTTAAAAAAAGCTACGAAGCTGAAAAAAATAAAATTGAATGGTAGTGTAATATGACATTTTTATTTTAATGCAAGCATGACATAATTTTCAATTTCAAGTGGACAGTTTATTTTTTAAGTCTTTGATGTTGATATCCATTTATATATCTCTATATTTCATATTATACTGATAACTTTTTTTTTTGGTATTATCAATTCTGATTCCTGACAATTTTAAAAAAATTTATAGGTATAGCATTGGATTTATTAAATAATATGGAAGGTTTAGCTCTTGCAAAAGATGAAAAGGATGAGACAGGCTTGCATGTCTTAGCTAAGAAGACTTCAAGTTTTAGTGGTAATATTTTTAAGCATTTAATATTTTTACTTTATCTACAGTGTAATGCTAATTGCAGTAGCTAAAATTTTGTAATTACCAATTTAATTTATTGACTCAATAATTGATTAAGGGAATGAACTTGGGTGCTGTATTTTTTTCTTATTCAGCTTTTGGTTTCTTTTTGTTTAATTATACATATGATTCAGGTATGAAGCAGACTAAAGCTCTTCAATTGGTTGGTAAGTTGTGGAATTTGATTCTGCATACTGTTGACTCTGGGGTAGATATACAAGAAATAATCAAAGGACCATTGTTTGGTGCTGCTGAAGTTGGAAATTTTGAGTTTTTAGTTGTGCTCTTGAAGAAGTATCCAGATTTGATTTGGGAGGTGGACAATAGAAATAGGACGATAATTCATATCGCAGTGCTATATCGACATCCAAAAATCATGAACCTCATCCATGACATTGGTCCAATCAAAGATGTCATATTGACACTTACCGATATAGAAGATGGGAATAACATATTGCATCTTGCCGCAAAAGTAACACCATCAAATAGATTTGAGTTGGTGATAGGCGCAGCATTTGAAATGATATGTGAGCTAGTATGGTTTGAGGTAGTTTGCCCTTATGTGCTTTCGGTGATTAATTTTAGATTTTCTAGCATCCTTTTCAAAAATGTGGATTCAAGCAATTTGAAATCACAAAATCTTCAATATTAGATATATGTATTTGCTTTAATTTATATCTATGCATTAATGTTTTCTAAATAACATTTTAATATGGCAGGAGGTGAAGAAGATTATGTTGCCCTTACATATTGAGAAGAGAAATTTGGAAGGCCTAACTCCTCAACAATTATTCAGTAGAGAGCATGCTAAATTACGACAACATGCAGCGGATTGGATGAAATTCACTGCAAGTTCTTGTATGCTGGTTTCATCACTCATTGCGAGTGGAATGTTCTCGATTGCATTCGGCATAACAGAGTATGCAAGTAATCCAACAAGTCTTACATTTGCAATATCTAATGCTCTTGCATTGGTCTCAAGTTTAATATCATTTGTGGCTTTTCTGTCTGTCCTCACTTCAAGATATGAGGAACATGATTTTCACAAATCTCTACCTAGAAAGCTGATGACTGGATTGCTGACTCTTTGCTTAGCCATATCATTCATGATGTTGGCATATTGCAGTGGCTTTTACATTACATACTTCGACGGCAAAAGGTGGATTTTTACTACCTTATGTTCTGTGGTATTGGTACCCATAATCATGTTTGGATGCCTAAAAGTCGAACTTCTTTATAGTATCATGCATTCGACATTTCTTGTGAGGCGTCTTTTAGTTCGACCCGGCAAACATAACCTTTATTAGACAAGCTGGGAACATTTATTGTATGCTTATGTGAACTCTTGACCAATTTAGTTTATATGGATCTTTACCTCTTCATTGTGAAAAAGATGGTTGAATTATGATCGAGTACTACATTGCTGAAGCTGTATATGAGAATCAAAAAGAAATGTTTCAAACATATTCCAGCACATTAACTTATTTCTAAATTTGTGTTTGTGATATTTGGTTGCAATAGGTGGGTGAGTGATCCATTGGAGCACAGTTGATAGTACAGTCATGCATGAAAAAATTCAAATGTGCAAATAGTCAAAGCATTGAGTTATATATGTGTGTGTTAAAACATAAGGTTCTTCCGATGATAATGGGTGCTTTCATACTGGGTCTGAGACAAAAATACCCATTTCATGAATATGTATCTGCATGTTTTCAAAGTTCATCCTTAAACTACAGAAATTTAAAAAGAATAAAAAGGGCTCCCAAAAGGTGATCCATCTGGGAGGATGAAACTGGTTAAATGTTTATGGGACTAACCAATGTCTTACGTGCTTGCTAAAGCTAAGTTCTTTGTGTTCTTTGTCTCTGGTTCGTCCTGTTCCAACAAAGCCATGCTCTTTGGTCATCCTCCTCTTTTTCAGCCTTTTGGTCATCCTCTTCTTCATCCTCCTCTTTTTATTGTTTCTTTTCCAGGTTCAAACACATTGGACAACAATCATGGCATCAGTCAGGGTGCTCGTTCTTACTTTGCCTCTTGATCCTATTTGTTTATGCAGCAATTAGTCGAATAGCAAAAATTGTTATAATCCAAAGGCCAGTCCCGTAACTGATCTAAACAAAATGATCAGCCCTAACAAATTAATATCAAACACTGAATGGACAAACATAAGACTGCCAAATAAAACGCTACAATACCTCGATCCTCGGAGATTTTGGAGAAGAAGGGAGGCATAATTCGTGTGGCTTGGCCGACTTCCTCTGGTTTTCCGTCGCCCCTACCTCTTCTTGCTTCAACCACGACCCATCAGAGACCTCATTTTTTCTGTGCAAATTTGGGTTTTTTTTTTTTAATATTTGCACCCTCATTACAAATTACAACAAACTTGGCTGCACTTTTTATAATTCGCGGGTAAGGCGTATACTTAATTTTCCCTATCTTGTTATTTTACCTTAAATACATAAATAAATATTTAGTTGACCATTAATATTAGATATGGCTAAACTAATATCTAACCATCTGAAATCTTAAATTCTAACTTAATTGTTTTGGATAATTAATATTATCTTTTATTTAGTTGAGATTCTATTTCTAATACTGAATAACACATCATATGTTTTGAAAATATTAAATAAGTTTGATTGGGAATAGTTATTATAAAACTCATATTTGAGTTCTATAAATATAATATCATGTTAGGTTGCCTATAGACTTTGAGTGCACAATTTTTTTCTAGAGTATTTCAAAATGTTTAACAGAGTATTTTGATCATGTGTGACATTGTGGTTTACACAAAAGAGATATGATTAAAATAGCGAGCACAGGATAATAACTTTTTTTTTTTGAAAATTTGGAATGTCAAAATGTTTAATAGATTTGTGTATTTTGATCATGTGTGACATTCTGGTTTACACAAGAGAGATATGATTAAAATAGTGAACATAGGATAATAACATTTTTCTGAAAAATTTGAAGCTTTAACAACCAACTTTAAAAACTTATATCTATTTAATGTAAAATATGTTTTGAATGAAATAAATGTTTTTGGAAAGCTTTGCAAGTATATTTTAGAATGA
This sequence comes from Prosopis cineraria, assembly GCF_029017545.1. Lineage (NCBI taxonomy): Eukaryota > Viridiplantae > Streptophyta > Magnoliopsida > Fabales > Fabaceae > Prosopis > Prosopis cineraria. The sequence goes on along the minus strand of NW_026555341.1, from coordinate 14,815,811 downwards.
AAGAAGTTTCATATTAAACAGATTTGTATATTAATAGATATAGAGAAAATAGAGATTAACGATTAAAATCAAATATCTTTCAAAACTCTTAAGCTTCAAGTGTAAATTCCAAGTGATAACAACATAACTAAATTCATATTAAAACTTTTCATTACCCAAGATAAATTCAAGAAGGAATTGGAGGGAAACCAAGTACTTATGCTAATAATAAATTTAAAGAAACTTAGAACTTTGGATAAGATAATAAAGATTAAGCATATAGATCATTTACCCTTAATTACCACTAAACACTAATTAAAATCTTTACAAAAATAAAATATTTTTTATTTTGTAATCATCAAAATTAAAGTTGAATATAAATTAGTGAATTAAAATTGTTTGGATTTAAAGAATGACCAAGTGATTTATTTTGCCGGTTGGAGTTTAATGTGAAAATCATATTTTTATGAATGGTTTTGTACAACCTACCTAATGATTGTTAGATACATTCAGGAAACCTCATATCCCCTCTTGCATAATTGATGATGGATGACTAAAATGTCTGTGGTGCCTAGGTCCTTAGTTGTAATTTAAATATTATGCAAATTGACTAAAATGCACAGGTTAAAAATCAAAAAACCACGCTACCATATTCCTATTGAATCCCACATCCAACCTCCGTGGCCTTTGATTTCCTCTCAAAATTCTATAAATCACCAAAAACCCAATCAACCATGCTAGCTTTGGATGACCAAAAGGAAGATTTAGTGCTTCGTACGGCGATGCCATGAAGGCCTACATTGGATCAAAACCATCCCAGGGTTGGTTGAGTCATTGTGCCGATCATTCTGCATGTTATCTTATAAGAAATAAGGCTGAAGGACAATGAGTGTATGACGAATTTGTTGCTGAAGTTCTCATTGCTAGTAGGAGTCAACCATGATGATCGAATATGCAATGGGTTTTTGATTTTTTTTTTGAATATAAGGCCACGGGAAACCTGTGTAAGAGACTAACATCTTGTCATATCTATAGCCATGAGGCTATTACATTCGGGGGGTGGGTTATCAAAAATATAGATATCAAAGTTATGATAAGGCATCATATGAGCAAGAAGATCAACACATTTGTTGGCTTCCCTATACATATAGTTAAAAGTGACCACCCAGTTTCTCATAATAAGGTACCTAATATTTTTTATAATCACAGAGAGAGGGTGATTATCATAGTAGATATTATTGATGAGTAATAAAGCCTCTAAAGAATCAGAGTGGATGTTGATCTTAGAAAGATTCCTATTCTAACAAAGTTTAAGGCCTTCCAGAATTTAGAGTTCAGCTGTAGTGCTTGGATAGTATCCAAGGTTTTTGACAAATCCTTTAATCCAATTTCCTTTATCATCTTTAATGATGCCCCTACAGGCAGCAGTGCTATTAGTATTGACTGAGCCATCGATGTCAAGTCTAACCCAACTGGGTTCAGAAGGGCTCCATTTAGCTTCATGTCTATTGCCTTTCTTGTTCAAGTAGTTGACCTTAGATTGAAGCTTAAGATCGTTGATAATTTGTTGAGCATAGGAGAAGGCAATATCGCTTTCGAGAATATTATCTTCAAAATAAATCTTCTTGCATTTAGCTTTCCATATATTCCAACATGCTTGAGCAAAAAGTATCTTCCAAGGAATTTTCCTTGCAGTCAAATTGCCTGCCTCGTTCTTGGCATTCTAAATTATCCAATCATACACATTAAGAGATGAAAAAGTATTAAGTGTTATAGGATTTACTAACTTTTTTCATACCTCTTTAGCTTCCTTGCAATCATGCAAAATATGGATGGAAAAGTCAATGGAGTTACAACCCATGGGGCAGGATCGTGGTTGTGGAATATTGCCATTTGTGTACATATAGTTAGTTTGAAGATGGTCCCATGCAGCTTTCCAGAGATAATATTTAATATTTTCATAGGTGGGCCATTTCTATATCTTAGACTAAATATCAGAGTGATTTAATCTTTTCTGGAATCAATAGTTGTGTAAGCAAATTTAATAGAGAAGTTGCCATTAGAGGAGGGCCTCGAAACAAGAACATCTTCCTAAATTTGATGGTTAGGAAGTTGCACAACAGCTATTAGTCTAATGATATCAAAATGGAGGTAGTGTTTTAAAAGATCAAAATTCCAACTACATGTGGTATTGTGAAAATTTGAGACTTTAGCATGAAAAATGGAGTTGGCATTATGGAAAGCATAATTAATGAGAAGGTTAAGGAGAGGGGACCATTTATCATACTAGAACAATATTTGGTCGCCTCTACCCACTTTTAAACTAACATAAGTCATAAACTTATCCCAGAATTTACAAATGCTATTCCATATGTAAGAACAAGAACTAGGTTTAATAACCATAGGTATAGTGGGTTTATTGCATTTATATTTATCTCGCAATACACGCACCCATAGACAATTTGATTTAGTGGTGAGACCCTAGCAAAGCTTCATAATGTAAGCAATGTTGTGATTCTTGAGATTTTTGATGCCAAGACCTCCATCTTTTTTATTAGAAGTAATGCAATCCTAAGATAGAAGATGAGGTTTTTTGTTCCTATATGGTGAATCCCAAAGAAAAGTTTTAGCTATTTTTTCTAGATCGAGCAAGACATTGTCCAGTAAAAGCATAGTTTGCATAGTATAGGTAGGAAGAGTAGAGAGAGATTTAATGAGCACAGATTTTCCTACAATATTAAGATAACAACTTCTCCAGTTAGCTAAGCGTGAGTTCGTTTTATCAATAAGGGGAGCAAAAGTGAGTTTAGAAGCCTTTTCATAGATAAGAGGAATTCCAAGGTATTTCCTTAGATTTCTAGTAATAAGGATTCCTAACTCTTCACTGATCTAAAAAGTTTTGTTGATATTGACATTCTTGAAATAAAAGAGTTTAGATTTTTCAGTATTAATTTTTTAACCTAAGGTGCTGCAAAAATTGGAAAGGCATTATTGGATAATCATTGCTTGGGATAAAGATAGTTATGTAAAAAGCAAAAAATAATTAGCAAAAAATAAATGAGATATAAAGGGCCATTAGGAATTAGCTTAATTGATTTTCATTCATTATTATCAATAATACTGAGAATGCAATGACTTAAACGTTCAATATAAAGAACAAAGATATAAGAAAAGAGAGGATCCCCTTGATAAATGCCTCTGGAGGGTTTGAATTCTTTAGTGGGTTTATCATTCCAGAGAACTTTCATTTTTATAGTTGAGATGGCAACACAAATTAGTTTTCTAAGATGAAGATCTATCCCAACAACTTGGAATGTATCATCAATGACATCCTAGGACATTCTATCAAAAGCCTTCTCAAGGTCAATCTTCAGGGCCATTAATCTTTTTTTGCCTGTTCTATCTCTCATAGAGTGAATGATCTCTTGCACAATTATGATATTATCACTACTTTGCCTACCTTGAATGAAGCTACATTAATTATCATTAATAAGATAAGGCATACAAGCATAGAGGCAATTGGAGATGATTTTGGTGATAATTTTATAGTTCATGTTATAAAGAGATATAGGATGAAAATATTTCATGCAAGTAGGGTGGTCAATCTTAGGAACTAGAGTGATGAAAGTATCATTTATGTCCTTGATAAAGGCTGGGTCCCTAAAAACTTTTTTTACAAAATTTATGATGCTATGTTTAAGATCATCCCAAAAAGAATGAATGAAACCCGCATTGATACTATCAGGACCAAGAGCTTTGAAAGCCCTGACATTAAAAGCAGCGTTCTTGATTTCATCATCAGTCATATCTTTGTATAAAGATTGGAGTTGATAGTTAGAGAGAATAAGAAAACTTCTTTCGGTTATAAGTTTGGGTTTAACACTATCTTCCTCTTTGAAGAGGTCTTTAAAGAAGGAAACAACTAGATTTTCAAGAATGAATTGATCCTCTACCCAAGTATTATCATTTTCTTTAAGAGATAGAATCCGATTCCTTTTTTCTTCCTAATAATAGAAGTAGCATGGAAGAACTTGGTGTTCTAGTCTCCCTATTTTAACCACTTACATCTAGATTTCTAGAACCAAATAAGCTCTTCTTGCATGAGAACCTTGTTATAATCTTCTAAGAAGGACTTTTCAAGCTTCATTAGAAAGTAACTATCTCTATGGTTTTTGTTATTGTCAATTCCTTCTAATCTATGCCAAAATTCTTCTCGTTTTAGAAGATATACTACCAATATTGTCCTTATTCCAAAGGGAAACAGAAGTTGTAAATCTAATCGCACCCTCATTCCAATTATTAGCAGTGTAACATCTCAAGTTTTAATCCCCTGATTAATTAAACCTAATTAGGGTAATTAAGTAAGTTAAAGTAGTGTATGGCCAGAGAGGTCTAATAATCATATTTAATAGTATTTCAGTGATAATTATGGGTTCGTTATCAAGGCGAGTCACTTAGGCATCAAAAGGAGAAGAAAAGGAAGAGTTGATGTTGCTGTGCCACATGCCACAACATAGAGATCGTCCGCCGCAATGCACAGACATTTTTGAATGAGAGAAGACCTCTCTGTGACATGCACTGAGGCACATTGTGCATCTACTGTAGCACATGGCCATTTTCTACAATTTATCAAACACAAAATAAGACAAAAATAGAGAGAGAAAAAGAAAATGAAGAGACATGCCAAGCTCTACTAAGGTTTACTTGTGGACGACATTAGAAGTATTTTAAAGGCTACAACACCCAAAGTAAGTATCACACTAATTAATCTCTCCATTTCTTTCACATTTATGATTGATAGTGAAAATAGAATTTCGATTCATATAGGTTATGAGTCTAAATTTGTTGACTCAAATAGAGTTAATGGGAGTATATTAGAGTATCTAAACCTAGGTATAATGAGTTTTAGTGTCTTGGATTGTTGGACACCATTAATATTCAAAAATCTCATTTATTATGGGTGGTTGGAAGTTTGTGATGCCATTAATGGGAATTTAATGGCTCATTATTGCTACTGGGGACTAAGAAGTCTTAAACCCAATGGATAGGCTCCAACTCATGTAGAGTGAATATTAGGTAATTTAGAAGTGGAGATTGAGTGTTTAAATGCTTGAGTTGATAATATTGATGAAATTTAACTTGGTTGATTATAGTTGTGGCTTTTGGTCACCTATTGGATTGAAATTTAAACTTGAAAGCTAGTAGTTTGAGGGGTAAACCTTTGATCTCTTAAAAGTTTGATGTAACTAGGGGAAACTCTACTTTGGGTAGGCATATATTAATTGATTGTAAATGGATTTCTATAGTGAGTGTGGCATGCATGGGTTAATTTTTAATGTGAAAAGCATGTGCTAGTTTCTATGAGCATATTAAAAATTAAATGTGTAATAAGTTATTTTAATTTGAAATGCAAATGCTTAATTAAGATGTTTTAAATATGAACATGCATATGTCTTTAGAAAAATGAATGTGATGATAATGTGAGATAGATGTGTATTAATGAGAAATAGATTTTAAGAAAATGATGAGAATACACACTTGGGTAGCGTATGGTCGTGAACCCAACATGATTGTTGTGATAATGAGTAAATAAAAATAAAAATGTTAAAATAAGTCAGTATTGATTATGGCATGATTAGTGATGGGAGTTCGCCTAGAGATTGGGAGTAGAGAAGATCTATATGGTATTTAGATTGCCCTTTAGTACATGGGGGTATAGCCTTATCCTATAGTTTGTCAAGGGACTGTCCCATAGTTTGTCGAGGGACTAAAACTCAACTATCTCTACCGGTTCAATGAGGAGAATAACTTATGGTATGAGACACCCCAAGATTCGAGAATGGAGAAAGCCATGGTTCGAGAATGAGTCTTGTGATCTTTAACCAAGTCATACCTCATGATTGGTGAGTTTGGGTAGTCCAGTCGCACGGACGGAGCCCTAATTAATGTTATAGCCCATAGTTTCGGTCTAAGAAAAATAGGGAAGATATAAGGTTAGTTGATCATTAGCTAAGTAAATATATGACATGTTACATGTATTAAATAGTGGTAAGTCACATGAGCATGGATCATGTCACATATCTGAGAATATGGTGATAATGCACCTAGTTATGAGAGTTAAAAAAGTTATTTAATAATAAATGACAAGATATGTTATATGCCAGCATGTTTTACATACTTGATTTCCTTGTGCATGTATTTAGTTTATAATTGATATATAACTGCACAGAGTAGGTTTAACCTTAGTCATTGAGTGGCTAGACTCACCCCTTTCATTTAATATTTTTTAGGCCTTAGCTCTGGTGTTGAGAGGGAAAAGGCTAAAGAGACGGGGAATTAGCATATTCCTACTGTATACCTCTAGTTTAGATTTAATTATGTAATAGTATACAATTTATCAATTCTAAGATGCATGCCATCATACTTGCACTATTTTATTATTGGAAATGTTAGATTTATATTTTGGGTCCTTAGTCTTTATGTATGTTGATATATATATATATATATATGTTTATAGAGCCAAAATACTAATACAAGTGTAGAAATAATAATTTTAAAATGTTTTGAACGATTTAGGCAAGATGCAATGACAATTTACCTCCCGTTCTGTTTTTGTTAAAATGGGATTGAAGAGTGAATTTTTATTATACTAATATTTCAGTACTTGTGACGTGTTGTACTGGTGGTCCTAGATCCATTGAACATAGCCCAAGTGTTAAGAAAAGCTTTTAGCACTTTTTGGGGGCTTTGGACACCTATTTTGTGTGAAAGTTGTGAAAAGTGGTTGAAATGTGTTTGGGTGTCTAACTTCCTAGTGTGACTTGTTTTGGAAGTGAAACTCATGCCATTAAATAGTTCATATAAAGAGCTTTCCGTAGACACCTAGATTACGTCATTCGGACGTCGAACAAAAAATCAAAACGCGTCAAACGTTCCCTGATTCTGCTTTCAAATGATAGCAGAATCAGTTGAAATTTCATGCAACACGCCACAACGTATAGTGCCTGAGCCGCAATACATGGCAGAGAGAGCAATACACCACAGTGCAGCATGCACAAGCCACAGGCCATTGCCTTGTTTCACAGTACATGTTTTGTTTTCAACCGTTTTTAACTTCTTTCACTCCCCTGAGGTATCTCATACTTCTGAAACTTATTTTACTCTTATATAAAGGATTTTGATTGATTTAAACTCATTTTTATTTAGAAAACTTGGGATCCCTTATTTTAAATTAAACCTTGGTATTCATCTTTTTAAGTTAAGTCTCTGATTACCTAGTGCTATATTAGTTAATTATGTTTAGTGAAGTGAGAATGTTCCAAGTAGTCCACAAGTCTTTGACAAGAGAATGGAAAAAGCCCTCAAGCATCCAAGTAGCATGGCATCGAAAAGGTTTATTATGGTGTTGATGTTGATCATTTCTGTGTAGTTGGATTTTGATCGGGCGGTGGTCAGAACCATACTTTGGAAGGTGAAAAGAATCAACTTGGTGGAATTGTAGTCTCTATATTGAGTTGCAGAAAGCCTAATCAAGACGTTCTTTAACAAAGCCTTTTTTCCAAGTAAATCTGTCACCATGGAAGCTTAGTTCAAGAAGGTTAGAAGAATTAACACAATATCTAAATTGTTTCAAAGATCTCCAATTATAGCTATTCCCTCTAGTTTTATCTTCACATGAGAGATATGAATTGAAGTCACCTACAACAAGCTAAGGATCATTCATATTTTGAGAAATAAAGATAATAGAATCCTAGAGAAGATCATGATTGTAAGGATTCGGGTCACCATAAATACAAGAGAACAAGTAAGAGTTACTTAAGCTTAGAATGTTAACCCTGCTGTGTAATAATTGAACATTAGAGTAAATATATTCAATATTAATAAAATCATTACTCCATAATAACCAAATATTGCCAATATAACCAGTAGCTTCAACACAAATTTAATAAAAAAAACCTAACTTACGAACAATTTTATTAGCTGGGTTCTAGCTCTAGTTTCAAGTAAGATCAAAAATTGAGTATTATGAGCTCTAGTGACTTCTGTAATATGATTAGGAAAGACTTTAGCACAAGATCCTCTATAATTCCAGCAAATGATATCCATAAAATAAAAATGGAGTAAAAGAACTTGGAAAAGAACTAAGTCATTAGTTCTTAGGTTGAGCCTCTAATTGATCATCACTGAGATCATCATCTTTTAAATTATCGTTATGGATTTGATTATCATAATCTTTGTCTAAAAGGTCATCTTCAAATATATCTTCTTCAAAATCACCTTGCATGAGATCTTTTTGAATATTTCTAGGATTTAAAGAATTGTTGTGAGTTTCCATAACTGGAGGGTCATTGAATTGAGTATCCTGAACAAAACTTTGGCTATTTCCCAGGTCAAGTAGTAACCTCTAATCAAGAAGGGGATTGAAATTAAGAAGGGTATTTTTTTGAGAATTTTTAAGATTCTCCATATCTACTGTCCAGACGTTCAAGTCAGGGGAAAAATAAGCTCCAACTTCATTATTTTCTATGTTTTTGGATTCCTAAGAATTAGCCTAAGAATTGTTCACGTTTTTTGGCCTAGATAGGGAGCCTTGATTCCTTTTATTTCCTTTAACCATTTTGTGGATTCTCTTTGTGGGCCTATTATTCATGTTTTTGGGCTGCAAATCATTGACTTCAACTTCATTCAAGGCCATGATTTTTTTGCCCATGTAATTGAAACTTGGCCCAATTCTTGAAGCCTTTTTCCCTTTGTCTTCCATTTCCTTTAAGGATTCGGCCAAAGATTTACTTTCCCTTAACCGAGCCCTTTTTACTTCTGCCATGTCCTTCTTCTTCTAGATTTGTCTGACAACCTTCATAGGGGAGATCTTAGGTAGAGCGTGGTTTAGTACTAATTCAACTCACCTCTGATCATCATCAGTACACTCTAGGTTGGTTAGGACATCAAATCTCAACTTAATAGAGAGATTAAATCCTCAATTTTAGTGTGCTGGTCTATTGTTCGTTAGATATCTCGAGTTTCTAGGTCTTCTGACTTTCATGAACTCGCCAAATTCCTTTTCAGGTAAGATATGGTCAATTTTTGGTGAGTTTGTACTTTGTTTCTCTTTCTCAGCTATTCTCCCTTGTTTATCAATTGATTCTCGAGTAAGCTTTTAATTGTTTTCTTTCAGTTTCTCTAAGGCTCAACTGTTTGTGGTTCTGTTTTATAGATTATGTGGGAAATTAGTTTTGTTATGTCTACAGCATCCGCATTCAAAGAAAATGAGAGTTAGACTTTCATATTCCACATTGAATAATTCGTCTCTAATAAGGAGTCTTGGCACAAGTTTCTTTTGTAAATCGACTTCTAAGCTAATCCTCATAAACTTATCCCTTTCAGTCTTCCTTGCTCGTCTTTTGAAATAGATTCAAATAAAGAATTAGAGTCCACTTTTAAAGTTTTTCACATGCAATTTCCTAGTCTCTAAAGCACCTCTTTATCATAGTATTATATGGGGATGTTGGACAATCTAACCCAAAGAGCAAGTTTACCGAGAGTATTTGAGTCAGGATTAAAACTAAGGGACCAATGTTGAACAAGGATGCAATGATCAAATATTGTCTAGGGGCCACCATTAAGGATGTTATCATAAGCAGAGTGGTTATTAGTTTTAAAAATATAATAGCTATTAACAAGGTCGATTAATTTAAAATCTTTGAGTTTCCACATTTTTGCTAACCTTGCTTTAAGAGATTTGGGATTGAGTTACAAGCCCAGTGTTAATGACAATAGCATCCATCCAAGGTAAGCATATTCTCCTCCATTCTTCGTTAGAAATTTGTAAAGATAGGTAGTGATCTATTAGCTTCCTGGTGCTTTCAAAAGGTGTCCATTCTTGTTCCAATTCTTTAGCAAGAGATTCATTTATGTGGCTATTATCTTTTCCAGTATTAATACCATAACAACTGTTGTATCCAATTAGAGAATCCATATAAGAGATAGGAGCTTTGGCTCCTTGATATGTGACTGACTTGCTTAGATGGACATGATTTCTTGAAGCTTTATTAGTCAAAATGTCTATAGGATGATCCTATTGGTCATTTTTGCTAGTCACTATTGAGTCTAGAATGATTTGTTGAGCCTAAAATCTTGAGAGTGTATGTCGCTTACATTTCAAAATAGCTAAGTTAACACTAATATAGAATTAGTGTTAACCTAGGTCATTCTTCACTAAGGAGACTACCTAAAGTTAATTAAGGCTAAACTAGTAAGCCAAACTAATTAAGAGTTGATTGATTTTAGCTAATTAAACTAAGTGGATAGATTTAATTAAAAACTTAATTAACTAGTGAAATGAGAATGAGAGTGTTTTAACCCTTTCTAAAGTGGAGTCTTAAGAGTTGTGGGATGCTAGATTCCTTGTCTATTCTTTCTAATTAGGCTTAAGTTAATTTCCACTCTCTTGATTAAATTAAACCCCTTACATGATTTTGTATAGGTTTGCCTTCCTAACCAATTCAATTAACCAAGTCCTTGCACAATTTTGTACAAGTCTCTAATCAATTTCTTAGTTAAGTGCAAAGTGATCAAAATTCTCCTTAGGTTCCCTTTATGTGCAGCTTGGCCTATTGTAAGTCTAATGCATAATTTTACACACAACATTTTATCAAACGCCAACCAAATATATTTATGCATAGCCAATATAAAACACATTTAACACACATAAAACATATATTTATATGAATTATAATATATTGGAGAAAATTTCACAACTATACAAAAGGAAATCAAGTGGAAAAACACTAAACCAATAAGTTAAATACCAATGTTGGTTAATAAAAACAAGATATAACAATGCTCCTAATTTTAAGAACAAGATTACATCAACTTAGTTTTAATCGAGAGTGGCCATAACCCTTAACCTTCCTTGAGGTACTTCAAGACTCCTCTAGCATCCTTCCGTCTTATCACTCCTTGTAGATTTAGCCTCTAGTTATCTTGGAATCCATTTGAGCAAAATCCTTCCACCATAGCTAAACCATACTCATGACCACCTTGAGGATTTTGAAGCCAAACCAAGAAAATGAAGTTTAGGATTTGAAGAGTGAGGTAGAAGAAGAAGAATGGTGGAGTTAGATTAAGATTTTGATGGTTAGATCATGAGATATGGAGGAGAGAAGATGAGATAGAGATGAAGAACATGAGGAATAATGGAGAGAGAATGAAGAAGGGTGGAGCTTGAAAAAATGAGAGTGAATAGAAGAGTGAATGTTAAAAATGAAATTAGGGTAGTTTGATTCAAGTCTATGGTAAATGGGCCTAACTCTAGTGTTAAGAAAATGGATGAAAAATGAGCTAGGATAACTTTATTATTTATGATGGTAAAATGGACCAAAATTCAGATGAAAATAGTCTAAAAATTGAATTAAATAAAGCTAAAGGTAATGGAAAATTAGAGAGAGAGTGAGTGGATTTAAAGTGTGGTACAATATGTGCAAGACCATACAAGACTTGTACTTTCACCCCAAAACTCAAGTGTTTTGCCTCTTGACTCATCTATTATTCCAATCCAATGGTCCTCATATGCCAAATCCAAGGTGTGTAACCCTACATAAATAAATGTAACACACAAGATCAAAGTTCAAAGCATATGGATAATAATTTATATTTTTAATTAAAATTAATTCCTAAATATATGGTACAATGCAAATTAAATAATAAAAATTAATTTGACATCATAAAAGAGGTTAGGGGTGTTCTATATAGCCTAAAAATTATAGGCCCACAAATGCATAAAAATAACCTAGTCCAAGTGCAAGAAAATCAGTCAACCTGAAACTTTGACTTTTGAAAACAGTCAACTTGTGAAATTAATTACTTCTCAATATAAAATGAGTTTTAAAAATATAAGAGACCATTTATCTTCTAGACTAAAAATACATCTTGACTAATTTTCTCAAACATTTTTTCAAAAGTCTAATTTTATAATCAAAATGCCCCTAATGCATAGAATCCTACACTTAAACAATTTTTCACAATTAATGCAATAAGTGTGCAATTTAGGTAAATATAACATAATTTTTGGTCAATAATAACAAGGAAAAGTGTGTAATAAATGTGACTTATCACCTACATGATTGATTGTTGATGAGTTCCTAGGTTATTATCAGTCATTATATCATCGAGCTTTGAGGTGTTCCTATTGAGCAAGTCTATCTCCTATTTTGAAGCAAGGGGGTTTGAATTTTGATGCTATGAAGATAAGGCAAAGAAGATGAAGAAAGCATCAAATTTAGACTTGGAAACTATGAAAATAAATCACAAAAGAAGGTTGAGAATGGCACAAGAGAGAAGATGAGCCTTCTCTCCAAAGAGCTAGAAAGAAGGTGGAGCTTCTCACTCTTTCAAGTGTGACATATTTTTCTTTTGTTTGCAAAGAGAACTTGGGTTTCTGATTTTCAACCATGGGCATTTTCGATCAATTGACATAATATTTAAATTACAACTAAGGACCTATAACATATTAACCATCTTTTTATAATTTTGGGAGACATATACTTAATTTCCCTCAAAATACATTAACTATCTTTTTATTTTACCTAAAATTTCATAAATATCTTCAGCTGGCCATTAATATTAGATGTGGCTGAACCAATGTATAACCTCTTAAAATTTAAAATTTAACTTCATCCTTTTAGATAATTAATATTATCTTTTATTTTGTTGAGATTCTATTTCTAACACAAAATAACATATCATATCTTTTGGAGATATCAAATAAGTTAAATACAAGGAGAAATCTATAAGTACCTTATCCCTCTCTATTTGTAACTATCCTTCAATTACTTCGAGTGCACAAGTTTTCTCAAGGTCTATTTCAACATGTTTAATAGATTTTTGTATTTTAAACATGTGCGTCATTTTGGTTTACAAGGGAGATCTTCAACAACAGCAGCAACAACAACAACAACAAGCCTTTATCCTACTAGGTAGGGTTAGCTATATAGATTGCAAGACATCATTATACTCTACCATTTACCAAGTTTTTAGAAATATTATTAATTAAGAGATCGCGTTCAACAACTTCTAAGAGTGTTCTCTTAGGCCTTCCTTTACCCCTCTTAACAAAGCTTAAAGTTATATGTTCAACTCTTCCACTAGTGCCTCTTGCGGTCTTCTTTATACATGCCCAAACTATCTCAAATGATTTTCAACCATTTTTCCCTCAATAGGTGTTACCCCCACTTTTTCATGTGCATGCTCATTTTAAATTTTATCTTTGCGTGTATGTCTACATATCTACAATAACATTTTCATCTCTGCTATTCCAACTTTATGCTCTTGTTGTCTCGTTAGAGCCTAGCATTCACTACCATATAACATAACCAGTCTGATAGCAGTACAATAAAACTTTCCTTTAAGTTTATTAGGCACCTTACGGTCGTAAATAACTCCTTTAGCTTTTCTCCAATAAAACTATCCAGCTTGAATCCTATGTAAAATATCTCCACTGATTTCACCATCATTTTGAATAATGGCTCCCAAATATCTAAACTTTTTCACTTGAGGTATAATTTGATCTCCCAATTTCACTTTCAAATTACTATCAACTAGTTTCTTACTAAATTTACAATATAAATATTCCGTCTTACCCCTACTCAAACAAAAACCTTTCGACTCCAATATCCTCCTCCATAACTCAAGTTTACAATTAATCTCTTCTCTTGTCTCTGCTATAAGAACTATATCATCTACAAAGAGCATACATTTGAGAATTTTCCCTCGAATATGTTCCATCAAAATATTTAGGACCAAGTTAAACAGATAAGGACTCAAAGATTATCCCTGATGTAGTTTAATCTTTATAGGAAAGTCTTTTGTTTAATCACTAGACATTCTTATACTAGTTTTTACCCCCTCATACATATTTTGTATAACTTTAATATAAGCAATCCGCACTCCCTTCTTTTTCAAGGCTTTTCAAAGCACTTCTCTTGGTATACAATCATAAGCTTTTTTTTTTAAATCAATAAAAATCATGTGTAAATCTTTATCTTTGCAATGATACTTTTTATTAATCCCTTTAGTAGATAAATCACTTCTGTAGTCAATCTACATGGCATAAATCTAAACTGATTCTCAAAAATACTTGTCTCCAATCTCAACATATGCTTAATTACTTTCTCCCACAATTTCATTGTGTGGCTCATGAGTTTAATTCCTCTATAGTTAGTACAATTCTGAATATCTCCTTATTTTTATGAATAGGAATTAATGTACTTCTCCTCCACTCATCAAGCATTTTCTTGGACCATAAAATCACATTAAAAACTTAGTTAATCATCTCACCCTTTCTTCACCTAAACATTTCCACAATTCAATAGATATATAATCAAATCCATTAGCTCTACCATTTGCCATTTTCTTAAAAACTTCCTTTACCTCCTTATCACGTATTATTCGATAGAATGACAAATTTTGTTCTCCTTCACGAGTTATTAAATCCTCCAAGTTACTAGACGAACCCTCTTTATCATTTGAAAAAGAAAGTCTCCCATCTATTTTTAATGTCATCATCTGTAACTAAAATTCTTTCCTCTTCATCCTTTACACATCTTACCTATTTTGAATCTCTTAATTTTCTTCCCTACATTTAGCTATCTTATAAATTTTTCGTTTTCCTTCATTTATCTCAAGGATCTTATAAAATTCTTCAAAAGCTTTAGAACGAGCTTCACTCATAGCTCTCTTAGTTTCCTTCTTAACCATATGGTACCTTTCCCATTTTTTCTTATTATTACACAAATGTATGGCTTTAAAACAGTTCTTCTTATATTTAATTTTGTCTTGTATACTATTATTCTACCACTAAGACTCCTTATTTCTCAAACCAAAAGGTTTTGGTTTGATTCTCCCAAAACTACCTTTGCAACCTCCCTTATCTTTTTAGCCATATCCTCTCACAAGATGTTAGTACTTCCCTAAAAATTTTAAATTCCTTTGTCCAAAAGATTCCGCTTGAAAATATTCTACTTCTTATCTTTTAATTGTCACCACCTAATTCTTGGTGCTAGTACTTGTCGACATTGAGTTTTACTCATAATACACACATCAAAGACAAGGACCCTATGTTGTGTCATTATAGCATCCCTAAGAATCACCTTGCAATTTTTACAAAGTCTTCTATCAATGTTCCTAACCAAAATAAAAAATCAATCTATGACCTTGAGGCTCCACTTTTGTAAGTGATGAAATGCTCATCTCTCTTCTTGAAACAAGTGTTGGCAATTTTAAAATCATACACCAATGAGAAATCAAGAAGAATTTGTCCTTCATTGTTTAGCTCTCCAAAACCACCATGCACCCTCACATACTGACCAGTCTCTCTCCCGACATGCCTATTAAAGTCTCCTCCAATAAAAAATCTTTTCATTCTGTGGTATGTGTTGAATCAAACCCTCCAAGTCCTCCCAAAATAATTTTTTAAAACTAGCTTCTGTCCCCACTTAAGGCACATAAGCGCTAACAATATTAACAGTCTTACATCTAACTATCATTTTTAAGGAAATAATTCTATCTCCAATTTTGTTAACTTCTACAATGTTCTTCTTCTACTCCTTATCAATAATGATATCTACTCCATTATGTGTGCTTACTTTTTTTGTATACCAAAGTTTGAAACTTTAAATATCTTTAGCTTCTTCTCCACGCTATTTTATTTTTTGCAGGCATAGAATATTGATTTTCCTTTGAATCATAACCCCTACAACCTCTATAGATTTACAATTCAATGTCCTAACATTTTAAGTACCAAATCTAATATTGCTCTTATAGACTAACTTCTTTAGCGGCGCACGTCTAGAATGACACAGTAGCCCTTACACATTTAATACTACATCGGGGCGCTGATGTAGCTGCTCTAACTCACTTATCACTGCACTCGAACCATGCAGCACATAACTTACAGGCAACGATCTAGCATTAGCATTATAATGTCTATTGTCCATGTTCATGATAGATTCAACAAAATTTTACGTTGGCTATTGATGGCCTAACATAACCCTCCTCCTTTACTCAGGCTTCGAACCGACTATAAACAAGGGAGATCTTCAAATGATTTAATTTCAAACGATGTCGATTTCATCGGAAAGAGTTCTTCAAAAAGTTTAACTTCCAAAGATGTCAATTCTATTGAAAAGAATTCTTCAAAAGATTCTATTTCATTAGGATCTTATTCTGCTGGAAATCCTTCACGACCACCAACCAAAAATGAGCCTTCTTCAAATATAAGTAAATAAGATGATTATTTCCCCGTCATTGAGATAAGTAGTCAGTAAGGGTTTTTTTTTTTTTTGGGGGGCCAACTTTCAGTAAGGTTATTATCAATATTATTTTTTAGGGTTATATAGGTTCGGTAGCCTTTTTGAATTTCTACTTTCACAATTAGGCTTATATAGGTTTTTGTTAGTTTATATCTTTTCACGTGGAGTAATTCTTCACCCTAATCTAAAGATATTTATTTGCAATACTAGCACCTTTTTTGGGAATAAGCCTGTTTATACATTTGGCAAAACGTAGAGTAATTCTTCACCCTAATCTAAAGATATTCATTTGCAGTACTAGTACCTTATTTGGGAATAAGCCTGTTTATACATTTGGCAATATATACCGTTGATATAAATTACCCTTTTGCTTGTTTCCACAATCATCTCAAAGTTTCAAAAATAAATCAGAAATGTAAGGGGTTGGTAACATAATAATTAAATAAAAATAATACACAAATATTCGTATGTATAAACTTATAAATTATAAATTAATATTGGTAAAAAAAATAAATTATAAATTAATATTTTTATATTTTACTGAACAATGACCTTATAAGTAAACATGATATCATAATAAAATAACAAGAATGGTTAATAATAAAAAAAATATAATCTATAGATAATAGATAATAAATAATGATATAATGGAAATATATAATATATAGATTAATCGATAATGATAAATAATACAATGCAAAATTTTTTATTTTGTTGTTCAAAAAATTCTAGCTTTTCTTATTTAATTTAATCAATTAAGAATATAAATAAGAATAAAAACAATAATACTATAATTTTAAATACGAATAACAAATTTAAAACAAATAAAGTGATAGTAAAAGATATTGATTCGATTTTTTCAGGTAAATTTTTTTTGGCCAAATTTTCAGGTAAATTAAGTCTTTAAAAAAATAATGATTCAATGTCAATAAAATTCTTTTTTAGATGGCAATTGCCAAATTCGGGATTCCTTTTACAAAAATATATTTTTAAATATCTTTTTATTAATTATTAAATCTTAACAAACAATCAAACATTATCACAATCACAATTTTCATGATTTTAGCACTTATGATTCACCAAACTCAAAGCAAATTTCTTTCATAAATCCTTCCCTCACAATTTGTTTCAATGCAAATTCTGTAAAATCTAATCCAACAAGGAATTCACCTTTTCTAATTTTATCATTGTATGAAAACTCGAACTGAACCCTAGCTAACCGGAAGTCAACCAGGGATAACTCGGCGGGGTTGATGGGTTAGTCGAATTACTTTTTTTGTTTTTATTTTTAAAATTATAAAAAGTAAATAAAAAGTAAAAAAATTCAACTTGAAAATTAAAAAAGAGAGGCAACGAAAGGCAAGGCAATTGAACCAAATTTTACTGTATGTGGTTTGAACTTTAAATAGATGGCTTTAATTATAAGTTCAAACTTGAAAGATTCAATATTCTTCTAAGTTAATCATGCCTTAATTGTTTTAATCTTTCATTATTTATTGTCATTCAGTTGTCTGATTGTTGCTTAGCATTTATAAATTATGATTGTCATTGTTGATGATTTTAGTGTTAGTAATTATTAGTTTTAGACTTTTTAATGATTAAAAGGTTGCAAAATATAATTGTAAAAATGAAAATTTAAAAAATTATATTTTATTATTGTCAAACTTTTAAGTAGTTGTAATTCTATAATTATTATTGTATTTATATCTTGTATTAGAGATGAATCTTGAATTTGGTTGAATGCTTTTATGATGAATATATTTTTATTTAAATTGTATTATTTTAATCATGACTGATTTGCTCTCCAAATTGACCTCCTATTCAACCCCAGTTGAACCACTCACCCGTAACCCGTTAATTTGACCAATTCAATGATCAATCTGGTTTTCAATATCTTAAATTTTACAAACAACCTCAATCGCTGCCCTAATGCCATAATAATAACAATGTATTAAATTTAGATCATCAATATTAAATTTAAATTGTCCAAATTAGTGAGCACATTTATTAATTTTTTATAATTTATTATTTTAGTAAAAATGAAAAATAAAATACCAAATCTGGACGGCTCATATTTAACTACTTTGCAGCAAAACATAAGAGGAGCAACACCTACGAGGGGCAAATCCGGATCCCTCTGGGGAAGACCCCACATTTTATTGGCAATAACCCTTCAAATACTTATCTATGTAATCCTAGTTTTCAATGCTCGAAAGTTTCTACACATTAGAGGATGCTGTGAGAAGACAAATTCTATCGTATGATGAACGAGGTTGACCGAGGTTTATCTATCTATCACCTTGTTAAAAACTTTATCATTTGTGCCAAAAAGAATATCACTATAGCCTGAAGGTTAACAAATCAACAATCCTAGCAACGCTAACAAACAGAATTTCACAAGTAAACAAAGTGGAATATCATTTCAATCATTTTCTGAATGTTCACCTAGAGAAAAAGCTTGATATGCTGGTTAATAGTTATGAACCACCATTGACAAATCAATAAAACTAGGCAGAGCAATGAACAAAGGGGGCCAAGAAAACGAAGAAATGAGCCACAATATTATAGATTGACAAATCAAAATGAGTAACCAAGTTCCAACACCTAAATATACATACATGTTAACGGCTCCTAAGCTTTAAATGTTACCAAAAAAAGGAAAAAGGAAAAAAAAAAAAAAAAAAACCTTTCTGCATGAGATCTGTAGAACCCACCAAGGCACTTTTGTTCAGAGAAGTCGATCCAGCCACCGTCAGTTCTAAAAACAAAAACAAACCTTGATCAGCTAAACTGGGGATGACGAACCACCTAGAACACAAGAAGTCAAATAGTAGGCAAAAAATCTTGAGCAGGTAATTTACAAACAATAATTGAAAGACAGAGAAATAGCAAGTCTTCTAGAAAGAAATTTCACAAGACAACACCAAGATCATCCTGTTGGCTGATGAGATTCACAGGGAAGGAAACTAAAATATGTCTGCAGAAAAGAAAAACAAACGAAAAAGATCCAAGTAGCTAGGACATGGCTCAGATTTATGAAGTAAATACATACTCATCTTGAGTATTATCTAGGCAATAACATTCTTTTACCCTTATGTCTTTTAATCAATTACCATATCTAAGAGTTAACAACGAAATGTGATGGG
The DNA here is from genome assembly GCF_029017545.1 of Prosopis cineraria. NCBI lineage: Eukaryota > Viridiplantae > Streptophyta > Magnoliopsida > Fabales > Fabaceae > Prosopis > Prosopis cineraria. The sequence continues at coordinate 14,796,379 of NW_026555341.1, read as the reverse complement.
TAACCTGGAAATAACTGGAGACAGAAGTATGTGTGAGTGTGAGCAGGAATAACATCACATTCATACCATTCGAGCACAGACATTCCCTCTATTCAATGTATTCATGAACAGCACAGTATGTTGTTTGCATTTGAATGTGATACGTGTGGGGTGAGCTAGACAAAAATGAAGAAAATTGCCACCCAAGACAGAACAAATCTTGCTGAAGTCAGTAAAATCCTTAATTTGTGTCAGCATAGTTCGGGTAGCGCAAGCTTGCAGTTTGCACAATTTGTTTGGTCCCACTAAGGAGGGGAAAAAAGGTTTAGCTACTAATGTTAGCGGATCATGTTGTCACATAGCGAGTTACTGATTTTACATTCGTCTTTACGCGTCATATCTACCAGAATCAATTGTTGAAACTATAATTGTAGAGGATTTCACAAAAGGTTTCTTTGACCAGTCATTCATTACATGTAATTGGCAGGTAAACGATACACAATAGAAATAGATCACCAGATGTATCTCTTCTAGGTTATCAAGTAAGCAAGGAAGCTAAAAAATGACTGGCTCAATTCAAAATTGAAAAATGAGAGAATTTTCAGCAGATCCACATTTTGATATAATTAATTTTCTGTCATAAGCCAGTCCTGAGAGCCTAAAAAACTAGTACAGACAGATCCAAAACCAACAATATTCAAGTCCCTCATGATATGAAGACAGTACGATGGATACTATGAAACATTATAGATTAGCTGCACTAATTAATTCCTAAGGCTTGCTGCCCAACCAAGAACCTTATTATGAAGCTAAGCTCAACTAAATTGCTAGTTTTGTACTTCATATCACTGTATAAATTCCTCGACACATGAGAAAGAAGCAATAAGAAAGATATTATTCTACCAGAAGAAGAATTCAGGAGATACCGTATTTCTAGATTTTATTGTGAGTAGAAACAGAGGCAAGCACTCCAGCAGGCAGTGCCACCAATAGGAGGCGATATCATTTTCAACATACTACAGAGCGGTATCATAGAAATATATCTTTCTTGGTTAGTTGGTATAAACTGGAGAAATAAAAGAATGCACTATCAACATATGAAGTACCATTCTAAGAGAAATGGAGAATTAGATACCCAACAAACTTGTGTATCATTTCAGGTGGAAAATGTTCAGATTGTAAGGGGAAGAAACATGCAATCTTGTGGTGTTAAATATAATTTGCAATTAAATCATTTCTTTCAGGAGGAAAAGCAATTCAAAAATTTTAATTCATATAAAAGAAGCATTCTGATCCTGCAGATATTCATTTACGAGCAATACACATGATATTGTATGTTATTCTTAATGTACAGCAATAGCAACTTAGGTAAAGAAATCAATAACATTATACTACCACACCAAGTTGCATCGTTGTCATCACATGTAAGTATATCTATAGAAGTAAACATATCTATACTTACAAGCAATTTTCTCTAAGGTGAGGGGGTGTCTTTGCATACCTCACTTATGTGTAGCTCTGCCACCAACACTACTATGCTTTAAATGTTCTTGAATAAACCTTTCTGCATGAGATGGGTACTTATTTCTAATGTACTCATGAAGGCACTTATTATAGGAGAAGTCGATCATGTCACCATCAGTTCTTACAACAAAAAGACACTTTGAGTAGTTAAACACGGGATGACATCCGACCTGCAACATGCAAAGTCATATATTTAGCAAAACTCTAGCAGGTAATTCACAAACAATGAGAATTAAAAGACAAAGAATTAGCACCAAGAGCATGCTATCCCATCAGAATCACATATGTAAGTAGATATATAATATCAATAACTGCATTCTGTTTACTTATATTCAGTATTCACAGCAAATGAAATGAAAATAGGCCCGCAGAAAACAAAAGCAAAGAAGATCCAACTAGTTAGAGATAGCATGCCTTGGATTTATGAAGTGAATATATACGCATCTTGAGTATTTTATAGGTAGGAACATATATTCTTACTCTCATGTCTTCTAATCACTTTTTTTACAACAAAATGTGATTGGTGACCCAAAAAGGAGAAATGACTAGAGTCAACCGCTTTTATGCTTTGTATCGCTATATAAATTCTTCTAGACACACAAGACAAAAGCAACAAGAAAGACCTCACTCTACCAAAAAGAAATTAGGAGATATAGTATTTAGAGATTTTATCCACATCAAGGCCACTCTTGCTCAGGAATACCAAATAAAAGATATGGGGAGATGAAATAGTTTCTTGGGATGGAGGTTCCTTAGTCAAAGCAATGAATTTACATCCGTCAGAGGAAGTGCATGCTAGATCTCTTGAAAGAAATTGGCATGTTGGGGTATACAAAATATAGTAGATGATAAGAATGGAAAGGAAATTTAGTATGCTTGCATTATTTACTTTAAATCTTCCTGTATTTATCCTTCTTAATAATGTGTATTTCTATTCTTCTCAACTGTAAACAGTAATTTTCTTTTGTTTAAGGGTTAAAGTGAAAGTTGAAATAATGGGTCAAGCTTCTAGCATTGACCCACCCTTCTCTACTATTGTACCAGTGAGAATGAGACACGCTTCTCAACTTAAATTCATTCTGTTTATAAACATTGCAGTGTTGCCGTTTAAATTGTTGCTTATTTTGTTCAGATGGATTAACTGTAATTGAAGGTGGAGGGGATGACTCTATGAAGATTGCTCAATGTTGGCTAGTTCTGTAAACTTTTTAAGACTTCAATTTTCATGCGGCTGGTTGTTTTTAGTAGATTCTTGTTGCTGTAATGGGGCTGGATTTTCATGTGGGTGGTTGCTTTGATTAGCATGCTATTGTTGTAATATTATGTGGCTGGTTTTAAAAGTGGTTCGGACTTTAATTTTCAAGTCATGTTGCTGGTTATAAATTTTAAATGTGATTCAAACTTGAATTTCATGTGGCTGTTATGAATATAATGTTCTATGCTGTTATATTAAATGTGTGTTTGCTTTAAAGTTTGCCAAAAGAGAATTTGCCAAACTGACTTTCAAAACAGTAAAAGAAGCCCCCACTTGCGTTTCCCAAACTGACTTTTTCATGGTTTTTATGCTTTGTGGATGAGCTTAAAAGGAGGGGAAAAAAAAAAGTTTTTCTACCCAAACATCAGTTCAATGGAAGTTAATTTGCCAAAGAACTTTGGGGGTACCAAAAGAGGCATCCAAACACCCCATAAATCGTTATTCCCTACTTCCCTTAGCTATTAGTCAAGCCTTTTCCACTTTAATGCAGCTGGAATTTCCATGTGGCTGTAAGTGTCAACTTGTGGTGATAATTGTTGGCATTTTGCTGTGGGTTGGATCTATGCCTCATCCATTTTTCAAGTTTCAAAATTGCCTTCACTTTTTCAGGTATATATTCTATATTTCAGTTTTAACTTTTCAAGTTTCAGAATTGGCATCACCATGATTTAGGTATATGGTACACTATATTTCTTTTTTGGTTTCTCAACAAGTATCTTTCTATTAGAAATAATCATGTTCGAAGCACTGTTAGGCAGTAAATGGGAGCACCTTTCCTACAACTTTGGGTTGTCATATTGTGAGGGACTAACCCCTTCCACTAGTTCCAACCCCCTTGTTCAAAGTCCTTCTTCTTTTTTTTTCCCCCACTTGAAGGGGGCTGAATAACAGCTGGTCTGCCAGACCAGTCCACTAGCTTGGTGGACCAAGCCTGGCCATTGGGCTGGACCAGACCATGGACAAGCATGTCAAGCCTGATAATATTTCAGACCAGGCTTTGGGCTAGGGACTAACCCAGTCTTCATGCACTTGTAAAACATACAATCTTCTAATATTAAGTCTACCAAGAAAAAATCTTCTAATGTTAAAAAATAATTTGCAATTAAATCATTTCTTTCAGGAAGCAATTCAGAATTAGTTCACACAAAAGAAGCATTGTTGATCCTGCGGATATTCATTTACAACAAGTTCACATGATATTGTATGTTATTTTTAATATACAACAATTGCAACTCAGAAGTTGCATGGACAACATAATAAAGAAATCAATAGCATTATACCATCATGCCAACAACTTGTAGCATTACACTACCATGCCAACATGTTGCATTGTTGCCATGGCATGTAGATATGGATATAGAAGCAAGCAAATCATACCATAATTGATGCAAGACCGCATCCAATCTTATCATCATAATGTGGATGGTAAACAAGAAGTTTCTCTACCACAACTTTCTCATCCTCATCTGTCAATTGCTCTCCAACCATGTACCTAGTGTAGAAAATCAAAGACTTCAAGAAGATAGTTTTATAAGGTCAAATAAAGTAAAGTTGTAGAAGCTGTATCAGTCAATATTCCAAAGATGCAGCACATGTCAATGTGAGCAAATGATGGAGACGTAGAAATTATCACAGAAAATTTGTATACTATGTAGAGTCTCCCAGGCAGGCAAGCACTGTTTTCCGTGGTTATTATAGATCTCCATCTTAGTTATTTCCATGTGGCTGTAAGTGTCAATGTATGTTGACAATTGTTGGCATTTTGCCATGGCTTTGACGTATGCCTCTTCCATTTTTCAAGTTTCAGAATAGCCTCACTTTCTAGAAGAATTTACAGAATAACAATGCTTGTTTCAAAAGCAGGCAAGCACCATTTTTAGCAAATATTACAAGTACAAAGTCTCACTAGAAGAATCATGAATTTTCTCTTTCAGTCTTCAAATAGGCTTCAGGTTAGTTTAGCCACACAATAAGGTACACAAGAATTTTACCCTACAAATGTGAATAGATCTCCACACACAATCAATAGTGCTCAGAGGCAAATGATATTCATACTATAATGTTTGTTTTCCTAACAAGGAGCCAATATAGTCTCATAAGGAATTCTCTAGAGGAGAATGTTAAATTTGGATCTTGCGTCTCTCTTCTCTCTCTAGAGTTTCTTGTTTCTGTTACCTGCATGGCTACTGCTTCCTTATACTAGGTATATTACGCAACAATAAGTGCCTATCATGATAATAGGTTTAGCTTTAGCATTATTCCAATTTCTCGTGCATTTAGTTTGATAACATATAACTCCTTTTGTTTGCATATATGGGTATTCGACAATGAACGTCGGAAAGTTAGAGGCAATACGACGAACAGTTGGAGAGCAACAAGAAGCGAGAAATTTCATATAATGAATTAGTGTCATGACCTGACCTTCCCGAGTGAAGGATATCCTTGGCTAGCCTAACGATTGGATCAATGTCGTTGACGATCTCCTTTGCCTTATCCTTCCATTCCTCATTATCAGGGTCATCCTGTAGCTTCGAGATTTGACCAGCATAGCTTGCTTCCTCACCTGTTTGTCCCGAAATCGGAATGGTGGGGAGACTACAGAATAAACGATGAGGCGTCACATTCACGGAGATTCGGGCCACAAAACGCCGCAAGTTTTGGAATTGAGAGCTATGAAGCAGAATGTCACGAAGTAGAGGGCCAGCCATTTCACATCTCGGGGTTGTACGATCCAGGCAAAAGGTGGTAATTGGGAGTGTGTTAGGGTTTGGTGGTTCTGATTTAGTGATTATGATGGCAAAATCAATGAAAGCTCCAGGTAGAGGTACGAACTATGGCATTTTCAGTGATGACATTGACGCTGAAGATAATCGTGCTGGTTGCTTGCGCAATTAAACTAAACCGTTTTAGTGAAAGATTAGAGCGACCAGTGACAAGCTGAGAATTACAAAGTTACTTGTGATGAATTTGAATTTGCATTCTAAATTTTAATAAAAAAATATATTTTTTAATTATATTAAAATTTAAAAAATAAATTTATAATTTATTTTAATGTAATTATAATATTAAGAGGTTAAATTGTAAATTTTTAAAGTTCAACATTTGACATGTAAATTAAATTAATTGATCCTTTTAAAATTTTTTTATTATTTTGACAATTACAAATACGGTTTAAGTTTCATTTATATCATTATATGTCCATCCTCTAGTATTTACATAAAAAAATAATAATAATTAATTAATTTTTTTGGATTTATTTGTAATTCTTCATTTAATTTTTCACATTCTATTATGCTGTATAAAAAAATAAAATGTATGATACTAAATAAAATATATGAAATAAATTTTTTGCAGAAAAAATTATAATTTAACTAAATTATTGAAAATGTTTTAATATACAATATATTGAGTTGTATCTTTTTTTATCTTAGAAAATATGGGATATTTTTTTTAAACAGAAAAAACTAGAGATGTAACACCTGTTTACACTAATTTAACTCCTCTTATGTAAGATGTTATTATTAATGGCAATCTTATAAGTACTTCAAGTTTAGAAATACATTTGGCATTTTTAGTTAATATAATTGCATGTCTCAAAACTTAAATTTAAAATTTTAAAATAAGTTAATTCAATTCTTTCAATTAGCTATATTGAGTGCCCATCAATTTTTAAATTGTATATATTAATCTTCTATTTGCATAAAAAATATATTGTTGTAGACAAGGATTAGCAAGTAGTGTAATTTGAAAAGATTATATTTTTTAATTGTATCTGTTAGAATTCCATTTACATGAAAAAATATATAGTGGTAGAGAAGGGTTAGCAAGTGATGTAATTTGAAAATATTACATTTTTTAATTGTACCTATTAGGATTCCATTTACATTCAAAAATATATCATGGTAGAGTAGAGCTAGTAATTTAGATGGGTTGAACTTATTTAGATCAAACTTAATTTAGACTGACTTATTTAGATTAAACTTAAAGTATCCTACTTTTTTTTAAAAAAACTCATATAATCAAACTCGGTCCTAACATTTTTATGCTTCGAGCTTATTCGAACTGGCCTGGATATCCAAAACTTTTTAAAAATATTTTTTCCTTTTTATTTTTAAATTAATTTTAATTTTTAAATAATTCTATTAAGTATAAAATATTATTTTAATTTTAAAAGATTAAAATAAAAAATAATAACTTATCAATTTTGTAATTAAGTAACTCTGTTAATGTTTTATTGTATTATATACTCCTTTACTGTTATGTACTCCTTTACTTGAAGCATAATTTATTCATAAATATTTCCTTTATTTATACATTAATGTCTTATTTGTTTAAATATTACTTTTATTATGGTTATATATAAATATTTTATATATTTTAATTAACTTATATTATTTTAATTATGATTAAGTTGATTTCAATTCAGTCACGATAAGACCACTAATTTAAAATTATTATCCCAATTAGTTTAAAGTTTTTAATAACCTTTGGGTAAAATGTACTTTTTGTTTTTAAATATATGAAAAAAATAATCATCATTATATTATATAAAATAAATTTATTTAATAATGAGTAAGGTACTATTTTTTTTGAATTATTTTTTTAACTTTTTATATTGTTTAACCCCTATATATTAAGGTGTATATGCCAAAATTTTAACTTTAAAAATTTTTTCTTCAAAATTAATTATCTAATTTTATAAAAAACATAATATATTTTTTGGATACGCAAATAATGTATAAGACATAAATTTTAAATATTTTAAGCATGTACATTATATTAATATAATATGAATAATAAATAAAAATTTATGTTTTTAAAAAATAAAATTATGCACCATTAATAATAAAAAACATGAATAAAATTAATATAAACATAAATATTTAAAATTGTATATACTTTAATTAACTTATATTATTTTAATTATAATTAAGTTGATTTCAATTCAATCACGATAAGACCATTAATTTAAAATTATTACCTCAATTAGTTTAAAGTTTTTAATAACCTTTGGGTAAAATGTACTTTTTGTTTTTAAATATATGAAAAAAATAATCATTATTATATTATATAAAATAAATTCATTTAATAATGAGTAAGGTACTTTTTTTTTTTGAATTATTTTTTTAACTTTTTATATTGTTTAACCCCTATATATTAAGGTGTACATGCCCAAATTTTAACTTTAAAAATTTTTGCTTTAAAATTAATTATCTAATTTTATAAAAAACATAATATATTTTTTGGATATGTAAATAATGTATAGGACACAAATTTTAAATATTTTAACCATGTACATTATATTAATATAATATGAATAATAAATAAAAGTTTATCTTTTTAAAAAATAAAATTATGCACCATCAATAATAAAAAAAATGAATAAAATTAATATAAACATAAATATTTAAAATTGTATATAGTAATAATAATATTTTTTTATTATCAATGTCTCAATTATTCAAAAAATATAAAAAAATTATTATAAATAGTTATACAATATAATATTTTTTAGTTAAATGACATTTAAACCCTTATGAAAAAATAACATAATTAATGATAGAGAATTTTGAAAAATAAAATTAAAAGTTATGGGGGTTAATTTAAACTTTTAAATATGAGGAGGGTTATATAGAACTGTCTCAAAATTCAGAAAAGTTTTATACATTTTAGCCTAAATTAAATGAGTAAATTAAAACCTTATATAGAGTTAGAGGATAAAAATATATTTTAGCCAAAAATTTATTTAAAAATATATACTTATAATAGAATGAGAATAACAGAATCAGGCTTCATCGTTTTCCAAGAGTTTTGAATTTTAACTTTTCACATAAATAATTTAATATTAGTAACTATAATTAAATATATTTTTCCCCTTTCCTCCCGAAAGAAAATTTTATTTGTATCCCCTTAAAATTTTAAATATATGTGTATTTGAAAATATAAATTTTTTAGATATTAATTATAAAAATAAATTGTATAAAATTTACAAAATATAGTTACATAGTTGCACGGGTGTCAAGAAGGGATCATGTTATATTCAAATATTATTTTCAATAAATTCATATGATTAAAAAAAAAAGGAAAACATGTAGCATCATAAAATATTTTTAGTAATAATATGTGTATATTAACAAATCAATCAATGAGATATGTAAAGGAAGATTGGGAGAATATGATATTTAATTAGATGGAGGGATATATATTTTAAATTTATTAAGGTTTACTTGATGAAATTTTAAAATTTGTATTTACAGAGAAAAAAATTAATTCATTGTTGAATTAATTAGTGAATCAAAATTTATCATTCTCAAAGATTTTTAATTTTTATCTTTTCGCATAAATAATTTCAATAACCACACTTTTTAATATACTTTTCCCTTTTTTCCTCCAAAAGAAAATTCTATTTGTATCCCCTTAAAATTTTAAATATATGTATGTTTACAAATACATGGACATCCATCATAAAAATAAATGGTATAACCTTCAAAATTTAATTTTAATAACAAATTTTATAATGTATCAAATTCAGCTATCTTGGGAGAATATGATATTTAGACGAAGGAATATATCTTTTTTATATTTATTAAGGGTTGGTTGATGGAATTTTAAAAACTGAATAAATCTTGGTGAACAATAATTTTTTTATTGCCCTACCTTACTTGTTTATTGCTAGACCCTCAATTTCATTTCAAAAAAATAAACAAGTAAAGTAAAGCAATTAATAATATTTCGCAAGTAAATTGACAAGTGAAGTAGGACAATTTTAATATTAATTTAAATTAGAGTAATTCTGTCATTTTTTTAAAAATTTAATATCAAATCAATACTCTTAAACTATAGTAAAATTTTAAAAATTTAAGGATTTTGAATTTAAATAAGTATGATCTAAGGGTTATTATTGAAATTCTTCCTTTATTAAAACCTTGTATTTAAGACAAATTTATATGACGTATGTGATAGAATAAGAAGCTTACCATCGTGAACAAATAAAAATATATGAGAGTGCTTAACCAAAGGTTTCTAAATATTAGAAATTGTCATTCTCTTAAAGGTAAAGAAGAAAAAAAAGGGCTGGTAAAAAAAAACAAGAAAAAAAAGGAAAAAATTGTCATCCCCTATTTAAATCATCAAGGTGGTTTCCTTTCATGGCGGTGGCATGCGGCTATGTCACGAACGCCGGTTATTCTGAATGTTAACTTATGGGAAATGAGGCTGAAGGACAACGAGCGCGCGATGATCGGATACGCAATGGGTTTCTGATTTTCAACCATGGGCATTTTCGGTCAATTGACATAATATTTAAATTACAACTGAGGGCCCGCAACATGTTAACCATTTTTTTATAATTCTGTAAGACATATGCTTAATTTCCCCCAAAATACGTTAACTATCTTTTTATTTTACCTAAAATTCGTAAGTATCTTTAGCTGGCCATTACTATTAGATATGGCTGAACCAATGTATAACCTTTTAAAATCTTAAAATTTAACTTAATCGTTTTGGATAATTAGTATTATCTCTTATTTTGTTGAGATTCTATTTCTAATACAAAATAACATATCATATCTTTTGAAGATATCAATTAAGTTAGATATAAGAAAAAGTCTATAAATATCCCATCCCTCTCCATTTGTAACCATCATTTAGTTACTCTAAGCACACAAGTTTTCTCAAACTCTATTTCAACATGTTTAATAGATTTTGTATTTTGAACACGTGCGTCGATTTGGTTTACAAGGAAGATCTCCAAGTGGTTTAATTTATACAATGTCGATTCCATCAAAAAGAGTTCTTCAAAAAGTTTAACTTCAAAAGATGTTAACTCTATTGAAAAGGATTCTTCAAAAGGTTCAACTTCATTAGAATCTCATTCTGTTGGGAATCCTTCACGGCCACCGCCCAAGAATGATTATTCTGCAAATACAAGTAAACAAGATGATTATTCCATTGACATTGAGATAAATAGTCGTTGAGCAGCCTTTATGATTTTCTGCCTTTAGAATTAGGATTCTATAGGTTTTTGTTAGTTTATATCTCTTCATGTAGATCAGTTATTCATCGTAATCTAAAGATATTTATTTGCAATGCTAGTACCTTATTTGAGAATAAGCGGTTCGTGCATGTGGCAATATATTTCTTTTATATAAATGATCCTTTTGCTTGTTTCCACAATCATCTCAAAGTTTTATTGTCTTGTTTTCCAAATCCTAAACGACATAAAATTTCATCCAATTAATATTTATGATATATATACACACTTATGCATATGCCAATGAAATTTGAAAAGTTTCTTTTTTTGGTCATATCCTGTTTGAAAAGTTTATAAATAGCCCAAGAAGCTCCAAGCAATTTGTTTCAATACAAATTCTATAAAACCCAATCCAGTGAGGAATTTACCTTTTCGATCTAATTTTGCAAGCATGCAACCCCATGTATCGATCAATTCAACATCTCTATTATCAATAGTTATCTAAAGATACCATTTAAGTTTACTGGTTAATTAATTTTTAATTGATAAAAATATAATGGGTCAAAATAATAAGTATATTCCTATATTTTATATAAGAAGATTTCAAGCTTCACAAGGAGATATAATGGTTTTGATAGGAGAGGATTCAGTTGATGATTAAACAAACTTTTTAACCAGAAAATCTTATTTTAAAGAATTTTTTTTAATATTTTCCATAAAATGATTAGGGGGTGGGAGAGGAAAGAAGCATTATTCATTCGACTAAAAGTTCCCGGAATGTGACTTAAGAATTTAAGTAAAATTTATTGTGAATTTACCCTCTGTCTGATGAATTTATATATTGCTTCTTGTGAATTTAAGGACATTTTTTGTTTTTTGTGAATTTTAGAAAGGCCAATGGATTTATGAAAAATCATAAGTGGTTCTCCCTAAATTTACAAGTGCAATATATGAATGTTTAGAAAACCAACTGGATGTTAAACCTGAAAAGTAAGGCATAGAAACTGTGACATAATAATTAAATAACAATAATAAACACACATATAAACTTATAAATTATAAATTAATAATTTTATAATTCACCAGATGTGGTTAACAAATTAAATAATTACATATGCTCAATTTTTCTTGGAGATGCTATAGAATATCTTAGTTCAGAATCAATTGCTTTGTGCTCTTACCATAATGATTCCTTTGATCAATTGCATACTAAAGAGTTCCTTAATAGCATTGATTGTTCAAGTCTTCCCCCTCACAGACTAATTTTAAAAGTTGGGATGCCTATAATGCTTATTAGAAATGTTGACTAATTTTAATTGCACTCAATTGATTATTGAGCATTTGGATGATCGCATCATTGAAGGAAGGGTGTTGAAGGGATCAAATGTGGGTGACAAAGCTTGGATTCACAAGATCAATATGACTTCTTTGAAGTCATGCTTGCCATTTAGATCGAAAAAGAGACAATTCCATGTTGGATTATATCTTTTGCCATGACCATCAATAAAAGTCAAGGTTAATTATTAAATTATGTTGGATTATTTTTATCCACTCTACTTTTTACTCATGAACAATTTTATGTTGCCTTATCCAGAGTTAAAAATAAGGTTGAATTAAAAATTTTCATCCATGACTTTGAAAATCAACCACTAACTACTACTAAAAATGTTTTCTGCAAAACTTTGATAATAGTACAGGTTAATTATAATTTTTTTTTCCCACCTGGCTGCGCCCCACTTTTTGGGGATGATAGGATGACATTGTCTTAAGTTTATGTCTCGTCTTTAGCTTATTTGTGTATCTTACTTTCTCAAGCTCCTGCTTGCCATTTCATGGGAAAAAAGATAATATTTTTTTTCATGTTTATTCTCAATTTGCCGTGAAAGATAGTATTTCATTTATTATGAGTTTGCCTATTTTTACAAGTACATCATTTTGTCCTTTCAGGTGAATGAAGCACATATTTAAACACGTGACTTATCACAAGCATGCCCATAGCTATAACTGCAATTATAAAGAAGCTTGAGCCCTCTTTTTGTTGGCATTGCAAATGATGCCCAACTTGTACCCGAAAAGCAACACTCAATGGAGGCAACTGCACTGTGCTAAATGTTTAGGGGAAAATACTCCTATGTAAGACCCTTTCTCATATAATGTCACTCTTAAAATTTGTTTTGGAGCGCATGATAATGTATTATCCACTTTTTACATCTTGAAGTTTTATTACCAAGTCAATTCGACCAAGTTGCAGCACGGTTATTAACTCACTTTGTACATGAATTGATGCAGCATCTGGACGGGGTTTGCATCATACTTAGTGCTATCCAACTTTTTGGTTGTAATTGTAAAAATCAAAATCCTTAAATACTTCCATTTCATTTCAACACTGAACATATCATTCTAATTTCTTAGGAAGATGACTTTTTGTCGACTCATTATGAGGTCGAACTCCAGAGACTATAACATCACTAGAAAATCATCCACCCTTTCAGTCATGCATTTTTTCTGAAAGACGACCCAAAATAACAAAGTCTGAGCTTACCACTCTACAAGGATTTAAATCTCACCTCCTATAGTCTGCCATTTTATCTTAGTTGTCAAATGACTGCATGAAACCATTTCAAAAAAAATTTGTAAACGAAGAAAAACAAGGTGCACGGGGCAAAAAACTAGTTATACAAAAAGCATGACCAGTAAAACAGAGAGCCAGCTAGGAAATCACCATATACGATCAACATCGAAAGCTCCAGAGGCCTCAAAGTTTAGATGTGGCGAGCTTGATGAGATCCTTCCTGATGATTTTTCCTGATGCGTTCTTTGGTATTGAAGAAATAAATGCCACTCTTCGAATTCTTTTGTATGGAGCAGCCTTTTTCAACCAGCCACATCAACTTGTTACGCTACTGATTCTCATGGCAAGTATTATTACATTCTTGCTTCATTTTCCCGCATGAGAAATGGACCCACATTCATGATTATTTTCATTCATTTTGCTTATCATTATACCATCACTTATCTTGGAGGCAGTTAAGCTGAATGTTAAGAGTTAAGACCAAATTCGATAACCTACAAACTATATTTGTCCGTTTGCATATAAATAAATATTACTATAAAGAAGAATTCGGAGGCTCACCTGTGCTGCCACAAAATCCATGATTTCCTTTTCAGATACATGACTTCCACTTTTCCTCACTACGTATGCCATTGGATACTGCCCAGCCTCCTTATCTGGGAACCTGAAAATATAAAGCGTATGATAGAATAAAGCAAGCCCAAATCACTATATTTGTTCTGATTGATTTTCTTTTCTTTTGTTTTTCAAAAAATAACAGTTCTCTTGGATTGGGAGATAGAGTTACGGTATGACAGCTGCATCTGAAATTGCAGGATGAGTAAGCAACAAGGCTTCTAGTTCTGCTGGGGGGACCTAATACAAGAATAATTGAAACAACATTAAGAGACCATGTCCATTCTAGATATCGAAGGCAAGAGTAATTCCTATATCTAAACGACTATACCGATCAGACTAGAAATGAACCGAACCAAGAAGTTGGTTTGAGTGAAATTTGGGTTTTAGCAGCCATAAGAGATTACTTTTCACCTCCCTCGATTTCAACTGTGGCTTGTAGTTTAAAAAAATAATGAAATTGTATGAATTTTGACGGGTACCTGATATCCCTTGTATTTAATAAGCTCTTTCAACCTATCCACAACGAAAATATATCCGTCGCCATCAATGTAGCAAATATCCCCAGTCCTCAACCATCCCTCTGAATCAAGGGTTGAGGTGGTTGCTTCCTCATTACTGAAATAACCTGCCATCAAGACGCCCTCACTGTCACAAATTTAACATTACAACATTACAACTCCCACTTAATCCACTATTCCTGTCTCGCTATTCAAAAAATTGATAACTTTCGTCAATCAACGATATTATTATGTTACAGAATATTGACTAGAGATCCAAGTCTATGAAAAATATGATTTAAAAAATAAATAAAAGACCAACGATTCCATTCACGTGAGACCAAAAAAATAAAATAAGAAGTATGTCAGTTCTTTAAAACTTACTTATAATCATAATAATAAAATAACGGCGCACCTTTCATGATAGTGGGCCCTCTGAGCCAGAGCTCACCGGTCCGATTAGCCGGCAAAGCCTTTCCAGTTTCAGGATCAACGACCTTGGCCTGCATGCCCGGTGACAACAGCCCCGCCGTACCGTACCTCCGACTCTCCTCGAGTGAGTCCGTGGATACCCCGACTCCCGTGGATTCGGTCAACCCGTAACCCTGGAGAATTGTGACGTTCGGGAACTTGTCCACAAAGCCCTCTATCACCCCCTTGCTCAGTGGAGCCCCACCCGACACCACCGAATGCAGTGACCCCAAGTCGTACTTCGCCTTTATCGCATCCGCCCCATTTATCATCGCCACCAATATAGGCGGCACTAGCGGCAGGTACGTCACACGGTACTGCTGGATCGCCATAGCATATCGTCCATGTCGTACTTGGACAGCACCACTGTCGTCGATCCTGCAGCCAGAAGGCCAGTTACGAACACCACCAGACCGTATATATGGAACATAGGGACAATGCATATGAAAGTCTCCTCCTTATCCATATTGAGTCGACTCGAAAATATCTGGACCATTGCCATTAGATTCCGGTGCGTCGAGACCACGCCTTTACTTGGACCCGTGGTACCAGACGAATACAGTAAAGTCGCAGTATCATCTTGGTAAACTCGATCCCTGACTTGGCTAGCACGGGGCTCCGTCTTCATCATCTCGCCCAGCGTGGTCACGATTTTAGGCTCTGTGATGGGGGCGCCTTCGTCTTCCTCCATGAGAACGATCGGTACATTTGAAATTGCGGTGATTTTGGCTAGTAGGGGCCGAATCGTGAAGGCAAGGGAAGGCTTGGAATCGGAGATTTTCTTGGAGATTTCGCGGGTGGTGATGATAGCCCCAAGGGACATGACAGCGAGACAGACGACGGGAAAGTAAATGGAATTGGGGGAAAGAAGGAGGACGACGTGGCCCTTTCGAATACCGATGTCAGAGAGAGAGGTGGCGACGGCATCGACAGCCTGCCAGAGTTGGTGGAAGGTGAAGTGGCGGCCAGTGGCGGCGTCGATGAAACCAAGCTTGCCGTGGTGGGCGCGGGAGGAGATGAAAGCGGTGACGTCGAGTGAGTACTTTTGAGGAAGCGGCAGTGGCTTCCGTTTATTGTAGAAGATGGAGTTGGATTTGCAGAATCCACTTCTTGCATCAATTTCAGTTCCCTCCATCTCGCGATCTCACACAAACACTTCGCTGCTGGCCTGTATTTTATAGAGTTACTAACACTGTGTATTACTATTAGCGTTTGTCTGGCGCTGCAAGAGCACTAGACAAGCCCCCCGCCCCAGCCACAACTAGTTTCTGCACCGTCCACTTTTGTTGGTCCAACTGTGTAGCAACACGTGGAACGGCTCAAATCAGTTTACCTCTTTACTTCGCTTTACCCCGAAATTCCCTCGCTTGTAAAATGTCCGAAATGCCAATTATCGCTTTTTTTTTTTTGTTAAATTCAAGAAGATATCAATAATCAATCAAGGTTCTAGGCAATGTTTTTATAATCGAATTGAATATTAAATCAAAAAATTCAACAATTTACAACTCACATGATTAAATCGAATTAAACCAATAGTCAAACTAATAATATAATAATTAAATTAAAAAATTATATATATATATAATAATTTAAATATAAAAAATAAATATGCAATTATTACTTAGTTTAAAAAAATTAAATATTTTAAATTCACCATGACATAACAAATCATATGATACAATATAATATTAAATAATTAAAAAAATTAATTATTTTCTAAAAAAAATCAATAAAAAGTAAAAAAAATTAAACAATTTGATTCTTGAAAATCGAATTCAGTTGATCAACCTCAAAAATAGTTTTTATATATTGACCGAATTGGAATCCAAACCAATTTGACCATCCGATCCAATTCGATTTTAAAATTATTGCTAGTTTTGGGTAATACACGAAAGAGAATCACCTTTCATAATCATCCACCACCTTCTAACAGTAAAGTGGAGGTTGATTAAAAGATCTTAATAAATTAAGATCATTAGTGACTAGCAAATAGGCACACACATTAACCTCTCTAAATATATCGACATAGCTATTGTTACAAAAAAGAATCCTAACGTAATAATTATATCTTTAAAGAGATGATTTACTATCTTCAAGCAGGCAAGGAGATTAATAGCTTTTGCCCAATCTATTAACACATCAACATGTTGTGATAGGGGACGCGGAAGCAGAATCGTGCTAGTTTAGGGACAGAACCCTGAAACAACAAAAAACACAAGAACAAAAGGAAAGGATGAATTTTATGATGGAAATAAAGAAAGGTATGAAGTAAATAATAGAATAATGATCAAGGCGAAGATCCTCTAGAGCACCTGCCTCTAGGAACCTTAACCTTCGAAGACACCACAAGAGTTGATCACGCTCTTGATCACGTCTGTTTCTCACACGAGATGCCACCACAAAGCACTAAGGCTCACTAGAGTTATAAACTCTAAAATGAATAATTTCATTCAACTTTTGTGTTGTTTACAATAGGGAGCATGCCTAATTTATATAGGCTCATAGAAAAAAATATTTCCTAAAATTAAAACCCTAATTTCCTAATACTAAAATGAGAAATAATATAAAATAATGATAAAATATTTAGCCACATAATTTAGGAGATGTGATCCTAAAATTATGGGATTACAAAATTTAGAAATTAATACTATAATTAATTCTAACCTTTGACTAGACTCAAAATAAAAATTAAATCAAAGGACCATTAAAATAGGAAATAATTTAGGAGACAATCAAGGGATCATAAAGAATTTAAAATCACGCCACCCTTGACTTCTTTACTAGGGTTTCATGCCTCCTTACTTGCAAGAGGCTCAACTTGTAGTCTTCCTTGCATTGGGCTAAGGTCTGCATCTCTTAGGCTTGACTCTTCATGAGTTTGGATCTTAAATACATTATACACGTATAGATGCTCTCCTTTGGGCTTGAGAGGAGTGCCCCAATGCTCTCCAAGCTCTTGAACTTCTTGCACAAGACTGAACAAGGCTTGCTTCATGGCTTTAGTTCGGGCTCTTGTCATTGGACCTCCAATATGTTGTAATGGGTCTTTAGGTACGTTTGATTGGAAGTATTGGACTCCTTCTATGTCACCATGCTCATGATTACCATCCTCAAGCTTCGTTGCCATTAATACTATGTCACCCGTGCCATGGGGTCCATCATTCCCTCCCAGTTGGAAAGGATTCGTCCTCAAATCTGCAGAATCATATAAAGATAAATCAGAAACATTAAATGTGGCACTAACATTGCCATAAGAGCTAGGAAAATCAATCTTGTAAGCATTATCATTAATTCTTTCCAAAACTTGGAAAGGTCCATCTCCTCGAGCTTGAAGTTTGGACTTCCTTTGATTAGGAAATCTCTCTTTCCCTAAATGTAACCAAACCCAATCTCCAGGCTCAAAGATCACATGTCTCCTGCCTTTATTAGCTTGCTTGGCATATTGCTCATTCTTTTGCTCTATATTTGCTTTAACCTTAGCATGTAAGTCCTGTACAAACTTAGCTTTTTTCTTGCCATCAGTGTTAGCATGCTCAGAGAAAGGCAAAGGTAAAATATCAATAGGAGATAATGGATTGAAACCATAAACAATTTCAAATGGAGAATAAGAAGTAGAAGAATGAACAGCCCTGTTGTAAGCAAATTCAATATGAGGTAAACAATTCACTCAATTCTTCAAATTCTTCTGAATTATTGCTCTTAATAGTGTAGTCATAGTTTTGTTAACTACCTCAATTTGATCATCAGTTTGTGGATGGACAGTAGTGGAAAAAAGTAACTTAGTCCTTAATTTATACCATAGGGTACGCCAGAAATGACTAAGAAACTTCACATCTCTGTCACTCACAATAGTCTTAGGTAAACCATGCAAACGAACAATCTCTTTAAAGAATAAGTCAGCAATGTTAACAGCATCATTAGTCTTAGCACAAGAAATAAAGTGTGCCATCTTAGAGAACCTATCAACAACAACAAATATGGAATCTTTGCCTGTAGAAGATTTAGGCAATCCAATTATAAAATCCATAGAGATATGTTCCTAAGGGTGAGAGGGGACGGGTAAAGGAGAGTAAAGTCTATGAGGTTGGATCTTAGATTTTGCCTGTCTAAATTTAATGCATTTATCACAAACAGATATGACATCTTTCCGCATGTGAGGCCAAAAGAAATGATCAGACAAAATAGCCAAAGTTTTATCTACACCAAAGTGTCCCATCAAACCACCACTATGTGCTTCCTTAGTAAGCAACTCACGCATAGAACAAATAGGAATGCATAATTTATTTTTTTAAAAAGAAATCCATCAAATTTAAAGAAATCACCAGATCCATGATTTTCACAAGATTTCCAAATATTTTTAAAATCAGGATCAGTTTTATAAAGATCTTTTAGAATCTCAAAACCAAGTAATTGAGCATGCAAATAGGAAAGTAATGTATACCTTCGAGATAAGGCATCAGCAACGATATTTTCTTTACCTTGCTTATGCTTAATCACATAAGGAAAGGTTTTAATAAATTCTATCCAGCGAGCATGTCTCTTATTTAACTTACCTTGAGACTTGAGAAACTTTAAACTTTCATGATCAGAATGAATGATGAATTCCTTGGGCCACAAATAATGTTGCCATGTTTCTAAGGCCCTCTTTAGAGCATAAAGCTCTTTGTCATAGGTGGAATAATTCAAAGCTGCGCCGTGAAGCTTTTCACTGAAGTAAGCTATGGGCTTAGAATCCTGCATTAAAACAGCACCTATACCAATACCAGAAGCATCACATTGAATTTTAAATGCTTTAGAGAAATTAGGCAAAACAAGTAAAGGGGCATTAGTCAATTTATCCTTTAGGGTTTGGAAGGCCCTTTCTTGTGTTTTACCCCATTTAAAGGTCGCATTCTTCTTAACAAGTTTATTAAGAGGGGCAGCAATGCTAGAGAAATCCCTAACAAATCTCCTATAGAAGCTTGCTAAGCCATGGAAGCTTCTCACTTCACTTGCATTCTTAAGGGTTGGCCATTCACGAATAGCCTTAACTTTCTCCTCATCTACACGAATTCCCTATGATCCAACAACAAATCCCAAAAAGATAACAGAGTCCATGCAAAAGAAACACTTTTGAAAATTAGCATATAACTTATATTCCTTCAAGATGTCAAACACATTTTTAAGATGATTCATATAATCAGTCAAAGATTTACTATAAATCAGAATATCATCAAAGTAAACCACAACAAACTTGCCTATAAACTTTCTAAAAACATGATTCATTAATGCCATAAAAGTGCTAAGAGCATTAGTCAAACCAAAAGGCATAACTAACCATTCATATAATCCAAATTTAGTTTTAAAGGCAGTTTTCCATTCATCACCCTCTTTCATACGAATTTGATGATAACCACTTCTAATATCAATTTTAGAAAAGATAGAAGCATCATGCAATTCATCAAGCATATCATCAAGTCTAAGGATAGGGTAACGATACTTTACAGTGATTTTGTTAATTGCTCTACAATCAACACACATCCTCCAAGATTCATCTTTTTTTGGCACCAAGATAACAGGGACAGCACAAGGGCTAAGGCTCTCACGCACAAAGCCTTTCATCATCAATTCCTCTACTTGGCGCTGGATCTCCTTAGTCTCTTCAGGGTTAGCCCTATAAGCAGGCTTGTTTGGAATAGCAGCTCTAGGCAAGAAATCTATCCTATGCTCAATTGCTCTTAAGGGAGGAAGTCCATCAGGAATTTCATCAGGGAATAGATCTCTATAATCCTGCAACAAAGAGACAACACTAGAAGGCAAAGTGGGGTCAAAAGTATTAGTAGAAAAATAAATATTCTTGGAAATTACAATAAAGGCTTGCTCACTCATCAAAGCCTCTTGAATCTTACTTTTCCCACACAATAATATTTTTTTTCACTATTTTCCTTCACTCCCACCATTCTATTTTTTTCTTTTCTCACCTTCTCACCACTCTTTTTCCTCTCTTTTGATTGATTTTCAAGTAAAGTAATACTCTCTTTCTTTTCTCTCTCACTCATGCCACAATCAAGGAGATCTCTCCTTTTCTTGTAATCTTGAGTAATCTTTAGTTGATCTTCATAGGCTTGGATGGGCCTAAGAGGATTTAATACAACAATCTTGCCTTTAAAAGGCACCTTGTAACAATTTCTAAAACCATCATGAGTAGCCTTACTATCAAACTGCCAAGGCCTACCTAATAACAAGTGTCCAATAAGCATAGGGGCTACATCACATAATACATCACAAGTATAAACTCCAATAGAGAAAGTAATCAACACTTGCTTAGAAATCCTAATTTCAGCAGAATCATTCAACCATTGCAATTTGTAGGGCTTAGGGTGTGGAATTAAAGGTAAAGATAATTTATCTACAAGTAAAGTGCTAGCGACGTTAGTGAAACTACCACCATCAATTACCATGCTACACACTTTCTCTTTGATGAAGCATCTAGTGTGAAAAATATGCTCGCGTTGCTCATGTTCATCATCCTCCTTTGGTTGAATATTGAGAGCTCTTCTTACCACCAAGATAGAGTCAACTACACCATTGCATTCAAGCTCATCATTTGATTCATGGGAGGTAGAATCATCATCAACATTATCAGCATCATCTTTATCACTTTCATGCACACTATCATAGCCACCATCATCTCTCAAGATCATAACCCTTTTATTGCTACAATCTCTCGCCATGTGGCCCACACCATGACATTTGAAACACTTAATAGGAGAAGTGTTAGATGAATAAGAAGAAGGTTTAGGGTTAGAAGTTTTACCCTCATACTTGGTCTTTATTTTTTCCTTGACCTGGGATGTATCTTTGGCTTTGGAATCCTTCCATTTGGAAGTTGTCTTGGAGTCTTTCCAAGAGGACTTGAAACGTTTGTTCTTATTTCTCTGCTCTAACTTTATAGCCTTGTGTATGAGCTCTTCCTTGTCCACAAAAGTGTACAAGTCAAGCTTATCTCTCAACTCTGGCCTCAAGCCATCCATAATTCTTGACATTGCTTCACGTTCATTTTCTTGAATGTTTGCACGAAACTTCAAGATATTCAACTCGTACACATACTCCTCCACTGTCATAGATCCTTGAGAAAACATTCTCAATTTTCTATTCAGCTCTGTATAGTAGTAGCTGGGGACATAAGCCTTTCTCGAGTACCTTTTAAGCTTCTCCCACGTTTTAATGGGCTTTTTCCAAGTTGGCTTCTTTTGTACTGTAAATCTTGCCACCAATAAACAGCATAGTCAGTGAAATTCAAAGAAGCAGTTTTTACCTTCCTTGACTCAGACAAATCAAGAGTCATGAAGATTTGGTCTATCTTCATTTCCCAATCAAGGTATTTTTCTGGATTGTTGCTACCCTTGAATGAAGGATACTTTACTTTTTGGTCCGGTAAGTCAACACCACATTTTGAGGATTTCTTTCCCTTAGGAGAAGGGGGTTCTTCATACTTCTCATCATCGCTGGGGATCTTATGCTTCTTTCCTTTAGAAGAGAAAGTCTCCGGCTCATCTTTATCCTCTTTATGGAACCTATGATCAAGTTCCAAGCGAAACTGCTGCAACTGTGTTTTGATAAGTTCTAAAACAGAGTTCATATCAATACTAGGGGATTCATCCTTGTTATTCATGTTCACAGGAGCACTAGAAACCATATAAGATAAAAATAGGTCCTCACACACACAAACTCACGTGTTTATTCTCAAGATAAAGTCACTCGTGTTTCACAAAAAAAATTAATGGCTTTTTTTTAATGATGAAAAACAACTTGCCTTTTACCACTCACTAAGCTTGTGGATAGAATCCAATGGTGAAACCAACACAAATCAAGAAACTAAGGAACAATCAAGTGAATATCTTCTAAATTAAGGAAACTAGAAAATAAGCACAAGGTGAAAAGAGGATTTTTTTTTTTTGCAATTTTGAAACAAATAGGAAAGCAAAATTTTCAAATAAAATTAAGCTTGTTAAAGAAAAAAACCACACGTGACAACAAAAATAAGAAAGAAAGAAATAAAAGTCAAAGAGTTAAATACTCAAAGACAAAAATAAAAAACTAAATAAAATAAGAGAGTAGCACAAATAGCAAATAAGAGAATAGAGAATTTGAAAAGTGCTTTCAAAAAATTAAAAATAAGGAAGTGATCAACGTATAAGACTTTCCTATCACCCAAGTTGACTTTTCTCTTTAGGCAACCTCTTGGTGACTTGGAGTTCAAGAATAGCCTTTTTCTACAGTCATAACTCACAGCAATATATTTTTTTGTAAATTTTTTTTGAATTTTCGGATTTTTTTTCTCTTTTTTTTCTTGACACACTAACACTTTTTTTTTGCCATTTTTTTGCATGAATTTCTAGGTATTTTTTTTCTCTTTTTTTGAGAAGGATAATAAAATGAAAACTCACATAAGATAAAAAGTCACAAAGATGAAGAAGAGAAAAACCAAAAGATAGAAGTAGATGGGGTAGATAAGAGATGATCACAAAAAGAAATAACTCAAGATGAAAAAGAAGAAAGAAGGACAAGAATTTAAACCAAAACTAGCAACCAAGGCTCTGATGCCAATCTGATAGGGGACGCGGAAGCAGAATCATGCTAGTTTAGGGACAGAACCTTAAAACAATAAAAAACACAAGAACAAAAGGAAAGGGATGAATTTTATGACGAAAATAAAGAAAGGTATGAAGTAAACAATAGAATAATGATCAAGGCGAAGATCCTCTAGAGCACCTGCCTCTAGGAACCTCAACCTTCGAAGACACCACAAGAGTTGATCACGCTCTTGATCACGTTTGTTTCTCACATGGGATGCCACCACAAAGCACTAAGGCTTACTAGAGTTATAAACTCTAAAATGAATAATTTCATTTAACTTCTGTGTTGTTTACAATAGGGAGCATGCCTAATTTATATAGGCTCATAGAAAAAAATATTTCCTAAAATTAAAACCCTAATTTCCTAATACTAAAAGGAGAAATAATATAAAATAATGATAAAATATTCAGCCACATAATTTAGGAGATGTGATCCTAAAATTATGGGATTACAAAATTTAGAAATTAATACTATAATTAATTCTAACCTTTGACTAGACTCAAAATAGAAAATCAAATCAAAGGACCATTAAAATAGGAAATAATTTAGGAGACAATTAAGGGATCATAAAGGATTTAAAATCACGCCACCCTTGACTTCTTTACTAGGGTTTCATGCCTCCTTGCTTGCAAGAGGCTCAACTTGTAGTCTTCCTTGCATTGGGCTAAGGTCTGCATCTCTTGGGCTTGACTCTTCATGAGTTTGGATCTTAAATACATTATACACGTATAGATGCTCTCCTTTGAGCTTGAGAGGAGTGCCCCAATGCTCTCCAAGCTCTTGAACTTCTTGCACAAGGCTGAACAAGGCTTGCTTCATGGCTTTAGTTCGGGCTCTTGTCATTGGACCTCCAATATGTTGTAATGGGTCTTTAGGTACATTGGATTGGAAGTATTGGGCTCCTTCTATGTCACCATGCTCATGATTACCATCCTCAAGCTTCGTTGCCATTAATGCTATGTCACCCGTGCCATGGGGTCCATCATGTTGGATCCCTTTCTGTGAGCAAAGTTCCAATGCTTGGATCATAGCAATTATTTCTGTTATAGCAAGACGAAAATTTCCTACATCTGTATATATATAATATCAGGAATCCTAAATACATGTGTCAGCATATTATGAAACTACATCAGCTTTATGTTTTTCTCTTGTGATGACAAGTGGACACAAGTTAAATAATTCCTCCAAGTGGCTTTAGGTTTGAGCCTGCTTCTAAAGGAGTGTCTCTTAATGATGCGGCTACATTCTTCATGCCATCATGCAAAGCCTGCATCATGATCTGCTATCATTTTTTCTCCATGTGTTCTAATGTTTCCAGGGATAAAACAAAGAATCTTTGGTTCTCTTCCAGTTGCTTATCCATCTGGTCTTGAATTCCTTATAGTACTTCTGCCACAGGTTCATTGGATATGATCAGTGGGTTTGCTTGTCCACTTTTTAGCTTTGAACCAGGGCTTGTGTTGTTGCTTTTTATCGACATTGACACTACGTGCTCGCAATGTTCAACTGCCTCAACATCAGGCATCAAGTGTTCTGACCTATGTGTGCAGAGGTCCCTTCCGGTTTGTGAGAACCAGTACTTGTTTCATCAGTCATTTTGTCATTTCTTGTCCTTTTTATCTTTATTACATAGGTCCTACCAAGCATGCTAAAAATTGTTCATAAAAAACAATCAAGTGTAGTGTCGTGAGGCGTGCTAGAGACACAGGGTCTCAAAAGGATGGAAGAACCTGACTTCTATTCAAACGCGAGGAATCCAAGCACCCTTACCATAGTTTACTCGGATGTAAGTATGTGAAGTGAAAAAACTTAATATAGATGTAGGGAAGCAGAGATACATTAATTAAAGAAAGAGGTGGCAGGCCATGCCAACCGTACAACAAAAAAATAAATACTAAAACTACATGATAAAAAAATAAAATAAAATAGTAGACACGGAGTCTGATACTGAAAGTTTGTTGATGTTGATGTTGATGTTGATTGTTGGGAGAAGGCTCATCAATCTCGTTGAATTCGATTATCATAGGTGGAATGCGGATGGTCTTGAGTTGGTGGTTAAGGCTTCATAAATATTTTCTTTAATTATTTTAAAGCCAATTAAATTGAATTGAGCCTGGACCTCTAAATTTACAATTGAGGTGCAAACATTATGATAATGCATATGACCATATTCATTGTACCACTACTTTCATAATTTAAACAACTAACACAATCTCTATTTTATTTTTCAAAAATTTGTGTCATCACAACCCCTATATAATTTAACTTTACACATTCAAAACATATACATCTTGTAAACACCATATTTTGTCCGGATCCTAATGTATAAATAAGATAATAGAGAAAATAATAAGAATGAAAATAGAAAAATATTTTATGACAAAAAAATATGATAAAAGCTAAAAGGTATTGGATACGAAGATAATGAAAAAAATATATAATCAAGCTAGATCATAATATAATAATTAGAATAATTAGAATATAATATAATATAATATTATAGTTTGAAGATTTCACGATAATATAATCTAATATTATTTAAAGATTTCAAGATAATCTCATATCTAATATTAAGATTTAAATATTTTAAAATAATATAATAATCAGGATATAATAATAAAAAAGATAACAATTAATATTCAATCTCTAAAAAATAATAATACCATAAGAATATATAAAATGCTAATATGGATCACGATAGGATTGCGATATTAGAAAAACCTAGGTGTATGGGTTTTCCTAAGCAAAAGTAAAGCATGGAACAGTTAGAAAGACTCAAGAGGACAGTGAAAAAGACTCAAGGAGACAATGTGAGAGAAATGATAGAAGACTAAAATTAATAAAAAGTTCTACAGGTATGTTCACCTTCCAAGCTTTTACATTGATCAAGTATTTCATAAAGTTGAGTCTTAAATGCTGAGGCTATAATCTTTTTGAATTCCCATTCGTGATCTCTCATCTAATTAAATTTCAATATTTTGTCTTCATGTGCTTAAACACTGTGTGCATGAGGTCATGATTTTTAATGACTATTGTTTTGTTCTTCTTCATCTTGTGCCTTCACACGTGAGCCTTGATCTTTAAAACTTTTCTTCTTTTATGCCATAATAACATGATATGAGTGTTGGATTTTAATATGATTCTTTGATGAATTTCTAAATAGAATATAATTTCTAATCTTTACATATTTTATGTGACAATTATTATTATTATTATTATTAAATTTGATTGTAACATACGCAAGCACGCACGACGATAAATTATCACAGTGCATTATTAAAAGTGTTTTATATCCTTTTGACTGCGTGAGACTTTCAAAGTCCATGCAAACTTATAAGTTAATTAATTTATTATTTTATATAAATTATCACATGTGCATAGTTTTGAAATCATTGGTTGTATGAGACTTTTAAAGTCTTTATAGATTTATAAATCAAATAACTTATCTTATGCTGCAATAAATTATCGTGGGTATGTATAAATATATTATTCATAAATAAAAATAATTTTTTTAAAAAAATAAAATAAATCATTGTTGAAAGATAACTTTAGGATATATGAGATTCTCATAAATCCTATCAAAATATTTTCCATAAAATTATTTCTCATAAATAAAAAATAAAATATTTTTATAAATAAAAATTACAAACCAACATTAAAATTATTTTATAAAAAATTTAATAATTAATATTTTTCTTAAAAAATTTTCAACTAAGAGACAAGCATTTTTATCTTGAATTACATGGACTTTGATCCCTCAAAAGAGTACATAGGCTCTAGGATTTTATTCTAGATCAAGTCCAACTTATAAATAAATAAAATTCTCCTTTCTTAATTTTCTTACTTTTTTATCTTATTTTTTTATTATGGATAATTAATATATTTTTAAGGCCATTTAAATTTATATAGTTAACTTAAGGTAACTATTCACATAAATGGGTATTGTGGGTGTCTAACACCTTTCTCATATATAATTAACTCCCTTACCTTTTTTTCTATACATAGACCATGCATTAAAAAAGTTTTCAAAATTACCCTTTAAAATTTTGGTGGTGACTCTAAATATTTATTTTTATTTGATTTTCCTCCTCGAAAAATTCTGAATTGAGCGCGTCACATCTAAATCACCATAAATTAACAAAAAAATGTACAAAATTAGATTTCCCTTGTGTTCATTGACAACAATAAATCACCAGGTGTGCCAAAGACGCTGAGTCTCAATTGTTAACAAACGATTCCCGAGCTCTCTTACTATAGTTTACCGAATATAAAAGATACACAAGAGTTAGAATAACAAGTGTTTGATTAATGCTAAAGGATTATAAAGTGTTAAAGATTACAAGATAAAAAACAAAAGTAAAGATAAATATAAAAGCTATTTGAATCTAAGAACTATAGATGTTAAAACGTCAATATTTGGATAGGTGTTCTCCTTCTTCTCTATGATTTAATCCTCCTTTAATAATGACTAAGATGCATTGGTTGCTCCCATTTAATCTAGAACGTACTTGTGAAATATCAAGGATTCTCTATGCAAGGTTTGTGAAATTCATGGCACAGTCTATTAACAATGCATTCCATTATTTAACAATCAGCCCGTGCCTCTGAGACACTCATAAATAATGATCACGTCTTTATAAGATTTTGGGCTCTTTAAGGTTATGGTTTTACATACCAACGGTCTAAGTAGATGCTTTGAGACTTAGGATTCAAAGGCCCATGTTCATCTAACTAAGTTATAGTCTTTAGATCTAGACGGGCCTTTTTGTTTAAATTGCTTATTGGGTTTGACTCTTTAGTTATTTAGCTCACTTAGGTTATAGCCCTCAGTAGGCGACATTTCAATTTAAGCCCAAACAATGCTCCTTGCTTGCTAGTGGCTGGTAATTATAAGCCATGTAGTATATTTGAAAAAAGACCAAAACGTCGCTTCATCTTTATACGCCTTCTTGTCAATATAAATTTCTATTCCTTTTCTTTGTCTTTCCTCTTGCTTTCTCTACCATTTCTTGATCCTTAAGCTTCCGCCTCCTTATTCCTTTCATTCTCTGTCCTATAATGGCCTCTTCCTCTACTGTGGCTGCTTCTGCTGTCGCTTCTTCTAGTGTTTCCATTGGGAGCTTGCCCAACTCTTTAGCCATAATCAAAAATCCTATCACCTTTAGGCATAATCAAAAATCCTATCACCCCTTTAGGAGGACTTACTATGGTAAATACTTCATCTTGAATTTGCATTTCTTTGGGTTAAGTTCTTAGTCTGATTTTTCCCCTGTATTTGCTTCAGGAGGCCTCGTCATTCCATCCTTGTGTCGCTTTGTAGTATGATTTTTGTCTTTTGTCTGATTCTTGCATATTTTAGGCATAAATGCTGATCGCATTGTGCTCTATTTTTCAGTACCTCTACTTAGAGCTTCCACTTGTCCAACCAGAGCGATGTTGGGTATTTAACTATTGTCCTGAGCTATCTTTAAGCATTATATCTAGTATTTTTTGTTCAACAGAATCAATTGTCGAACTATAATTGTAGAGGATTGTACAAAAGGTTTCTTTGACCTATCATTCATTGCCTGTGATTGGCAAGTAAACGATCCATAATAGAAATAGATCACCAGATGTATCTCTTGTAGGTTGTCAAGAAGCAAGGAAGCTTAAGAAATGACTGGCTCAATTCAAAATTGAAAAATGAGAGAGTTTTCAGCAGATCCATATTTTGATATAATTAATTTTCTACAATAAGCCGGTCCTCGGAGCCTAACAAACTAGTACAGACAGATCCAAAACCAACAGTATTCAAGTCCCTTTTGATATGAAGACAGAACGATGGATATTATGATACATTATAGATTAGCTGCACTACTTAATTCTTAAGGTCTGCTGCCCAACCAAGAGCCATTATTATGAAGCTAAGCTCAATAAATTGTTAGTTTTGTGCTTCGTATCACTATATAAATTCCTCTCGACACACAAGAAGGAAGCAACAGGAAGATATCACTCTACCAGAAGAAGAATTCAGGAGATACCATATTTCTAGATTTTATTGTGATTAGAAACAGAGGCAAGCACTTCACCAGGCAGTGCCACTGATAGCAGGGGATATCATCATTTGCAACATGCTACGAAGCAGTATCATAGAAATATATCTTTCTTGGTCAATTGGTCTAAAGTGGAGAATAAAAGAATTACCAACATATGAAGTACCATTCTAAGAGAAATGGAGAATTAGATACCCAATATAAGTTCTGTATCATTTAAAATTTAGGTGGAAAATATATGTTCAGATGGTAAGGGGAAGAAACATGCAATCTTGTGGTGTTAAATATAATTGGCAATTAAATCATTTCTTTCATTAGGAAAAGCAATTCAAAAATTTTAATTCATACAAAAAGAAGCATTCTGATCCTGCAGATATTCCTTTACAAGCAATACAAACGATATTGTATGTTATTCTTAATGTACAGCAATTGCAATTTAGAAGTTGCAAATAAAACATAGTAACGAAATCAATAACATTACCCTACCACAAGAAGTTGCATTGTTATCATGACATGTAAGTATACCTGTAGAAGTAAACATATCTATACCTACGTGCAATTTTCTCTAAGGTGAGGGGTTGTCTTTGCCCACCTCACTGACCACCGACACTACCATGCTTTAAATGTTCTTGAATAAACCTTTCTGCATGAGATGGATGCTTATTTCTAATGTACTATAGGAGAAGTCGATCAAGACACTTTGACTAGTTAAACACGGGATGATGACCGACCTGCAACATGAGAAGTCATATATTTCTCAAAACTCTATAGCAAGTAATTTACAAACAATGAGAATTGAAAGACAGAGAATTAGCACGAAGAGCATGCCATCTCATCGGAACCATGCATGTATGAATGTGCGGGTGTGTGTATGTGTGTGTATTCCTCCAGTTCTATATAATAATCACATTTTTAAAGTATAATCTAATTCACTTTATAACTCACTAACTGATGAGATTGTTTTGCTTCAAATTAAAATATCAAAACTACCTTTAAAAAGTAAGAGAGAGAAAAACAGAAAAAATAATATTATATTATTTGTTTACTTTTTATTTTTTATTTGACAATTATATTTGAAATTTCACGTATTTTTAATTCCTTGTACTTTTGTTGATATTGATGAGATTAGTATAGATAACTTATAAATATAATCAAAGGGAGTATATAATATCAAATATTCTTGCCTTTAACCCTTTAGTTCTGAATGGAATGAATTTAAATAAATTTTGTTGTGAATTTAAGCAAGGTTACTTGTGAGTCAATGGATACATGATTGTGAATGAACAGATAGTTTGATAAATTTATATATCACCACTTATGAATTTAAAGACAATCTTTTGTGAATTTGAGGAAGGTCAATGAATTATATTTATGAAAATCCACAAGTAGTTGTCCATAAATTTACATGTGTATGAATGTTTTAAAAACTAGGCCAGATATTGAACCTAAAATGTAAGGGTGTCTGCGGTAAAACTGGTGACATAAGAATTAAATAAAAATAATATACATATATTTATATATTTAAACTTATAATATAAATTAATATTTTTATATTTCACCATTTACTGAACAATGACCTTGTAAGTAAAATTGATATCATAATAAAATAACAAGATTGGTTAATAATAAAAAAATATAATGTATAGATAATATATAATAAATAATGATATAATGGAAAGATATAATATATCGATCAATAGATAATAATAAAAAATATCATGCAAAATTTTTTATTTTCGTTGTTCAAAAAATTCTAGCTTTTTCTTATTTAATTTAATCAATTAAGAACATAAATAGAGTCGTTAATTAGGGTCGAGTCCGTCGGGCCAGCCCTTTTAAGTCTGAAAAAAATTTAGGACCAAGCCTCTAGTTTAGAATGTAAAATGACAATTCAGACTTAAAGCCCTAAAATAAAAGGGCCAGGGTCGGCCCTTTTAAGTCCTTTTATAATTTTTTAAATTTTAATATTAAAAATTTAAATAATATACTAATTTTAAAACCCTAGCCTTATTTCACAAGAATGAAGAAAGAATATATGAAAAGATTAATATCTTTTTTACTAATTAGGCTCTACAAGGAGAAGGATGAAATTATATTGATGTTGATGATAATAAAAATAATCAAGATTTAGTTGATGATGCTAGTAAGGTTTGATTGTTATCGATATTGATTTTATGATAATATTATTTTTATTAGACTTAAATTTGTTATTGTATGTATTGACTTAAATTTATTTTTCTATATTTAATGTTTTATGTAATACTCCCTCCGTTCAAAATGTAAGGCATTTTTTGAAAAGTTGGATGTTTAAAAAATATATGACATTTTTAGTCGTTTAAGGTGTAATCATTGCCTTTTTTCAAAAGTACCCCTATTGATAATAACTTTATATTTATTGTAGGGTGTTTAATAGAGGTAAATATAAAAAAATAAGATTATTTTGAAAGTATGTAACTACTTTATTGGGGGTGTGATTCTGTCAAAAATACTTTATATTTTTGAATGGAGGGAGTAAATTTTTTAGGATCTTAAATATGTTTCTTTTTTAGATTTTTAAATTGAAAGATAGAAAAAAAAAATAGGGCCGAGGCCCTAAGGACTAAGGTTGGACTGACTAAAATAGAGCCCTACAGTATAATCTGCCTTAATAGGGTCAGCCTATTTAGGCCTCGGCCCTTCAAGTACCGGCCCTTTAAGGTCAAGCTAGCCCTAATTAATAGCTCTAAATATAAATAAGAATTAAAATAATAACATAAAGAATAAATTTTAAATACAAATAAAAAATTTAAAAAAATTAAAGTGGTAAAAGATATTGATTTGATTTAATTTTTTTTGATAAATTTTTTTGGCCAAATTTTTAGGTAAATTAAGTCTTCAAAAAAATAATGATTTAATATCAATAAAAGTCTTTTTTAGATGGCAATTGCCAAATTCGAGATTCCCTTTACAAAAATAGATTTTTAAATATCTTTTTATTAATCATTAAATCTTAACAAACATTACCACAATCCCAATCCATTAAACTCTTTAAAATAGCAGTTAGATTCTTAATCTTCTTTTCTTCTAAGCTTCTTCAAAAATAAGGTAATATCACATTGCTTTTTAGTAGAGTTGTACGCTCATGGCAAGTAAGAAAAGTAACAGCTATATGTATTTGCTACTCTGACAAAAGATAGGTAAGTTAATATCAGTAGAGCCAAATGCTACACCTATAAAGGATGAGGATAGATTTGATTAGTGTTTAATCCTAATTAAGCTTGTATATAAAAGGCTTCTAGGTAGATAATAAGGATAAAACAACACTTAGAATGTGAAAGGAATGCAAAACGAATGAGACTTGAAGTTCACAAGTTGTGAAATGCAAAATAGAGCACTTTTCTTCATAGACGTATCAGTATAAATGTCCACTCTAATGGTATAAGAAAAAATATTTTGGAGAAGAAATGCTAAGATATTGTTTGGGTACAAAGAAATTGTATTGGAATAGTTTTTTTTTTTAAAGATGACTAATAATGTATTGCCCTCACTAACATTATCATATGCTCTACTACAATCAATCTAATCACTTCGAAATCATTTAAGTTGTAAGCAATGAAAAGTATGGAGATCCCAATAAAAGATTTTTAGAAATCATTTTATAAATCACTTGGGTTATAAAACCCCATACACAAATACATATACAGTGAAAGCATTTTGTCTTTGTGCATTAAAGATCAAGGAAACATGTGCAAACCTGGAAAAACAAGGTGAAATTTTGCACTGTGTGCCGCAGTTCATGTCACATGCACTACGGCATGTGGCATAGAGACCACAATTGCTCGCTTTGTGCCGTGCACCACGGCATGCGGGTACATGTATCGCAGTACACACACTTGAATTTGCTGTCAAATGACAATTTCTGATATAAAATTTAAATGCGTGTCATTTTCACATATGATGTTTGATTAGAATGGTTCAAGTGCCCACACGAAGCTTGTTCTGAAATTTAACTAATGATACTAGTTTCATTTTAATCCGATATTTCTATCAAAAATTAAACACT
Source organism: Prosopis cineraria (assembly GCF_029017545.1). Classification (NCBI taxonomy): domain Eukaryota; kingdom Viridiplantae; phylum Streptophyta; class Magnoliopsida; order Fabales; family Fabaceae; genus Prosopis; species Prosopis cineraria. Next base: position 14,762,798 of record NW_026555341.1, on the reverse strand, counting down.
AAAGTACAATTTGACCATTTTTTGGCAAAATTTTGTCACCTAAATGTCTCAATTTGAAACCAATTATCATTAGTCACTTTTTGGGTCTTAACTATGTCCAAATGGACAATACACACTTGATTAATCACACACATACATAATATATCACACATACATATATTTGGCTTATAAATCGCCCATTTCACACTTTGGGCCAAAGTCATATTTTCACTTCTTTAATCCCATACAAGGCCAAACCACTATATATACTCTTCAACCAACTCATATTCACACACATATGCATTCATCCACTAGCCCATCCACTCATTTTGTCTTTTACACATACATGAGGGCTAGGGTACTTCAAATTCATCAAAACATGACATAAATACAACTTCATGCATATGATTGAATCTTATGGCAACTTATACTTATTTACAACCACTAGCAACAAATTCATTACACCAATTCTTACAAAGACTTTGGCGAGAGATGCCAACTCAGCCTATATCTTTTTCCTTTGATCTACTAGCACTAAAGCTTGAAAAATGTAAATAGCAACGGGTGAAATAAAAATCTCAGTAACTAATATAGCTCATTTAATGCCTATTACCACAATATAACCATGCTCAAGTAATGAAAATAAAGTAATATCACATATATATCAAAGTATGAAGAAATATCATCTTTTTAAAGTCATTCCACACAAATACGCTTTAGCGTGATCATTTAGCCACCAAACCTCTAATGCTCCCAAACTTGAAATCATAGGCTCTCCTGGATCAACCACTTGTTAACCCGAGTACACTTTCAGTGGTAAAAACACTCGACCAAAGTAATCTAACCCACCTATGGACTATGGTTTCCCTCTTCACATACTTGTGATAGAAGCATCGACTCCTAACCGTACCCTATCGGGCACTAGAGAGTTGCCAGACTATCCAGATGTCTCATGGTAATAATTCTATAATATGCTGTACCGGATTACCCATGATAATAGCCCGTATAATGCTGCACTAGATGTTCTATGATGTCCGCCCGACCATATGAATTTTTCACTCACATATCTCCACACACACACATCCCTACATATCCTGGGTGAACTCCCACCCCCTATGGTCATGCTCTTTTACAATTATCACTACTTATCCACATTTCCACACATATACTTTCACATCATATATATATATGTATATATCATTTGAAATCAAACAACCTTTCAAATCTCATTTCTCAAATCATTATACATGCTAAAACCATTTTAATAGCAAATCATGCACAAAACTCTTAAAATAACAATTTTTCTCATTTGATATTTACTTCTACATAGTTATAATAGTTAATAAATATAATAAACTATATGGTTACCTCAACCCTTCTATTTACTAAAAAGGATTACCTATGTAACTTCAACCCTATTCAAGCTCCTTCCTCATAATTCATGCATCACGTACTAAAATCTAAACAAAATTAGCAACCCAAAGTCCATTTTTACTATTGACAAAAGTGCCAATTGTCACATTTAATTACCAAATCGCTATCACATCCACATTTCATACTCGATTACATGCTTTACCATTGATTACCCCTCATTTCAAGCTTTAACATTTTCTAGCAATTTTATCTCACTACTCTCTCTCTAGGTTAGGGCAATTCTCACCTAAAGCTTCAAAGCTTTATCATTTTGACTTAAACCAATCACAAAGCACTAGTTTAGTTTCGAAGAACCTTTTTATTACTATAGGGTAAGAAATCAACTCCTTAAAACTCCCGAATTCAATTTCTCACTAGTTAAAACTAAGTGAAAATGAGATAGAATCAGAGGTTAAGGCAATATGTGACTTATCCAATAAGTAATAGGTCAAAAACACTGTCTTTGCTCTTGTTTATGCTTGCCCTAGCACATCCCTTGCTCTTCTCCATGCTAGACCTCTCCTCTCTTATACACCCTTTCTATTTTCAGGAGCTAGCATGTCCCTATTAATCAAAATTTTGTACCATGCGCCACGGCGCATTCGTCCCCTGTCACGATGTGTGGCACAATGAGAAAAATCCTCACTATGCTCACACGTTTGCTTTGAGATTCTGCTCTTCAGCTCGTATTTGTTCATATAACATCTCAGTGGGTCAAAATAACACTTCACTATTCAGAACCTTAATCCCACATTAAATCACTAATCTATTCCTAATCAGTCATTAACGTAAGATTAAAAATTCAGGATGTTACAATTTAAAGATTTACTATTTAGGAATAAAGGTGCTTATCCTAATAGGCAAGTTTGTACCCAAATAGCGATAACTATTTTCAAATAGGGACCACTATACCCCAAAAAGAATAGCTATACTTAAATAATGATAATTGTTCTAGAACAATGGTTATAAAGTGAAGATTAAGGGAATAAGATCATTATATCGGAATAAGGAGTGATTTTTGAGGGATAAGTCTACTATACCAATATAAGGAAGCTTTGTACTAGTATAAGAATGTTACATGGGTATAAATGAAGAAGGTAAGAAAATAAGGGTGCTATATCGGTATAAAGAACCAAAAAACATTTAAGGCACAGAGAAGCTTCAGTGATTAAAATGATATGAAAGAGAGATTATACTCAAAGGGAACACTTCTCAAATATGTTCAAGAAGAATTCTGAGGGAAATCAAATACCTAACTCAAAAAGAATCTCACAAAATCAAGACTTAAAAATATAAGAGATTCAAACTCATTTCGGTATAAGCAAACAGTAAGGGTATAAGGGCAAAGTGGAGTTTAGAAGAACAAAGTTTAATGCATATGATTACAATTATCCTTAATTGCCATTAAATAAAATATTTTCTATTTTGTAATTATGAAAACCAAGGTTCAACACATTTGTGTTTGCATCTATCTATAATTTGGTCTTTTATCTAATTTTGTTTTCAATAAATGAAAAAATTAATCCTAAACTATAGGTTCATAAGCATTTGAGACTCTAAACTCATCTTTTGTGCAATATTACCTTTTAACTTTTTAAAATAGTGCAATTAACTGTTGCCATTAATAAAAGTTGATTTTTACTGTCAATACACTAAAAAATGCTAGAAAAAGACCTTGAAAATTATACAAAAAGAAGACTCAAAAATTACAATACAAAACCAAAAAAATTATAAAAAGGACAGAATTTTTTATCCTTTTTTATCAATTAACAGTCAAATATAACTTTTATTAACAACAAGAGTTGAATTTTACTATTTTCAAAAGTTAAAGAAAAATATTAAACAAAAAATAAGTTTAAGATTCCAAAGGCTTTCTGAACTATTATTTGAGTTAATTTTCTCATTTACCCATTTTTTTTCCTTCATATGAGTTTTTTTTTTTTTTCCATTCACATGTCATGCCAAACATATTTTTTTAAATTGTGATCGTGTTTCCACTTCCATTCTCAATCCTTCAAAATTCACTGTGGTGTACCAAATAGGGTTTAAAGTGCTAAGCATATATAGACACACGAGGATTCTGATAATGTATTAGAAGAAGCAGTGAACGAATTGACATAAAAAAGAAGTAACTTTTCTGAATAAGAGGAGGAAGAGGAAGAAAACTTTAAGGGCCATTTGGTATGATTGGAAATGAAAAATTTACCAATTTCAATTTCACCAAAATTAATGAAATTGGCTTCCATAAAAAACCTCAATTTTCAAATTACATCCGCCCTTTTTCCTTTTTTTTTTTTTCCGACTCAACGTTCCCATTGAACTTCTCAGCACCTGGCAACCAGTGCAAGCGACCTTAGCATCGGCAACCTCTAACAACCAGCGTCGACAATCTCCAGCACCTGGCTACAGTGAACTCCCGCGTTGAGACACCGATCGTGAGTGACTTTTAACGACAGCAACCTCTATTAATGGCAGAAATCGATGGCAACTCTTCATCTTCCTCTTCCAATGACAGCAACCTCCGATTTTATGGCTAAAGATCGAAGGTGACTCTTCCTTTGTCCTCTCTGTTGTTCTTCGACTCTTCTCCTTCCTTTGAGATCTTTATTCTATAAACATGAGGGTGTTCATTTTGTAAACCTCTCGATCTTCATCTCTTTGACATCAAAGAGACCAGGTGCCATCGTTGTCCTCTTTACATCGTCGTCCTCAGAACCAAGCTTCTTAACTCGGAATCAGAATACTCGAACTCATCATCCTCAAGGTGCAACCTCTAAAAATAAGAACTTTCTCGACCTTTCCTTTTTGAATCAATTTTCTCTTGTAGGTTGCAACATCTTCAATTATTTCTTCTCATCCAGGTCACCTGCCATGCTCATGGACAACAAAGCCACTAGATCCTTCATGGTTCGGGGCCCATTGAAGAGAAAACCAAGCCATTCCCCTACTTATGCCAATTTGATTGATTTTTGAAGGTGGCGACTTTGATTTTGAAGGCAGCAACTACATTTCTTTTCTTTTTTTGATTGTTTTGGATTTTTTCTTTGAACATTGATTGGATTTGGTCATGTTGGCTGTAACTTACTGCACTTAATCAACAATGATGATACTTCGGCGAGGGCAAAATTTTTCAAACAAGGACATTTTAATCTTTTTGTATTATAAATATGCATACTATATGAAAATAACTCATGAATTCATGTCTAATATTTATATTAAACATATTTTTAAAGCCCATCTCCATCTCCTACAAAATCATTTCCACAAACTAAACGAGCTCTAAAGAAGATGATGATGATGGTTAGAGACAAGCAAGACAAGGAAAATGACTCCTTTGACAAACTAAACTTTCCTTTTTAGAATTAGAGCTTCAGACTCAGTGCCGTTGGAACGTCTGAGTGTTTTTGTTTCTGAACAGATCACCCCTGTTGGGGTAGCCTTGACTATTTGTTATTTCACTCTTTCAAGCTGTGAGGCTTGCCCTGTTAATTTTTTTTTTTTTTTTGAGGAAAGATTTTTAAAGTCACTTGTGCACTTAGAAAGATAGCCATTGGTAGACCTGTTGACTTCAAGAAATTTGAAAACTAGAATGTTCGATGAGTTGGAGAATCGTTTGAAATTGGATCTGGTGGGCACCGATTATCGTGATTAATTATTAATGAACGTGTACATGAAGACCTGATTAGAAAATTTTACTACAGCGTGAGGAAGGACGAGAATGGAGATATTTTCTCATTCGTTCAAGGAAAGACTGTCAAATTGAATGAAGAAATTCTGGGAAAGTCAGTGAATTTGAAATTTTCAGATTTAAATTCTATAAAATTGAGATACCGTAAATTTATGTGAAGTTTGCATTTAAAAAAAACAATGAGAATATTTATATTTTATAAAAAAATAAAATAAGAAAAAATATTATAAAATGAAAACTTTACATAAATTTATACATCTCAACTTTAGAAGATTTAAATTTAAAATTTTCGGACAAGGGTTTTTAATTAAAGACTAACAGTAATACAAGTCTATCTTGGCTCTTATAGGCTTGGCAAACTTCTTTTTTTTACTCATAAAATAGTTAATATAGGTAACCTGTGACAGTATATACATATGTAAGCTGTGATAATATATTAAAAAGTCATGAGAGACCCTAAAAATGATTTCAAATATTTTTCAGGAAAAAAAGTCGAAAAGGGAGTTGCCAATTGTCACTTACCAACTTTAGGGTGCAAATTGTTCTTTTTTAAATATTTCACTTGGAACAATATCCCTTAACTCAAAATTTCGTTCAATTTTCAAATATACATGTTACCAAGTATTAGTCAACTATTTTTAAGATTTTGAAGTTAACAAATATTATCGTTTGTATTAATTCAGGGGCCACATTGCAATGATTTTTACACTTGATGAACAATATTATTTCAATAAATAATTTAAATTTTAAAAAAATTAAAACACTAGTTTTAAAAATAAAATGAGCGTAATTTTAAAATTAGTGCATGGCTTTTTTTTTTTTTTCCTGCGCCAACTAGTGTATAGACTGTAGAGTATTTCATGGCTAGTGTTATTTAAAAACTTTTAGGGCATTATTTTAAAATCAACTAGAGCATGTGGACTTAGAACTAATAATATGGGTTAGCTGCCAACTTGTGGGTTGCGTCGCGGTGGGTTACAGGATTGGCAGGACGGGTTAATATAACATACAGTAAATTGGCGGATTAGTGGACTAACCCACCAATAAAAAATATTTTTATATGTATTTTTTTAATTGTGAAAACTACAAGTTCACTTCTTTTCATTGTTTTTTTGTGCTAAAAAAATCATATTTTGTCCCTAAAAACTAATTATCCAAATAACAATAAAACTCTTTCTAAATCATTAAAAAAATACAAATTAAAAATGCATTAACTCAATCCAAAATAAATATATATCAATCACAAACAAACATAGTAAAAAGTTTAATTACAATTTAAAGCTTGAATTAATATTTCTTCTAATCAATCATAATATAAGAAGTTTTATCAGAAGTTATAATAACACTAATTTGAGTAAATTTCTCCAACATCTCATAAAAAAAAATAAAACATAATTAAGCATGAAATATAACTAACATGTATAAGTCTAAAAAGTGAATGAAAAAATATAGTTATTACGGTACGGAGATTTTGATGTCTTTTATTTTTATTGACATAACTAAATTTCTTTCTCTTATATATTATATGGAATAAAAAGTGCAGCTTGGTATATTAATTTTGTTTATATTATATGTTGATATTGATTTCAGCAATGAAAATTTATTCTTCATTTCTTTTTGTCTAAATGAAGGCTTCCTATCCTTTAATGAAGGTTAATTAGTTTAATTGTTAAGGATATGTTATAATACCTTGAGATCAGTTTTGGTTTGGATGATCCAGCTTAACAAATTTTATTTTTTATAATTATTAAAATAAAAATTATAAAAAATTAATAAATATATTTATTATCAGTCTCAATAATATAGATTTCATATTTTGGCCCAATTCAATATTAAAAGTTTTTAGAATTTTTATAAATTAATTATCCAGAGCTCCTCTAGACAATTCAATTTTAAAATTTTGGCGAATTGAAAAATTGAGAGTGATTCTATGATTTTTATTTGTTTTTTTTTTAAATAAGTGGGCTGACTCGCCAACCCGCAAGTTAGCCTGTTACAAGTTCAAACTATACTGGACGGGCCAAAACCATTCTGTATAAAAAGAAATATCTTTTTTCAACCCAACCCACATTTTTTTATATGTTGGTAGGTTGAGCCCATATTACGAGCTATACTTATACTGTGGCCTTCGAGAAAAAAAGTGTTTGCTAAGTTTGAGCATGTCCAGCCAACTAGGCTCCTATGTCTTTAGGGATATAGTTTTACAATTTGATAATTTTTTTAAAACTTATTTTAAAGTCCTATAAATAATCTAAATATAAAAAAAATCTAAAAAAGTTATGAAATTATTGAAGAGTTTTATATTTTTTGTTAGGAAAAATGACATTAAAATCCCACCAAAATATATAAATGACAAGCAAGTCCTTGAAATGTTATAATTCTTTTAAAGTCCTTGGATTCCTTTCTAACGTTAATAATTTTAGGTTAGATGATTAAATTTTTCTTTGTTTAAAATAAAAAAAAATAACAAGTTCACATGCCATGTTGTTCTTGTTCAATGTTTGCTATTCACATAATATAAATTATGATTGCTTAAATAAAAGTTGTAACTAGTTATATTTAAAACTTGGACTTCAATAATAAAAAGAAATTTTACGTAAAACATTGTGATTTTTTATTCAATTTTTATAATTAATATAATCAAAGTTGTGATTGTTTAAATAAAAATTGTGATTAAGACCAATTATTTTCAAAACTTTTTTATTAATCATAAAAGAGATTTCATGTGAGAAGTTGTAATTTTTTATTTAATTTTTACGATTCATAAAACAAAAGTTGTGATTGTTTAAATAAAACTTTAATTCTTTTATGTTCACAAATCTCTTCATATATTGAATTACATTAGTCATTTACATGTAATTTAGGGGCACTGATAGTGGTTGTACTATCTGTTTGTTTGATTTATATGTAATTCACTAGATATCACATATAATTTCTGCACGTGCATGTTCGTGAATCTCTTTATTTGTGGAATTACATGTAATCCATAGCATTTACATGAAATTTAAGGGCACTGATAATGGCATTCTCTGTGTGTATTTTTTAATATAATCTGTAACATCTCAATTTAAATTTTAATAGTTAATTTGGATTAATAGAAATTTTAAAAAAATATTTAGAGGTAAGCAAATTAGTAGGAGATTATTATTAAATAACTTAGGATACAATTCTAAATTAAAATTTAAAAAAATTATTATAATTATAATTATAATTATTATTATTAAATAAAAAAAATGTGTATGAGAAAGAGGAAGGAAAAAAAAAGAAGAAAAAGTGGCTGCTTTCGGTGCTCTCCCACGTGGTGCAATCATCACATATATATAATAATAATAAAAAGAAAGAAAGAAGAAAGAAGAGATAGGAAAGAGGAAAATAATAAAAAAAAATATTGGACCTATAGTATTTTTTTAAAAAAACTCACCTCTTTCTTTCATTTTTTCATTCTTTTCTTCATGCGCAAGCTGAGGCAGAGTGAGCGTGAGTCGCCGGTGAGGGAGATCTGAGTTTTTAAGGTAAGAGTTTTTAATAGGATATTTAGAGTGTGATTTCAAGCTTTTCAAGACTAAGTAAGTGATCTAAAATTTATTCTTAGCCATCCTTCCTCCTTGGTTTCTAATTTTGTGGTGGTAGAAAATTAAGGATTTGGAAGAAGGATGAATTTATGTTGAATAAATATAGTTTTTGAGGTTGTTAGTAGTATAATAAATGTTTTAGAGTATAAATTTATTGATGATATTTGAATTTGTGGCTTATGGATCAAATCCTAGACTAGATTTTTATTAAATCTGAAAATATATGTTGATTTATTGAGGTTTAGATGATTATTTGGGATGAGAAATGAATTATTATGGCTATAGTATTATGATTCTAAGCTAAAGACTCAATTTTTAATTTTTGGGTATTTTAGGTGCGAATTTATGAAATAAAAAGAAAATTTTGATAATAGAAATTAGTTTAGAAGTTGATTTTTAAATTATTAATATTTATTGATGAGTAAAAGAGGAGTTAAAAATTTTACTTAATAGTATTAACTCTAGATTTGTATTAAGATTGAGATTTGGAATTGTGTTATATTTTTAATTCTATTATTAGAATTATTTTATTAGTTTCAAAAATTGAAACTAATATTTATAAATAATATGTTATTTGTAGATTGTATCATTGGTGAAGATTGTGGTGGGAGAGAAATTGTAAGGAATAATTTATTGAAAAAGCCACAAGGTAACCATGCTTTTAATTTGTGATTAGTGTTACTTCATGTTAATTGGGTGATTATTGAGAAAATTGTGAATTTTGTAATATTGTATAATTGTGCAATATTGTTATGAATTTTATTTGATTATTGTGGGAGGTGTTGGGAGACTTGCTATTATTATTGTATTTATGTGCCACGTGGTACGCCCTTATTAGAGCTCAATATGTGGCTTGTAAGGGCTTGGGCTAATCTACCTTTGGCCGGGTAATTTAGCATCGAGTGAGGGTTACGGCTTGAGGTTAATGAAAGGATATAAGGATGGTTGTTTGTGTGTATTGTAATATTTCTTATATTTTATTAGAATTATATTATTTTTGATTCCCACTTAGTAAGCACACACTTAACTGTTTGTACACACTATTATAAATTGGCATTGGTTACTGAGACTTTTGAGTCTTATTATGTGGTTAACAATTTTCAGGAGAAGAGCCACGAGTGACACGTGGAGGAGTCCCAGGGGCTTAGTGGCATAGATCCACTGTCTCTATTGGATATTTGATTTATGATTTATAATATGTTATATTGTCAATATTAGGGCTTTTTGTTTATTGACAATTATATGAATATGTAAATGCAATCATGCCTTTCAAACTATTTCTATTTTTGGTACACTTTGAATGACTATAATTTTAATATTTGATTTACTTTGGATTCGTTAAAATGGCATGATTATGAGGTCAAATAACTGGCTTGTTTTAAAAATTGACTAAATTATTTATTTTACTTGTTGGTCTATGGTTTGCACTTGTTGGGAGTATAAGGATGGACAAATGTGATTTAGCTTAATGGTATGTGGGAGGTAAAAATTTATCTGAAATGTTGTATTGTGTAAGTTTAAGCCAATTATAAAATATTTTTATATTGAATTTATTGATATAAAATGTGTTGGGTGGCTGTAACCCAACTATGGTTGAGTTAAATTATTTAAAAAAAAAATTTGGTATGTTACATAATCAATTAGATATTACATGTAAACTTTCACATACTAATTTATATGCCCTCTATATGTTCAAATTATATGTAATTGTTTACAATTATCATGAAATCTAAAGTCATAAGCTTTCACTCTATTTGTTAAAATTATATGTAATTGTCTATAATTATTATGTAATTGTTTATAATTATATGTAATTATTGATGGTTATCATGAAAGAATTTTGGGAATACTAAGTTTTCTCTATTTTAAGTATTATACATTGTATAGAAAATCATATTAACCTGTAAATAATGAGAATTCAATAATGTAACATGAATGACAACTGAATTATCACCAAAAAATGAGTAAATTGAAGAGGAATAATGAACAACAAAAATTTCAATGAAACAACAATAATACCACTAGGTTTGGTTTGTCTTCTTGTTAAGTATAATCAAAATGATAAATAAAAATTATAGGGCACCCCATATCAAAAAATATAACATGGGAGTAACAATGACACCATGCATATATTAAACTATATCTTACCCTATACAAAAAACAAATAAGGGAGACGGTCATAAGTACACTTCAAAATACAATCACATTTTTATTCAATCTTTCAAGGAAATTTCTTGATTAGCATTTTCTTATAGCTCACTTGAGTTATGAGATGCATACATGGAGCTTCTTGACTTGAATTATTTTTCTCCTCTTCAAATAAAAACTTATGTTTCAATGCGTTTAAAATATTATGCTTGAAATGAAAATTAATAATCACTACAAGTGAGCCATCCAAACATTAATACATAATACTTACAAAATTTAACTAGCTTCTTGGGCAATACAAGTTCAACACAATTTTTTTTTATGACCCCTGAAAGAGTTACTGAAAAGTTAATTTCCCAATAAAAGAATAGATGCCATATAGATTCCTTTGAGATCAAAACTTGTATGTTTGAACAATTCATTCGTTAGTCTTAGAAAGATATTTGTATCACAAGTGTCAGTCTCTATCCTTTGATTTTCACTAAACATATTAAGTAAATTAAAGCCATGTCAAGAACGCCAACTAATTGATCCATCGCCACCCACATGTACAAGTTTATTAGATATCACCAATGGCCCCACACAATAGATTGCATTCAAAGGTGACTATATATTAACAATGGCAAGCAAACCCATCATCTCTTTCAATTTTAATCAACCGAAAATGCGATAAGCTTAGGATAGAGTGTGAGAATTTTTTAGTAAAATCTTCGAAAGTCTTCTCACATTTAAAAATGACAAGTGGATGCATATACATGTGCATGTGATTCAACTATCAACATGTAGGAAGAACATGACAGTGAAGAGACCTGGCACAATGTTTCTCTAAGCATCATCCTAAAAAGACCTCTACAAATAAGTAGTGAGCGATGCCTGCTCACTCCATTCTTTAACAGCCATATCAACTACTCTCAACTCAATCACCAAATAAAGATTGATTAATTAAAATAAATGTTTCAAAGAGTAATGCTGAGTGAATCATAATGGTTATGGGGGCAGGAAGGATGAGGAAATCTTACGTGGCTGTTGTTGATCTCCTTCTCAAGGAACTCATTGATATTCTAGACAAGAGCATTTGAACCTTCAAAATATGATTTTGATGGAAGTGGCAGATCTGGACCTTTGAAATCCATATATGCAATGGCGATGAACTTCTCCTATGAGGCGTTGACAGCAGCGGGCTTCTTCGACGAGGTCTACGGCTCCAATAATGATGGGTCGCTGATTGTAGACGGAGGACATCATTGACAGAGAAGGAGGAGGGAGGCAGGGAGGGAGGGAGAAAGGAGAAAGTTGAGTGAGAGAGCTGAAGCTACATGACCATTTTGGTAAATTGAACATATTGTTTAATGAAAATATTAGACTTGGTTCTTAAATTTGGCTTAATCACTGGAACAATTTGGTTTTCAACTTTGTCTTTATTACTAAGTTTCCCTAATTATTTTTATACTTAAAATATCATGTTAACATATATTTACATCACCAATAGACCAATACAGATTTAGCGAAGACTTTTCTAAGGTTACGAGCCACCTAGACGCTCTACCGCATAATATAATAATGAAGTGAACAATCTATCTCAATCAACGCAAAACAATTTTTTTTTAATTTATTGATACGGATGCTATAAAAAATTGAACTAACTAATGTATTTGGCGGTAGAATCTCCAATCTATCTGTCTTTTAATAATATTATATAAGAATACAATGCTTTGTTTATTTTTTCTATTTTGTATTAATTATACAGATCTTTTTTATTTTAAAAATATACAATTTAGTTCAATCCATTAACTTTGTTAAAAATATTCTAAAAATATTTTAAAAACTTATTTTTAAATTTAAATTTATATTAAAATAAAATTTATTAATAATTTATTCCTCGCCTTGATAAATCCCTAAATTATATTATTGTGAGGGTTACACGAATTTCATTGTGAAGAAGACTATTCAATTTTCAAGTGTTTTCTTTTTCTTTCTTTCATTTTTGTTTAGAAAGTAGTTATTTGCTTAATGTTTATAGCAAATTGGAATAAAAGGTTAAGTAATTTCCAGCTGAAGTAGACGTCAAAATCTTCATTGAAGATTTGATTATTTTTTAAATAAAATTAAATGTGTTTATAAATGTTTGTTGAAAAAATTATGTTTACAAATTTTAAATTATAAATTTAAATAGTTTATATAATCTATTGAACTTACATCGTTTTATGCTATGTGATGAAAAATATGTATTTGAAATATATTTTTAACAATTTATAAAACAAAAAATAAACCAGTATCAATAATTTTGATTAAAAAGTATAATTTATAATTTTATAATATAATAAAAATTAATAAATTTTATAATATAATAAAAGTTTGAAAATGTATTTATTGTATTTTTTATATACAAAAATATTTTTTAGGAAATGTAGATGGTTAGATAATTCTTACATTAAAGAGGGTCATTTAAGTTAAATTAGAAATTCAAAAGTCAAACTTAATGATCAATTAATGGTTGGAAGAATGGAAAAAAATCTCATATATATAAGAAATGTTTATATAACTATATTTTAGTTTAATGAGAGATTTACATAAATTTTTAAAATGGAAAAATATTTATATAATTAAAATAAAATCAAAGGATGGTGAGTGCGATTTCCTCTAATATTAATTCACGGGACCCAATTCATAGTCAAAAGAAACCCTATTCACGAGAGCGTTAGGCTTGCCGTTTGTGACTCAAAAAATTAAAAAAATAAGTATTCACCACTCATCAGTCACCGCACGAAAATGTCACGGGGCGGCGACGTCGTTTATTCAAAAAAATTAGCTTCACAATCCTTGATATTTGAACAATGATATAATTATTTTGCCCAAATTAACTTGTTAAAATTTTGATTTTCTAAAAATTTACATCTTTTCAATTGTACTCTTAAATAAAATAAATATAATATTTGACTTATTTAAAATTAGAAATTCAAAGTCAAACTTAATGATCAATTAATGGTTGGAAGAATGGAAATAAAATCTCATATATATAAGAAATGTTTATATAAATGAGAGATATTTTACATAAATTTTAAAATAAAATTTTTAAAAAATAAAATATTTAAATAAAAGGATAAAAGGATGAGTGCGATTCCTCTAATATTAATTCACGGGACCCAATTCACGAGAGCGTTAGGCTTGCCGAACCCTATTCAAAAAATTAAAAACTCAAAAAATTAAAAAAATCATCAGTCACCGCACGAAAATGTCACGGGGCGGCGACGTCGTTTATTCAAAAAAATTAGCTTCACAATCCTTGATATTTGAACAATGATATTTATTTTGCCCAAATTAACTTGTTAAAATTTTGATTTTCTAAAAAATTTTACATCTTTTCAATTGTACTCTTAAATAAAATAAATATAATATTTGACTTATTTAAAACAATCTCATTACTTAGTAGAGTAGAATATAATAAAATAAGAGTATACTTGAAAAAATATATAAAACCTACCCAATTTATTAAATTTTAAATGTTTTTAGAAAATGCTTATATTTTACTCCTTCTAGTCTAAAATATAACCATTTTCTCCAAACAAATATTGATTCCAAATATAAGTAACTTACTATGTATAGAAATTTATTTCATTTTATTCCTTATATTTATTAATCTAACTTCTTGCATTTTTATTGCTTGAAGGTTTATTAACATAGGATTTTCTATATGTAATTTATAACATTCTTGTTACTTATTATAAATTAAAACTGAGGATAAAAAGAGAAAACAGTACGTTGTCCATCCTTTTATTTTACTTAATTATATAGACATTTCCTTTATGTTGAAAACTCAAATAAACCTTTATTAAAATTAAAATATACGTTACTTAAACCCTTTTTTATATATTTAAAATTTTATTTTCATCAATTCAATTGTTAGTTGACCATTAAATTTGACTTTTAAACTTTTAACTTGACCAACATGCCCCTCTTTAACATAAAATTATCTAAAGTCTATAATTACCAAAACATTTATATTTGTATACAACTAAAAAAATATAATTAATACATTTTCAAATTTTTATTATATTATAAAATCTATTAATTTTTATCATATTATAAAATATTATGATTTTGATTTTTATCAAAGTTTTTAAACTTATATATTTATATTTTTTTAATTTTATAAAACACATACTAAATACATTTTTCATCACAGAATATAAAATGATATAAGTTCAAGAAATTTTATAAATAATTTAAATTTAAAATTTAAAATTTGTAAACATATTTTTTACAGTGAAATGATGTAACTATCAGATTAATATAATTTGGATTTATTATGGTGTGGGGTAAATTAGTAAATAAAATTTGTTTTAATATAAATTTTAATTTAAAAACATGTTTTTAGAATCCAGTTAGAATATTTCTAATGAAGTTAACAAATTAGACTAAATTGTATGTTTTTAAAATGAAAGTCTGTATAATTAAGGCAAAATAAAAATATGGTTAGAACATTTTACCCATTACTTTTTTATAAAAGAATATTGCAATTTTGTTTTGAGGACATATCATCTAAAGACTCTTAGAGAGTTTTTTTTTTAAAAAAAATCAAGAAGAATCTTAAAAATATGAAATTTCATTGCATCCACATGTACATATCTTAAAATAAAATTTTATGAGCATATATTTGGATTTTGATAAGTAATCATACATAATTAATAATAACCCTTTTAGAAATGAACTAATTGTAAAAACTAATAGCACATGCTTAATTGTAAACAAACATTTATTTGGGTGCATAGGTATATTTACTTGTCTTGTATGAGTAAGGATCTATTCAAGTTTTAACTTGTAACCATATGTAAGAATAATTTATTTATAATTAATAAGTAACTATAACTGATAGAACATGTTTAATTATATGAGTGTTAATGTTGTATAAACAAAACATTTATTGGGGTTTTAACAATTAAATCATACATAATTGACAACCTATTAAATTATTGAACTTTAGGGGTCTCTAATTATAAAATCTTATTTTTAGAGATGTGTCAAGGAAGTGTAGTGGAATTTCAGATTTTCAATGCCTTTCTTTGATATAACAACTTTTCAGGGGTCTTGGGCGATATTTTCCCTTTTGTTTTTGTAGCTTGAGGAATTACACCAACTTGAAGTCCACGTTTCTTAAGTGTACTGTTCAGTTATTCGTCCGTCATTACTCATCAAGTCATCAGTCTCGTACGCATGGCCCCATGTCTGAACACGAAGCGTCGTGTTAGAGCCGTTGATAATGGCAGTAGAGATACAATTATATTTGAACCCTTCAAATCTATCGATTTCTCTCCTAACACGTAAAGCACAGAGAATCCGAAATTGCTTTCTCTTCTATCTAATCTTCTCGACATTCAGAATCCGATTCCTTGAGGAAATTACCAGAATACCACCGGAAAGTACCAGTATTATTCTCGAGAAATCACAGACCTCACAGTTCCGGAAGCAGTCTCCTTCGTTCTCTACGAAGCAATATAGATTCGTCACTCAGAAATGTCACCGGACGGCGACGTCGTTCCGTCGACTCCGGGGGCATTCAGGCTCCGGTGGGACGTCTTCTTGAGCTTCAGAGGTGCGGATACTCGTGGTTGCCTCACCAAACCACTCTTCAGCTCGCTCCAATCTCACGGAGTTCGGGTTTTCTACGATGACGATGGATTGGATCGCGGTGACCAGATAGCCCCGAGCCTGCTCGAAGCCATTGATGATTCAGCGGCTTCGATCATCATCATCTCTCCTAACTATGCTTCTTCTCATTGGTGTTTGGAGGAGCTCGCCGAGATTTGCAAGTGCCGGAGACTGATTCTGCCGGTGTTCTTCAACGTAGACCCGAGAGATGTCCGGAAACAAGGAGGTCCATTCGAAGATTCTTTCAAAATTCACGAAAAAAAGAGGCGTGAAGACGAGGTAATCAGGTGGAGGAAAGCTATGAACAAAGTAGGTGGAATTGCTGGCTACCCTTTTCGAAATCCCAGGTCTTCTCTCTCTATTCTCCTAACACTCTTTTAATTTTTCCACCGTTACGTCCTTACTGAGTAATTTGTTTAATTTGCTGTTATAGTGAAACGGAAAATGACTTGACAAGGCAAAAAGAAAAGGAAGATGACCTTATTCGACTTTTAGTGAAAAGGATTATGAGAGAACTGCGTAATACGCCGGTGGGTGTGGCTGAATTTACCGTTGGACTCGATGCTCGTATTGAAGAACTATTGGAATTGTTAGAGGTGAGATCCAACGGCATAAGAGTGTTGGGATTGTATGGGATGGGTGGGGTTGGTAAGACAACCCTTACGAAGGCACTTTTTAACAGACTCGTTGTGCATTTTGAGCATCGCAGCTTCATTTCAAGTGTCAGAGAATTAGCTTCATCCATAGATGGAGGTTTAATTGCTCTGAGAAAAAGAATCATCACTGACATTTCCTCTCAAGCAGTTGACGATGATGATGTTTCTGCTTTCAGAAGAACAGTTAGTGAAAATCGTGGCCTGATAATCCTGGATGATGTGGATGATGTGAAGCAGCTGGATACTCTAATAGTTAAAAGAGAATGGTTCCATGAGGGAAGCCGTATATTAGTCACCTCAAGGGATAAAAGAGCTTTGCCTGAGACTCATGTTAATGTCTTGTACGAGGTTAAGACATTGGATGACCCCAAGTCACTAGAACTATTCTGTTACCATGCAATGAGAAGAAATGAACCTGCAGACAAAAAATTTCTGAAATTGTCCAAGGAAATAGTGTCTCTAACGGGAGGGTTGCCTTTGGCTCTGGAAGTGTTTGGTTCAATGTTGTTTGGTAAGAGAAGGGAAGAGGAATGGGTTGATATTGTGGAGAAACTGAAGCTGATTCGACCTGGGAATCTGCAGGAAGTGTTGAAGATCAGTTATGAGGGGTTAGATGAGCAAGAGAAATGCATCTTCCTTGACATTGCTTGTTTGTTCGTTCAGAAGAGGATGAAGCGAGAAGATGTGATTGATATATTGAGGGGTTGTGGATTTGGAGGAGAGATAGAAATCACAGTTCTCACAGAAAAATGTCTGATCAAAATCCGAGAGGACGAAACCATTTGGATGCATGATCAAATTAGAGACATGGGAAGGCAAATTGTCGTGGATGAGAACCTTTTTAATCCCGGCATGCGTAGTAGATTGTGGGATCGATCTCAAGTTTTTGATGTTTTAAGGAATGTCGAGGTAATTAATAAGGATCCTTAAAGATGTCTATAGTTTGAAGCTAATTTCCTTTTTATTTGATTTGAAGTGCTTAATTCGTCACTCCTTAAATTTTTATTTCCTTTTTATTCAATTTTCCATGAATTATTTTGCTTTCTTAAGATGTTAATTTAATTCTAACTAAATTTATTAAAAGCAGGCTACCTAATTATGATTTAGACTAAATTGAATAATTGATGGATATATAACATATATAATAACATTGTTCTAGCTATAATATATGATTAATGAGTTTTACATGTTTTTTCAAGAGTTTACATTTGTTTATGTAATGATTTATGTAGTTGGTCTAATTTACTCTTTCTGGTCCTTACTGCAAGGAACGTTCTTGATATAGTCATAATGAATATATATATATATATATATATAAAAGGTGTGTTGTAATGCTTTATAATGGTTGGATATTTTTTTATTTCCAAAGCATTTTGGTGAGCCTCTCATAAATTATATATGATAGCAAGGGTGGGAAGATGTATGTTTACAGGGAGAGTTACTTGTGTCAATTTTTGTGCTTTCAAATCTTTTTGGACCTAATTTTACAAGGTAGCATGCTGTGCATATATCATACCAAATGGAAATAGATGACACTAAAACATTGTAGGGTAAATGTGCAAAGTACCCTTTGAATTTTAGGTCTAGTAGCATAATAGACCTTGAACTTGTTTATTATATAAATTATTCTCTCAACTTTTAAAAACACTGCAATTTGGTCCTGCCGTTAACAAAATATAACTTTGTTAGTTCACTCGAAAATGATACGAAAGGATCACAAAAATTACAAAAAGACAAAAATATATATATAAAGGATAAAAGGACACAAAAATTATAAAAAAAGGATCCAAAATTATTTTTGGTCTTTTCCTTGTAATTTTTGAGATTTTTTTTTATCAACTAACATTCAAAATTAACTTTTATTAACCTCAGGGGCTGAATTTTACCATTTTCAAAAGTTAAGGGAACAATTTGCACAATAAATAAGTTTAGTGTTTATGATGCTATTAGATCTAAAGTTTAGAAGATAATTTGCTTATTTTTCTAATATTGTATAATGTATCAACAAAGATTAGTTTGGTTAATGAGGATTTGACTTGTAACTCATAAGGTCATGAGTTTAAATCCTGCTATTGAGGTGGGAATTTATAATTACCTTAGCTTTTTGAGTATGGAGATATGTCCTAATCTTAGTGAAACATCGAAACCAAACTCACATAAACTTTTACTTTATTAAAAAAATATATTACATAATATATAACACGTACCAATTTCTTATACAGTATGATTATGTTTGCTTTGGAAATCATAGGGAACTCGGAGCATTCGAGGGATGGTCCTAGACTTGGAGGAAGGATCTGGTAAAGATCACAAGGATGAAGAAATTTCTGGGAAAAACGTTAGGCGTGGTTCCCGCTGTTTCGCAAATATTTTGAAGAAATATTTTCAACGAGCTGAGAAACACAAAGAGGTTCTTGGGCTTCACACCAAGTCCTTCGAATCAATGGTGAAATTAGTGTTGCTTCAGATCAATAATGTCAGATTGGAAGGCAAGTTCAAATCTTTCCCTGCAGAATTGAAGTTGCTACAATGGCAAGGATGTTCTTTAAAATGCATGCCTTCTGATTTTTGGCCCCAAAAATTGGCTGTGCTTGATCTCTCACGCAGCAAAATTGAAAACTTGTGGAATCGGAAAGGCTACAAGATAAAGGTATGTATTATTCTTCATGCTTCAATTCAGTTCCCATATTCATTATCTCGTTAATTATTAGTTATTAATGCAATAATCAGTAAAGCATGGGAGACCATGTTATTAGAGCTGGTAATTTGGTATAAACTCGACAAACCTACTCAAATATGACCCTGAACCTAAATAGCTAAGCTTGAATAGCCTGTATTTTTTTATTTTTAATAAAATATAATTAAAATTACACAAAAATTGAAAATCTTAAGTTTTTAAAATAAAAAATGAAATTGACTATAAAAATAAAAAATAAAATAAAATAATATTTAACAATTTAAGTATTTAAACTAATTTGAATAAGTCCAAAAGCTATAGGTGATAAGGCGAGCTTAACTATATAAGGTTTTTTATGTTTTGATATTTTAAATTTATTTGAATAAACTCGGTTCAAATTAAGCCTGTCAATCCAAATTACGAAGCTTTGCCTCTGTGTTATTAACTTAGTATGGAAATCTTATAGTTATTGGTCACATTGGTAAAATATTGAAACTCGAAAGAATTGTCAAATTAGCTAGGTCACCTGCAGGGAAGACTAATTCCAATGAGGTCAAGGTGGGGTGCCTTAGTTTTGTTACAATGTTATGTAGCCATTCCACCAATTATGTCACTTAATACAATAACAATGTAAATTAAAATTGTACACATTACATACGCTCCAAAACCATTTTAGAACCAACAATATATATGGATTGGAGATTGATTTTTTCACGGACGTACGTGCATGTATATACATATAATATTTTGTATAATTATTTTAAATGGAATTAGTGACTTCATTATATGGCTTTAGGAAATTTTGGAAATCGAGAATCCAAATTCAAATCCCCCATTCTCTATGACTTTATCATCCTTTCACTTATTAAGGGTTGACCGGAATATCGATCAAGGGTTAGAGATTATTTTTCTTTTCTTTTTTCCCCATTGAGAAAGGCAATGTCCCTCAAATAATTTTTTTCGAGGGGCAATTTTGTCTTTTCAATATCAACCTTATGTGGGTCCCATTAACAATGACAGCACCTGAGGCTCACCCATTTGCCATCTGACCTGGATTCTCCCTTTCAACCGAGACGACGTCTTCCAGTACCCTGTAGTCATACTCGTGTCAATAGTCAAGCATTTCTGGTTTAACAACGGATTTGTGCTTCTCTGAGTTCTTCATTTGACACGTGCATTCTATAGTCACTTGTTTAGAAAGCGATGTTAATCCAAAAGGACTGAAGCTATGGCCTCCTCTGCCTTTGGACTGCGCCTTGGAGAGACACTGTGAGCTTCATGGCTGTGGCTCCCAAGGGGCTTCGATTCTAGTCGTCGGGTTCAGTGGCTGTGGCTCCCAAAATACAGAGTCCAATAACCCAAGTTCTTGATGTTTTATATGGCAAATTAATTCATTCCCACTCTTTCAAGCTCGGATTTGAGTCCTATCTTTATGTTTCTAATGCCTTGCTTCATGTGCACGCTTCTTGTGGCGATTGGGGTCTTGCGCAGAAGTTGTTTGATGAAATGGATGGAAGAGATTTGGTTTCTTGAATTCTTTGATATGTGGGTATAGCCAATGCAATAAATTTAGAGAGGTTTTGGGTCTTTTTGAGGCAATGCAGGCAGTAAATGTGAAGGCTGACGCAGTCACAATAATGAGGCTGTTTTGGCAAGCTCTGTATTCTAATTAAACCCGAAATGCTTTGATCTAAACGTGCATGATCTGAGAGATCTTGTGAGTCACGAAACCAGACTTGCCGACGTCGGAGAAGATGAATGGAGGAGGAGACGAGATTGAGAGAGAGATGGATTGGTGAGGGAGAGACGATGATCACGATGAAAGGGAAGAGAGAGCGGTCGCGAATGAGCGTCCGAGATGAGGGAGAACGTAGGCGTCGTTTCAATTGGAGAAGCCAGGTCAGATGGTTAAATGGGTCAGACTCACATGTTGTCATTGTTCAGGGGCCCATTCATAATACACATAAGCAGATTACAATGAAATTGACTGGTTCTTAAGGAAAAACAATAACATAGCTCTTCAAAAAATTATTTAGGAAATATTATCTTACTTTTTAGCACAGGTGCTCAGCGCTTTTTTAAAAAAAGTTCAGAGAAAAAATGATCTTTAGCCTAACATCAAAGGTCTGTTGCCCGCAATTAGCTGAGGCGTTTCTTAAAACTTGAATAAATTTATTTTTCTTCTATTTTTTGGGATATGCTGTGTTTGAGCTTTATCAAAACTTAAGAGAGGTAATATTTTACTATCAGTCAACTTTACTCTTTGTGCTAATACTAAAAAAGGTTACTCCCTCCATTTTTATTTGTTAGAAAAGCTGCCACTTTTATTTTATTTTTTTAAGCAAAATTGCAATTTCTTTATTTTCATACAGCTATTACTGTTAACCGATTTTTTAAAAGTGCATGATATAGTTTTTTTTCCTCTTATTATAGTTAACTGATTTTCTTTTAATATATTACTTTTATTCTTTTAGTATATTAATATAATGCATGAAACGGATTAAATCTGGCACGCAAATTCGTATGCCACAACTAAAATGCGAATATCATTCTATAATATCATAACAACATATGTTATGTTGGGTTGCAGATGCCAGAGAACATAATGGTCATGAACTTGTCCCACTGCTACCACCTAGAATCTCTTCCTGATCTCTCTGGGTGTCGACGTTTAGAGAAGATTGTTCTTGAGAACTGCTTTAACCTAAGAAGGATTCATGAATCAGTTGGCAATTTGACGACACTTCGTCATTTGAATCTGACTCTTTGTAGGCAACTTACTGAGTTACCCGAGGATATATCTGGGCTGAAACATCTAGAGAGCCTCTGTCTCTCTGACTGCTTCGAGTTGAAATCGTTACCAGGAAACATGAGCAACTTGAAATCACTGAGAAAGCTTATTGCTGATCGCACGGCTCTGGTAGAGCTTCCCGGGACTATTTTTCACCTTGAGAAACTTGAAATTCTTATTTTAAATGGTTGCCAAAACATCAAAAGGCTACCCGACAACATCGGACTCTTGTGTTCTCTGCAAGAGCTGTTTCTCAACCAATCTGGATTAGAAGAACTACCAAGTTCTGTCGGGCGTTTGCAAAACCTTGAGAATCTTGGTTTGATGCATTGTAAATCTCTCACTAGGATTCCTGATTCGATTGGAAATCTTGTATCACTTTCAAAGCTTTGGCTTTCTGGTAGTGCTATAGGGGAGCTTCCTTCTTCGGTTGGATCATTGTCTTATCTAAAAGAACTATTAGTGGGAAACTGTAAGTTTCTGAATAAATTGCCCGAGTCCATTAAGTCTTTGGTTTCCATTGTTGAGCTTCAGCTAGATGGGGCAGCGATCACAGATTTGCCAGATGAGATCGGAAACATGACATTACTCAAAAGGCTTGAAATGAGGAATTGCCAGATGAGATATCTACCTAAATCGATTGGCAACCTCACAGCTCTTACAACCTGGAACATTCCCAATGGTAACATTGTTGAACTACCAGAGTCCATCGGAAAGCTTGAAAATCTAGTCCATTTAAGGTTGGACCGATGCAGCATGCTCAGAAGGCTTCCTAATTCTATAGGACATTTGAAGTCCTTGTACCATCTTCGGATGGAGGAAACGGGTCTGACAGAATTACCTGAAAGCTTTGGTAAGCTTACGAGCTTAAGGACTTTGAAAATGGCCAAGAAGTCTGAAGATAACTTGCTTCACGATTCTACTGAAATGTCCTCTTTTTTCTGCAATATGGTATTTTTGACTGATCTGGATGCTCGTGGTTGGAGAATATCTGGGAAAATTCATGATGATTTTGAGAAATTATCGTGTTTGGAGAATTTGAATCTAAGCCAAAACAAATTTCACAGCCTTCCTTCAAGTTTGGCGGGTCTTTCCGTTCTCAAGGAACTCGCTCTTCAGAACTGCACCGAGCTGCTTTCTCTCCCTGCTCTTCCCTCAAGCTTGACAAAGCTGAATGCTGCAAACTGTAGTGCCTTGCAAACCATTCATGACCTTTCAAATTTAAAAAGTCTACAGGATCTGGACCTCACAAATTGTGTAGAATTGGTGGATATCCCTGGCGTTGAACAGTTAGGGTCTCTGAGAAGGCTGTACTTGGGCGGATGCATTGCATGCTCCTCCACAGTACGCAAGAGATTCTCCAAGGTTAATTCTTTCCCTCTTGTATGAATAATTTCATGTTTATTTTTTGGATAAATCGAATTGATGTGTAATTCGTCATTTTGTTCCTAGTCAACTCATGACCCCCTTGTCCATATATGACAGGTTACACTGAGGAATTTAAGGAACTTGAGCATGCCAGGAACAAGAATACCCAGGTGGTTTTCTGGACAATCTGTAAGCTTTTCGAAGCCCAAGAGCCGTGAACTAACTGGTGTAGTTATAGGAATCATTCTTTCAATCAACCGGGATATAAATAGTGAACTGCGAGATCAGCTTCCTGCAGTGGTTGATATCAAGGCAAATGTACTCAAACTTGGCGAAAATATATATAGTTCAGTATTGAACTTGCGTGGGTTGCCAAGAACAAATGAAGAAAACATGCACCTTTGCAGGTTCCCAGATTACCATCCACTTGTCTCTATTTTGCGACGCGGTGACACATTTTGTGTGACTCTGAGAAACCCGCCCGTGGATGAGGGGTTAGAGTTGAAAAAATGTGGGGTTCATTTGATCTTTGAAGGGGATGACGATTTTGGTGGAAATGAAGAATCCGTGGAAAGAAGTCTACGATCTGTTTCAGAAAAATTGGCCAAGTTTTTCAACACTTATGAAGAAGATAGCCCCGAAGATGGTGTTTGAGAGCAACGATGACGTGCATCACCTCTGATGAGCACCAAAGTTAAATGCTTGTTATACCGCCAAGGAAAAATAGTTGTCCTGCACTGTCAAGTATCAATACTTCTTAATGTACTTATAATTAAATAATGTTAATGTACTTCTTAATATCATACCCATGTGGCCTATGGGTATGATATTGAATAATGTTGGCAAGAGTAAAGATTCTTTCTTTATCATTATCATTAGAAACTGCTTGCCATAATTACTGATCAAGCCAACAGTCATCCTTAAAAGAAGAGTTAAGCTCTCATTGGTTAGCATGGAATAGAAACTGGGACCGAACCAGTCAGTTAGGTAATAACTATAATTCTTATATTAACAATTTTACTTTTGTAAGTTTTGTTACTAATAACTTCGGTTTGGATTTTAATAATCACTCCTTCTACTCCTTTAGTTATATTTATACAATAAAAAGATGAAAAAATTTGGTCTCATTTATAGGACATTGACTAAATTTTAATACTTCTCTCTAAATTCTTGCCTTTATTAAATTTTTTTAAATAAAAATATTAGTAATGAGATTTAATATTTATTAACGATAGATGTGAAAATTTATTAAATTTTAAGATAAAATTTATAAGATTTAAGATTTTTCTTAGTTTTAGTAAACATGCTAAAAGCGACTGATAAATAAGATCAGATGGAGTATTATTTTGTAAAAATAAAAAATGTAATTGTGTATAACAATTTATGTAAGATAAGTGATCATATGGACTTTAAAGTAATTATTATTTTGTGGTACTCTTTCATCATTTTTCTATTTTGATGAGATTTATTTGTCATTCTCCCTTAATTTAAGGTAAAAGAACAAATTAGCTCCTAAGCTATACATCAAAGAACATTTGGGACTAGAAACTTATTTTTTATGCAATATTTTCTTTCAATTTTTGAAAATGATGCAATCTGACTCTTGCTGTTAATAAAAGTTAATTTTGGTTATTAGTTGACTAAAAAATAATAGAAAAAATTAAAAAAAAGATCAATAAAATTTTTTTGGTCCTTTTCTATAATTTTTATATTTTTTTATAATTTTTTGGGTTATTTTCTATAATTTTTGCAATATTTTTGTCAATTAACGATTAAAATTAATTTTTGTTAACAGTAAAAGTCAAATTGCACCATTTAAAAAAGTTAAAGGAGAGTATTGCATCAAAAGTAAGTTTAGGATTCCAAGCACTTTCGAACCCATAATTTAGAGGATAATTCACCATTTAACCCAATATTTTATGCCTCTAATAAAAATGATGAGAAATGTTTACCAGTTTACAAGATTATGTAATGGTACTCAATTATGCCTCAATTGGTCTTGGAACAGATACTTCTCTACAAAATGGATACTTCTTTACCCTTATTAAATACAGATTTTTTTAATTATATAATTTCTCTCACCAACATTTAATGGAAGATAAAAAGGAAAAAATTATGATAAAAAAAAATGAATGACATGACTTACTCCAAGGAAATGAGCTTGGATATGATCATTTAATCAGCTTGGCTGGAGAAGTATTAAGGAAGATATCTACTTCAAATAAGTGTTGGAAAGGGGAAAAAAAAAAGAAAGAAATATACAAGATATATGCATGCATCCACCCTAAAATTGTAAATTATGACTGTATATATGCTTTTGGATGAAAAGGATGGAATATTGATATTTCCTTTATTTTACTATATGATATTTTTAATTTCATTTTTATCATCATGGATGATAATTTTTTTCTATGTTAAGTATATATTATTTGAATATATTAATTTAATCATGAGTTAATTATAGTCCAATTATTGAACTATGAATTGGTCTTGGCCGATTAAATGGCTGATTCAATCTTCTTAAACTTTCATTTACTTCTCATTGCAGATTTTTTAAGTTGGTAATTTTTTTAAAAAGAAATCTATGTGCTTGTTGGTCATCATCAGATTGACAGATTAAATAATGAATATTAAGTGATTTCTATTAAGAAAATTTTTTTTATCAAAATATATAAATGATAATTAAATCCCTTGAAATGCTATAATTTCTTTGAAGTTCTTAAACACCTTTCTGACATGAATAATTTTAGGTTAAATGATTAAATTGTCTCTTTTTTAAAATAAAAAAATGGGTTTATGTGATAAATTATAATTTATTATTTAATTCTTGTGATTTACAAAATAAAAGTTGTGGTTGCTTAAACAAAAGTTATAACTAGTTTTTTTTTTTAAATTTAAACTTCAATGATAAAAAAATTTTATGTGAAAAGTTGTGATTTTTGATTCAATTCTTATAATTCACAGAATAAAAGATATAATTATTTAAACAATATGATTGGTTATTTTCAGAACTTCAACTTTGATGATAAAATAAATTTCATGTGGGAAGTTATTATTTCTTATTTAATTTTTGTAATTTACAAAATCAAAGTTATGATTGCTTGAATAAAAATTATAATTTGGACAAATTATTTCAGAACTTGTTTATTAATTATAAAAGAAATTTTTTATGAAAAGTTATGATTTTTTATTCAATTTTTGTGATTTACAAAACTAAAGTTATGATTACTTAAACAAAAGTTATGATCAAGAAAATGGAACCAAGCCTATTATTTTTATTTCAAATAAGGAACAATTTAAGGGACTTTAGAGAAATTATAATATTTTGAGGGACCTGTTTATTGGGGATTTTATTGTTATTTTCCCATTCCTATCCTTGTCTTGATTTTTTTTTAAGTAATTATGTTTTCTCATATAGAGAATTCTTACATGGATTAAGTATACCATAACAACCATGCTTTGTTCAATAAAAGCATGTCATGTTAGATTATTATAAATATAAATTGATTTTACAATTAACATAATAAAGAAATAAATGACAAGACATTAAATAGACACCTTATTCCAAAAATAAATCAATTAAAAATAATGACACATTAGATTTTATTTGAATCAACTGATATAACATGAACATGATTTATTTTTATTGGACAGAATATAAATGATGTGATCCACCAAGTTTATTTAATAATTTCTCTTTTGGTATATTTGTTTGTTTATTTTTATTAAGGATCAAATACAAGTATGACCAATGATTTCTTTATTATTATTTAATCAATTTTTTCTCAATGGACAGACGCTTTTTTTCTTTTCTTTTCTTTTTCTTTTTCCGGCCAAATGGATACATGCTTATATGCTCAATTGATTAACAGTTCCTGTCAAAGGTGATCCAACTTAATTTTTTAAAAAAAAATTAGAAGATATGAAAAATGATTTTATCCATCAATGGAAAATAAAATATTTTCTATAATTGAAAACGCATTCATTTCAAAATTAATATTGGGATGAAGATTAATCATGTTAAAAAGGGGGTTAAAAGACATTTTAATTCCTAAACTATTGTACTGAGAATATTAAATGTCTTAAAATATTTATTTGAATAATGTCACTCTTCAAATAATAAAATTGTTGCAATATAACCTCTTGACTAACGGATATTGTCTATTGATTTCAAATTGACTTTAGATTAAAAAGTAATTTTACCCTCATAGTATGTTTTGATTAATGACATTTTGGATTTAAATTTGAATTAAATCTCATTTAAATACGCACAAATTTATGGATTCAATATTTCCTTTACAATTTCAAATTTTCTTTACATCTTAATTATTTAAAATTTTAATCACTTCAAACCTTTCTTTTTCTTTATGTTTTCATTATCAGTACCTCTATGACTAGATAGGAATATAAGTGGAGGCATGATATAAGATTACTCCATAAAATATATATATTTTTATTTGTAACACATGAAAATTAATTTCATCGCCCACTTGTAATCTTTCATTTTTTTGCCTCCCTTGTATCCCTTGTATGATTGCTAAATCCATCCCGGTTTACGACTTTCAAATCATCTTTTATCAATTGCCCCCGGGGGGGGGGGGGATCCAGCACTTTCAATTTTTCACTTTCATTTCAAATACCAATTTATCTCTTCCTTATCAATTTTTTTAAATATATAAATTTTAAATGCAATATTTTAAATCTAAAACTCATCCAAATTTACCAATCCGAAGATTACTTTTCTTGGAGGCGTAACTAACACTTTAAAGTTTAATAATGTGAAATGATTGAAATTCCTATCTTTCACCGAAACATGTCACATCATGTTTAGGATATTATATGACTTGCTTACTAAATTTATTGTCATTTAATACTCACGATGATGTAATAATCTACATCAGCACAAAATACAAAAAGTATGGAGTTACATACTCATTGCCTGCAAAAACAAAATGATTCCCCACAAATTTTATGCCTCATAAAATTTTCAAGTAGCATTGTTGAAGGAATTCACTCAGTCAAATCAAAGACAAATTTTATGCACCTCAAAATTTTGAAAACAGAGAATTTCAATACAAAACCTACTGAAAAATAAAGATACTCAAGACTAGCAAAAGAAAGTTTGAACCTGGGCTCATCTCAATTCTACCAAGACTCTGAATAACAAAATTTTTCCGTCAAAGCTGATTTACATAAACATCACAAGTATTTCACCTCCCTAGAAAGCAATACGGGCAAATTTACCAAAAGCAATACTTTTCTGCCATGAAGATATTGAGGCAAGTGGCCTTCTATGGAAAAAATAACACCACCACCAAATTCAATGGCTTCTTTCCCTTCAGAAACTGTTGGAAGTGTATGGTTTTAACATCCAAATGTGTCAACATCTGTGGAGTGGAGCAGGATATATGTCCAGTGACTGATATCGAAGTCTGTCATTATGAGGCAACGGACCCTCCTAAAATGATAGAAGAGTAAGTTACTAAAGTTACTTATGGTGTTCATTAAAAGAAAAGAGAGAACAAAATAGGGCTTAAAGAAAGGTGTCAAGCGAAAATAGCTAGAAATGGTCAATTTGGATTTGCTGCTGCAAAAAATTTCCGCATCTATCTCTCCGTGTTCCGAAACAAACGGGAACAGGTGTGATTTAAAAAAAAACAGAGAGACCAAGATTTAACCTCAAATGTCCATGAAATAACCAAATCGACCATTTCTAGCAATGAAAATCAAGAATGTTTCTGAACAAGCCAGGAAACTAAATAATGCTATTACATTATAGTGCAAATTATTATAATGATCCATATTTATGATTCCACCTTTTATTTTTTACACCTAAGTTTCATAATCTGTTATTACTTTAGATTTATGTTTGCAGCTTTTGTTTATAGTAAGGGTTTTAATAATTAATTGAAATGGAAATAAAGTATTAACTATAACTACAATGCGAATCAAATCATACATACAAGTACATTGATGGTTTGATATTAGTAAACATGTATCTCCACGAGTCCCACAAGGGTACCCACTTCAAACGATAATGCTAGCCAAATTAAAGAACTTACCTCTTCCAAGTTTATCTGGAAAGGCTTCACAAAATCCTCAAACATTACTGGAGACAAGTCCTTCATTTTTTCTTCAACCTCCTAAGGAGCAGAAGCAACAGAAGATACTCAAAAATGGAATCACAACATTCATATGTTTGTATAAGGAAAAAAGGAAGAAATTAAATCCAAAAGATCCAAAAAAATTAAGAAGTGAATATACTTCAGCATTCATTTTGTTAAAAAATGTACTGCCAAATTATTTTGATTGATAAGACTCCTAACACCTGGGAAAATAGATTCAAAAAGTAGTGGATGGACATTAGGAATTTAAGCAATTTCTTCATTTTAGAAAAATTTCATGTCAGTTTGTTTTACTGCATCTGACATTTGCTAACTAAGCAGATAACGACAGAAATATATGCAGAACTCACCAATCCAGTTATTCTTGACTTTTCCAATAGTTCCCTTGCAACTAAGTCCAGTATGTGTCTGTTGTCCCTCAAAGCTTTCATTGCCAATTCTTCTGTCTCTTCTATGTACTGTCAGGACAGTCAAACCCATAACATGTAAGAAAATAAGCATTAATATAAAGTAATCACATAGGAAGAGAACACTATATATCAGTTACTCAACATTCTCATTTAAAACCATTATACTTTTTTCTATAGGACAATAAACTTTTGGAAGGATAAGATAACCTCAGAATAGAAATAACAAGTGAAAGGTCAAGAACATAAAATCATAACAGTTCACCATAAAGTCCTGATTAAAACATGAACAGACAATGCCCATAAGAATGTAATAAACGGTCTAGTTGTTACTTATCATTGCTCAAAAGTCATTTCCCTTCTGATATTCAAGTTTTCGCCAAGACAAATAATAATTACAGCATTGAGGAAATCAGCTACTTCAGTAGATGGAAAACTTTCAAGGGCTACACCAAATATGTTGGAATTTAATAGTTAATACAGTTTCTGCGTCATTCAATTAAGTCTCTCCCTTAGTCTACCTTCTAAAGCAAATATATCATATTAACGTCATGTCCTCCAAAATAGGAGGTTGATCAGATTAAAGAATTCAAGAAGGTAATGCCACCTAGAGTTTCTCAAAATGAATATACAAAAAAGATGAAAAGCCAGGAAATCATAATTACCCTCGTCAACTCCCGAGTAAAGAGTTCAGACACCTCTAATGTCATGTCAGCAGGAATTACTTGTGGGTCATCCCACTACACATTCATCAAGAGAGAAAATGAATTATTTTTACGTTATAGATGCAAAGAATGTCCATATTTGTGACCTCAAAAGATAAAAATACCCTATATCTTATCAACTCGCCATCTGGATTGTCTGGTCGGTCAACTAAGCCAACCCTTTTTGTCAAAGCGATTAACCCCAATCTTCTATTTTGAGGGCTGATTACCATCTCCCTAGCAATCTGGAAATCAACTTTTAGTCAGACTAATTTAAATTAAAATACATATAAAAAAACACAGATTTATTATGCACCACCATAGGAAGATTTAGATTCTAGAAGCATATGGAACTTGTTTTGGGGGGTAAAAGCAAGAGCAAAGAAAATTAAAAAAAAAAAAAAGAACACTTCCACTTGTTAATCTTCCTATTTCCTAGTTCTCATCAGTTTAACAAAAAAAACAAGCCAAAAAACTTCAAGAGTCATTCATGAGAAAATCCTGAACAAGTTGTAAATAATAAGATACAGACAAGCTTTGTACATAAAATGTACTAAAGATGCACAACCTACTTCAAAAAAATGAGAAGCAAAGAGCTTTCAAAGTGATGCGGTAGCTGTAATATAATCCTGCAAAGTTGTCGTGTCTTCATAGGAAGGAATAAGATGAAAGCATATAAAGACGTGAGTGAATTAGATTAGTTCAAGAAATAAGACAAAAGGATACCATGGCATTGTTTTCTATTTTCATTAGTCCCTTCTAATTTTATTTTGAACAAATGAACTCCTATAGAAAGGAAGGCTAAAACAACAAGAAGCAGCTTTATTCCACAAAGTGAAATAAAAAAGAAACTAAAGAAGATAAAATATCAGAAATAGATAGACAGATAGACAGACAAATAGAAAGATAGATATGCTTCCTCTGGTCCTATTTGTAAGACACTTTTTAGAAGTAACTTTGGGTCCAAAATGTAAGACACATTGTAATAATTAAACTACTTTTTCCAATTTTACCCTTTATTGATTGTGTGAAAGTATTTAATGTAGTTATATCATTATTTAAAGCTAAGGGTAAAAATGGAAGTATATCTCATTCTTTTTATGATATCAAGAAAAAAAAAACTCTTTTTAAGATGTATAAAACGGTTGAAAGTTTCCTACAATAAGAACCAGAGGAGTACACACAAATACATATACATATATATATATATAGAGAGAGAGAGAGAGTGCAAAGCCACCTCTGAAGTAACCATTGGCTTAACATCAAATACCAATTCTATACCACTAGAACAAAATTATTAAACCCAATGCAGCAATTAACTTAAATTCAAACTGTGTTGGCAATAGAACAGTGTTTATAATACATTCTAGGTAGTAAAATCTAGTGACTTGATATGTTGATTACCTTTGTTATCTTTTCTAGATCATCTGTTCCCCCATCAGTTATGTCATCACCAAACACGATGCGTTCAGCACAACGACCACCATGAGCCACTACCATTTGCATTTTCAAATAGCCAAAGGTTGTGTAACCTTGGTCTACCATATCCTCTCGCGGGTAGAACACAGATATTGCAGTTTCCTGCTCAAGTGGGGCAAAAATGTCTCATAAAATTAAGAATATCAAACAAATATAATCACAATGCATTTTTTCTGCAACCAGAAGTCATACCTTGCCGCCAGGAAGAAGCTGCGAAAATGCATGCCAATCAAATCGAGGAAATAAGTGAGCTAACACAATATGACCAGCTTCATGGACAGCAAGCAGTCTCTTCTTTTCCACAGATATCTGCAATATAGCAAAAAGTTCAGCACCAAATGATTTTCCATGACAAGGACCCAATAATAAGAACCATATGGATACACATACACTCTGTTCAATTTTCTGCTGCTCTTCCTCAGTGAGAAGGACGCCCATACCCTCAAGCAGTTGTTTGTCTAAAACATCAACAATGTCTTGCTGGGAAATTTTGGAATGCCCTTTCCTTACCTGTAGGCAAAAAAGATATGCATGACTAACAAAGTAAAAATTAAAGACATAGATTAATTGTCTTATGGTTTGCTACTGGAGAGAGAGATTTTAAAATACTACACAAGGCTTCCACGTGATTAAACTAAATAGGCAAACCAAACATCACAAATCCAGATCACTACATCATAATCCAGTCAGCAAGAAACCCCTTGTAGAGCTAAGTGGGTTCTAAAGTTACCATACATATTTTTAAGTTTAAAACTAATATTCTAAAGTCAAACCATAAAAGCATAAAAATAATAATGGACTAAGAAAGGCACATCAAGAGAGCGCAAGCTACACGTTCTAATATGCCCCCACCTTGTGGTAGAATTTAGTTATAAAGAAGTAAAATTTGCAAAATTGTTCTACAAATTCGCAAGATTATATCTGACTTAATGGTCAAAGAAGAAGGTGGCTTGCAGCTTCTGGCTCTATTACAGTCATACATATGGACACGTGAATAATGGTGAATCATCTGCCTACGCAGATCAATAAAAACCAAGGAAAGGTTGACCATGTTGTTAGGGCACTTCCTTGGAGGCAGGCAGGAATGCGGAGACAATAGGTGAGTGGGTTATTTGAGGGAGGGTGTTGTTAGCTGTTGGTCGGACTAAAAGCAACAAAAGAATGCTTAAAAATATGATCAAAGGCAACAAAAGAGAAAGGCATTGGTTTGTGATCAGAAATCGGCAAGAATTCTCACATTTTTGCATCTCTAATTTGAAATTACTATATTTTCAAAGTCGACATATCTGATTAACTAATAAGAAGCAGATGATCACTCAAAAAGATGTTAGAAAATGCTTCAACTGTGTCCAAAAATGCTTCATCTACGAACAAAATACTTACATTGGGAAAAAAATAAGTGTACCTTCCACAGAAATTGGGATGTTGTTATTCCATTTTTCTATGGAAGAAGAACTTGAACAAGGAGGTAAGATATTCAACTTAAAATGGGAACAAAAGAAAAGGAGAAATTCTATTTCAATTTCCTTCTCTATAAATATAAATAGGTATCCGTTTTATAAATTTCAATTCATCAAGTTACACCAAGACAAAGCAACTACTATCGTATGGCTAAGATAAACCACCAGTTAACCGGGAAACTTTACATGTCACGTGGAAGTAGATGATTATTCTCTTCAACAAAATGCAAAAATAGGACTTACCGACATTATTGCTGCTTCATTCACAAGGTTTCTTATATCTGCTCCAGAGAATCCAACTGTGCGAAACACAAGCTGTTGATTAGAAAGGAGGCAGTAACAGTCAGCATAAAGCAGATAGTGTCTCATCTATAGACAAACTTTACTAGGAACGTGGAAGTATGTAGCCAACAGAAGAAAATGGATTTATCTGACATTCAACGAGGCTGAATAAATATACTAATACAAGCTAAATGAGCTTAAGGAGACGTGAATTTAGTAAAAAGTTCATCCAACATCTTAGCATCTCCTATAAAATAATAAGCCCTATTTCATTTTTGAACAGAGAAGTCAAATGGATACGGATACCATTATCTGGTTCATAATGATATCAGAACCAAAATGCAGTACTCCAAAAACCTTGAGAAATGATATATATACACTATTGCCTCATTATTTGTTGAAACAAAACCAATGTTTAATTTTGGCAGGTGTTAGCTAGTTGAAAATGTAGAATGCATCCTATTCAGTATATAGCTCATCATCTTTCTCACATTGCTCCTGGCAGCAGCATTGCATATATATTATATTTCCACAGGACAGTAGCACTGATACATAACTCCAACTTTTAATTATGCCTTTGCCTTTTAGTATGTCCAGATGTGTTTAACTATTCTTCATTATCAAGTTGTGCACTGTCACTGAGTGACTGTACAACTTCCATAAAAGATAGTCCAACATTATATACCTTTCCAAAGTCCACGTCCTCCGCCAGCTGCTTTTTTGCACTATGCACCCCA
This sequence comes from Prosopis cineraria, assembly GCF_029017545.1. NCBI lineage: Eukaryota > Viridiplantae > Streptophyta > Magnoliopsida > Fabales > Fabaceae > Prosopis > Prosopis cineraria. The sequence goes on along the minus strand of NW_026555341.1, from coordinate 14,727,666 downwards.
AAGATCTGGACTCTTTGCTTTGCATCAGGTAAACCAATGTAAAGACGACGATCAATACGCCCCGGGCGAACAAATTCAAGATCTAGTTCATCTGGCCTATTTGTTGCGCAGATGAAAATAACAGCTTGTCTGAGGGATAGACGATCAACACCTGTTTTTTCCTTCCTAGCATCACATGAATTGATGACAACAAAAATAATCATCAAGAAAGAAATTCCTAATAAAACAGTTTATTACCAAATCCTTAGACCATAGCACAAAAGTTGTATGTTGAAACCAAGTACCTAAAAGTAAAGTAAAAAGATGCCAGAGCAAAGCTCTTCAACAAATTAAGTCTTTCAGGGATGACTTGGGTGGTATTTATTATGGGAACATTTGAAACTATATATTCCTTTTTCCATTTCACAATCTATATTTATTTTTAGAAGAGAACAATAATGAGACGATAGAATCCTAACAAACACTGAGAAGGCAAACAACTTTCAAAAAGCAGGAAATGACAACCTACAAAGAATACCATATGCATTGAAAAAGCTTTTGCCAGATAAGTTTGGATTGGTTTCCATCAGATCATTTCCTGGTCATACAGAATGCTGGATAACAATCATCTCACACCTCATGAATTATAAAGTTACCTATAAGACAAGGTATTAGTGATTATGATGGTAATTCTAGCAGATAAGGCTGTTATATCAGACTTCAACCTTATCATTTACCCTTATACCATAATCATAATTTCATCTTGTAAATTACCAGTCCGTCAACTGCCATAAATCATCTCTTGTTTGCAAATAAAAACATTGCTGTGTAGTTTAATTTTCTTCTGGAATTTTGAAAGGGCCTTTTAACGCTGTCTACCAAGGTAGTAGATCTTGAAAATTGATAAATATAAAGCAAAAACCAAAAAATTAAGAAAATTAGACTAGGCATCTCATGTAGAGCTAGATTGCACAAATCTCATAAAGGGTTTGATCACACAAGTCAACAATGAAGAAGCCTATTTTGTAAATAATCTAGCATAACAGTTGTGGACCATATTAATTGTCATTTATTGTAAATATGCTAGCTTATTCATTGTAACATTTCCAGCGTAAGTTTAGGGATTAGACTATCTGCCCTCTGTCTTGTGCAAGAATGCCACTGCTTCATGTAAATATCCTCTACAGCTCTTTACTTGACACATACCAGTGAATACAGCAGTGTTAATGTGCTATCATAACACAACTTCTATGGTACTCCAACCTTTACTTGTTACAGAAAAATTAGACAACTGACTAACAACATTTCCTCACTAAAGAAGCCATTCTCCAATAATGGAAAGCTCAAGGTTGTATTTTGGAAATTCCTGGTCCAAACAAAAAATTTCTCCATCATGAATCTCATGAGACTGAACATTGCCACTTTGTGACTCTTCAGTAGTCACCCAAAAAAACTATGCTTAATCCACACTATTTAATGTCTCTAACCTACCAATATACTCCAAATTATAGCAACACAAGTTATCATGACTTAAAAATCCAAAATCCACATCATATCCCTCATAAAAAGTAATAACTTACTCCCCATCAAGCTGTGCAATCAGAGCCTCAAATGTTGCCCTTCTTCGTGGATCCTTTCTTGCATGCCTTCCAGCTATAGCATCTATTTCATCGACAAATATAAAACAAGGAGCCTACACAAATAATGATAAATATAAGCCACGTCTCCTAAGTTTCAATTTTTAAGTGCTATTCACCCAAGAAAAATAATTAGGAAAAATAAATTCTTCTCAATTAAGGAAAAGCATGCTGAGCTTAATGTATCTGGGATACAAGAATAAGACTAAGGAGTAGTTATCTAATTGTACACTTGCTTTCCATAAGCGTCCACATGTGACCCAATAAAATAAAGGATATAAGGAATTCCCGTTCCATCTGAAACCCTGGTACTATGATACCTCCCTTAATGCGAGACTAGTCTGAGGTTCACGTAGAAACAGGACCTAGGAAATGCTGAAAAAGTTGCAACAAAAAATAGGAGGCCAAGACATGAAAATATGCTTTTATGCATGCTAAATGCCTCCAGGAAAAGTATTGGATTAGAAACTATGCACAAGAAAAAGATAAAACAAGTCCTCTGTTTTCCCATCTGCTGGTACAAGGATCTAATGGTGTGGACACTGAACAAGCAATTATGAACGTAAACTAGATTCCTTTTCCAGTGCAATGTATGGGATAAATAATAACCTGATAGAAAATCTTAAACTAAATGACATATTGATTTGAATATAATTTAAGTGGAAAATTCAAAATTCAAATTCCATTAATAAAAAGGAGAAAAGATAAGGGAAAAAACAATAATGATAAAATAAGAGGCATGGAGCCCAAAGAAAGTCACAGTATTAACGTGACTTGTAAATTAAATCATAGAGAGAAGCTACGCTGTCAATGACTTGCGAAAAATGTGGTTTGTCTAAGACTTTATAGACACGTAGGTATAGATAGATAGTTTACAGAACAAAGGAATGCATTCAAATTCTAAACACAGCTACCAGACATTGTACTCCCTTCATCCCATTTTATAAGACATATTTAGACTAAATCACACATACCAATAAAATTCATTAAATACACTTTACAACTTTATTTTTTTTAAAACAAAAATATAAACTTTTAAAAATGCCCCTCATTCACTGCTCCATTTATGAAAGAATATTAAAGATAGAGAATATATGTGAAGGGTAATATTGAAAAAACATTATTAATGAAACCTTATTCTTGTCAAAGTGTCTTATATTTTGATATGCTGAATCTCCCCTAAAAGTGACTTATAATTTAGGACAAAGGGAGTATCAAATAGTAAAATGGATCAAACATCACCTAGCACAATAATGTCTAACTAATAGTATAGAACAAAATCCACAGTGAAAATTATTCACATTTTATATTGTATTCAATGTTGGTACTAGCTGATTCTTACATTTCTCCTGGCAATGGCAAACATCTCATTGATCCTAGCTGCTCCACTTTTTTCACTATCTGTGAACTCAGCACCAGCTGCAAAAACAAAAGGCAATCCACTTTCTTTTGCAAGGGTTCTGGCAAAAAGTGTTTTCCCCGTTCCTGGAGGTCCAGAGAGGAGAACGCCCTGAAACATTCTTGCCCATTAAACTACTTATCTGGTTACATATCTTAAGATTAAAAGCAATGCATTGAGGAGGTCAACTATTGATATATAAAAATTAGTTTTTTACCCGCACAAACTGCACACCCCTTTCATAAAACTGCATAGGGTTTCCCATATAGATCATCAATTCGTCGAGAAGATCCCAAACATCACCCCCTAGTACAACTTCCTTGTACATAGATTTAGTGTCACCAACATCCCCAACTGGCTGACAATCAATATAGGGAGACAGATGAATAAAACAAAAAATAGTTAGAGTCAGTTGCCCATGTCAAATCTAGATTTCAATCTTCAAGTAAAAATGCATGTTTACTACATAATAATAACTACATATCCTCTTCAAGTTAATAACATAAAAGGTCACTTCAATATAAACACATAAACATCAAACAAATATCCTAATGTGAAGCCTAAATTTTTCAAAAATAACAAGGTTTTATGTTATTAAAGTATTATGAGCAAAATATTTGTAGCTAAAAATATGTAAGGATAATAAAACTTTTAGTCCATTATATTTGTTATAGTTATCAATTAATTTAAGTTTAATTTTTATCAATTTGGTCCTTTAAATTTGCCTTAATCATTGACTTGGTTCTTATTGTTTGAAGGGGAGATGACACCGTTAAATTCCGTTAACATGAATAACGGAATATTGAGTTGATAGCCATGCAGATTAATGAAAAGAAGTGTGATTATTAGACAGGAAAAAGAAAACAAACTCAAAAATTTCAAAAAACAAAAGAATAAAAAACAGCATAGGAGACTAAATTAATAAAAATTAAACTAATTTGGGGGCCGATTGGTTCTCATTTAACTACACATCCATGCCAAGTTATCAACATATTTTACACATCACATTAATTTTAAGTCCAATTTGCGTTTCAAAGCCTAAAAAACTGATGTGATAACTTAAGAAAATGTGAGGCATTAAATTAATAAAAATTAAAAGTGAAACCAAATTGATGATTGAGTCAAACTTAAGAGACTAAAAGTTCCATTATCCCAAATATATTTCTAAAAATTTAATTCATCTTATACAAAATTTTGCAAAATACAGTAATTTGCAGCTGCTGTATATGGTCTAAAGTGTGTTGGAGACTGAAAGCTTACCAGAATGAAATTTTCTGCATAAGCCATATCAAAAAGCTGATTATACTTTTTATATAGAAAGCGCTTGGAAGTAACGTGTAAGAGCATCACAGACTCCCTTATAAGCCAGAGAATTAATATCCCAGGTAATAGTGCAATCAAAACCTTCATAAAATAATGGATCTGCCGCCTTTGAAGGAGATCTACTTCAACTCCAGAATTAGAAATCATCTCAAATAAATAAGGATCAAGCGGGATATCAACCTACGAGAAAAGAATAGCATTAATATAAACCCAAAAAAAATGCATTAATCAATTGTTAGGAAGCACAGATATTGACATAAATACAGGACACAAGCATGGCAACATGACAATTTGAATGTCTGCATTCAATTTGAAGTGTCATCTAGTGTTGTGCCGTTTCATGTCTAATTTGAGAGTACACTACCTGTCACACATGGAACATGGCTCTTTTTGTGTAGTGTTCATGCTGTGTAGATCAATTATAACAACAAAGAGAGGATTCTAAACAGAAGTAACAATTTAGAGGCAAACTTACAATATATTCCAAAGGAAAACCTTCTTTCATGGTCACATACAATCTTTTTAAATCTTCTGTAAAAACAACAGCAGCAACCTGTCCACAAGAATACACTTCACAAACTGGCATAAGTTTGTCAAAGACTTAATATGCATGAAATTTAATGAGTTTGACTCTTCTGGACTTCACATTATATTAACTGATTTAATAATAGGGTCACTGTACCAATCATTTAGTTTAAATTTTAATGAAGCCAGCCATGGCCAAATCTAATTTGACTCCACAATTGTATTTCCAGTGATGTTAGTTAATTTTTTTGTATAGGATTGTGCTTGGTCTTGCTCATTTCATTCATGGATGTGGGAGCGGGACTTCTATTCTCTTGCAATGTTAACAGACAAGAAGGTGGAAAAGCATTAATGCCAAAACATAATATCATCTATAAGGATTAACAGTCCATCACATCAATTTACATTGCCATCAAGTTCTACCAGGATTATATAGTCATTTTACCATGCTATTAGTAACATAAAGATTTACAATTCAAATAAATTATGTGCTAGAATGAACCCTTTTAATGGCTCATCATTCCATCTAATTAATACAATTCATTAGACTCGTGACGTATCCACCAACTTGATAGAATAAAACCAGTACAGTAAAAAGCCTAAGATCTTCAGTGAAGCAGTTCTGCACCACCTTCATGTTTGTAGTATATGAGCTACCAACACTCGCCACTATATTTTAACAAATCTTTACTCCACAATACCTACTTAAAACTGAAAAGGTTCGATAATAGGTGATAGTATATGTACTATCAAGATGATACAGAATCTCACCTCAGAACTATCAAGTTTGTCAAGAAAATACGTGTAAGGAAGTTTAGGACGATAGCGCCACCATCTCTTAGATATCCATAGTGCTCTAGTTCCCTGAGTGGCTGCAGCCTTCTCTACCACATCTTTGCGAAGACTATTTTCAACCTCTTTCATGTCAAATTCAACTACATATTTTGCATTTAAGGAACCTAATTGCTCTGCAAGGCGTTCTTTTGCTAGGATCTCCCTCCATTTATGGAGTCTCTCACGCCATGAGCCCTCCGTTTGAACTTCACCTGCCATAATAACAAGAAAATCATACCATGCTAGAAATCAAGAGGATAAATTCACTACAGAAAGATGAAACCAAATTCTCTACATAATTTACTTGATTTCACCATCTTATTCATACCATTATAAACCAAGCAATGTCTATAACATCAAGAAACCAGGACTATAAATGATCTGTAGTTTTAGTTTTAGGAAAAGAGAGGGCACCAGTTTTAGAAATATTAAATGAGAGACTTTGAGCTGCTATGTCGGGGATGGAAAGATGCATAATTTGATAGGGGTACGTAGTTAGGTTTAGTCAAGCTCAGATATAGTCAATATAACTAATTTACATGAAGTAGGACATTCTTCAATCTTTCTGCATCACAGTGATAACATTAACAACCTATGGTGGTAAGCTTGTCAAGGGTGTGCACTGTGCAGTGATCATGTAATATTTTTTTTCTTAATAAAAGAAATATTATGGCAGACACATCCTTTTTCTCTAATTTATTATTCATTAGCAAAAAGTACTACAAGTAGCAAATTATATTTCCCCATGAAAAGCGAAACTGTGAAAAAGACTGGTGATTTCCCCCAGCATACAAATATTTCTTGAGATCATCTAGCAAGGGATAACTGCACCATTTCAAAAGCAGAAATTCTTATAATCACTTAGCAAGTTTAAAATAGAAAAAGCACCAAAATTGATAAGGATCCAAATCAGCTTAGGAGACCACTAATAACTTATCATCGTAGAAAGAAGAGGAAGATAGTTGAAACTGATGCTGTCATGCATGTTTTAAGAGATTTATCTGATTTAAATTAATTGTTGCTGTTATTTTATTTGTTATTTGAATTGTTATTCTGTTAATTGCTAAATAATAGGACCTCAAGGCTGTTAGGGAGGTTCCTGCGAGTAGTTCCTAATTTTTAGGCTAGTATCTTGCATAATTTGAATTATTCAGTTGTACTCTCTTATTTTAAATATCCTAGTTCTCATACACAGCAGGATATGAATGAAGAAATAATTCCATTATTCCTTTGGAGATTCTCCTACTTGGCTGTTAAGTTATTTAGAGTAAGATCCTTGCTCTAGCTAACTTAATAGATTACTTTTCCTGAACCCTACTCTTCTAAGTCCCCATCAATTTGGTATCAGAGCCTGGTTCGATCAGCATGGTGACCACACGTTCAGGCAACGAAACTATAGATCCAAATGCCACTTCCTCCAATAATCCCCCTGTAAACCCATTTTCAGATGACCCGTTAATAGTAATTGCTTCCAAATTAGAGACACTTGATTTGTTGAAAGAAAAGGTTGAGGCACTTGAAGCTTCTACAAATGGGAGAGGTAGGCGATCCATGGAAGGTCATTATAGGCGCTCTCATTGGGAGGAAGATAGTGAAGATGACTTTGACAGAAGAGGCCCACGACCACCATATACAAAAATGGATTTTCCAAAATTTAGTGGAGGGGACCCATGAGGTTGGATTTTGAAGGCTGAGAAATTTTTCCGGTATTATCAAACACCGGAAGACTTAAAGGTAGATGTTGCTTCCATGAATTTAGAGGGAGATGCATTGGATTTATTCTCTTGGATTAATTCAGCACGCACCTTACTTTACTAGGATGAACTCGTGAGAGCTTTGCAAGAGCACTATGGACCACCTGAATTTCAAAATCCTAATGAGCACCTTTGTTCCATCAAGCAAACCAGATCTGTGCAGGAATATAGACAGGAATTTGCTAAGCGTGTAGCCCGAGTTTCTCACTGGACAGAACACTGCCTCCTTGGAGTTTTTTTAAGCGGCTTAAAGGAAGAATTGAGAGCTGATGTGCGAATTCAGAAGCCACGTACTGTGTTTAAGGAAGTAAGTCTTGCCCTAGAATATGAGAAAAAGTCTCAACTCCAACGTGGGCCCAAGCCCATAGCTTCTTATGGTCAAAACTGGTCCAATCCTTATTTCAGCTAGCAAAATAATATTACACGTGATGCACAGGGGACAGCTTCAGCATTCTCACCAAACGCACCTAGGAGCTCCAACGCGTCGTCTTCGAACTTCCGTCCGGCAAGCACGACGTTGCTTAGACTGGCTCTCTCGGACTCGAACAGCAACACCGCAGGGATAAAGGTCTCTGTTTCCGTTGTGGAGATGTTTTTCGACCTGGGCATCGCTGCAAAACTTCTTCTTTCTCTCTTATGGAGATCGACGAGGATGGCCAGCCACTATCTGAGCACAACAAAGCTGTTACAGAAGCCGAAGATGAGATTCCAGAGACTGCAGAGATTTCGTTTAATGCGATACTGGGCAATAACACTGCAGCAACGATGAAACTCAGTGGGTTAGTGCAGAACCATGACGTCTTGCTCCTTGTGGATAGTGGATCCACTCATAACTTCATTTCTAATTTATTGGTGCAAGAACTGGGCCTGCCGACTTGCTCTATGTCTTTTTTTAGAGTTCAAATTGGAGATGGCAGAATTGTTCGCTGCAACAAGGTATGTAAAGAAGTGGAAGTAAAGCTTCCAAGTTTAACTCTTAAGCAAGACTTCTACCCCTTCTCTCTTGCTGGAACGGATTTAGTCCTGGGCATTAAGTGGTTAGACTCATCAAACACAATCCAAGCCAACTGGAATGAAATGTTTTTAATTTTTTGAGTTGATGGTAAGAGTTATAAGCTTCAAGGAGTGCCTCCATCCACCAACCAAAAAGCAAGCTTGCACTTAATGTTTTCTTCTGAGCTTAAATTGAGGTCACCAGATGCTAAGTCAATAGATGTGGACGAGCTCATAGTGGAGTTTGATAGTTTGTTTAATGAACCCACTAACTTGCCGCCTTTCAGAGATCATTATCATGCCATCCATTTGCTACCGGGGGTTCAACCTCCTAACTTACGTCCTTATCGCTATCCTTACTTCCAGAAGACTGAGATTGAACGACAGGTAGATGAGCTGTTACATAAAGGTTTCATATAGCCAAGCTCAAGCCCTTTTGCCAGTCCAGTCTTGTTAGTAAAGAAAAAGGATGACTCTTGGAGATTTTGCGTAGACTACAGGGCTTTGAACCAAATCACGATCCCGAATAAATACCGGATTCCCAACATTGATGAGCTTTTAGATGAGTTACATGGCGCCACTTATTTTTCTAAGATCGACCTTCGTTCTGGGTACCACCAAATTCGGGTCCTACCAGTTGACATTCACAAGACAGCATTCAGAACACATAGTGGACACTATGAATTTGTTGTCATGCCTTTCGGACTAACAAACGCCCCTGCTACTTTTCAGGCAGCTATGAATGATCTTTTTCGCCCTTATCTTCGGAAGTTTGTACTGGTTTTCTTTGATGACATCCTAGTCTATAGCTCCACTTCAGAACAGCATGAAGAGCACCTCCGATTAGTATTTATTACCTTGCAGCAGCAACATTACTATGCCAACTTTAAGAAGTGTGAATTTAGGAAGACTCGTGTTTCCTTCTTGGGGCATAAAGTTTCAGCACAAGGAGTGGAAACCGACTTTGAAAAGATCAGCACTGTGAGTGAGTGGCCAGAACCTACCAATGTGACCGAGCTTCGTGGCTTCTTGGGACTTACCGGCTATTACCGACGGTTTGTCAAGAACTATGGTATTATTGCTCGTCCCCTTACTGAATTAACCAAAAAGAACCCTTTTTGCTGGTCACCTGAAGCACAGAGAGCTTTTGATAGGCTTAAATGTCATCTTATTACTGCTCCTGTTTTAAAACCTCCTGATTTTACTGCTGAGTTTGTTGTAGAATGTGATGCCTCTATGGACGGTGTTGGGGTAATTCTTATGCAGAATGACCATCCCATTGCTTTTTATAGCAAAGGGCTATCTTTCTCTAACAGGTTTCAGTCTGCTTATGATCGAGAGCTATTGGCATTAGTATTGGCACTACAAAAATGGCGTCATTACTTATTGGGGAGGCATTTCACAGTGAGGACTGATCATAGCAGTTTAAAGAATTTGCTACAGCAAAGAATTTTGACAAATACCCAACAACGCCTTATCCTTAAGCTCCTTCCTTTTGATTTTAGTATTGTGTATAAGGCTGGAAAAGAAAATATTGGAGCTGATTCACTGTCCAAGAGGCCCCAACATGCTGATTTTCTCACTATAGTGATACCTGTGCCGTTGGACTATCTAGAATTACAAGAGGCTTTGCTTGTTGACTCATTTACAGCTGATATCATTGCTGCTTTAAAAGAAAATCCAAGCTCTCGCCCTGGGTACAGCTTGGTTGAGCAGAAACTATATTTTAATGGGCGCTTGGTCATTCCCCAATGCTCCTCTCTTCGCTCCAAGCTGCTACAAGAGGCACATGTGACACCTTCTGGCGTTCATAGGGGCTTCTTGAAAACTTTAAATCGTCTATCAGGTACGGTCTACTGGCCCAAAATGAAACATGATGTGAAAGCAATAGTGCAGCAATGCTTTACTTGTCAGAAGAATAAGTATGAAACTTTATCTCCTGCTGGTCTGTTGCAGCCGTTACCTATTCCTACCCATATTTGGGAAGATATTTCCCTTGATTTTATTGTGGGATTACCCAAATCTGGTGGCTTTGACACTATTTTGGTAGTAGTTGATAGGCTGAGTAAATACTGCCATTTTATTCCCCTATCACATCCTTATACTGCCAAATCTGTGGCCACTCGTTTTTGTGAAGAAATTGTTCGTTTGCATGGCATACCTCGTTCTATTGTTTCAGATAGGGACCCGCTTTTCCTAAGTGCCTTTTGGCAGGAATTGTTTAAATTAAATCAAACTCGCCTTCAGATGAGTACCGCCTACCACCCACAGAGTGATGGGCAAACTGAAGTGGTCAACCGTTGTCTTGAGACTTACCTAAGGTGTTTTGCACATGAACAGCCACGCTCCTGGAATAAGTTCTTATGTTGGGCTGAATTTTCATTCAACACTAGTTTTCATGTTTCTGCCAACACTACTCCCTTCAAGATGGTGTATGGTAGGGACCCACCTCCCCTTCATCCTTTCATTAAAGGTGAAACTCATATTGATGACCTTGCTGTACAATTGGAAACTAGAGATCAAATGCTGCAACTGCTTAAGGATAATTTGACCAAAGCTCAACACCGAATGAAGAGGTGTGCTGACCATCATCGGCGTGAGCTCTCTTTTGAGGTAGGAGATGCAGATTTCTTAAGAATTCAGCCTTTCAGGCAACACTCATTGTCGCACAAGAAGTATGACAAGCTCTCACCTAGGTTTTTTGGGCCTTATACCATAGTTCACAAAGTGGGACCAGTGGCTTATGAACTGAAGCTCCCTTCAACAGCTAAAGTTCACCCAATTTTTCATGTCTCATTATTGCAAGCAGCTCGGGGACTACCTCCTCTGGACCCTCCAGCTGAATTGCCACTTTCAGCGGATTTTGAACTCATTTTGGCACCTGAAACCATACTATCTCATCGTTGGAAGGGGCCTCATTTGGAGCTATTGATCCAGTGGGAATCCCGACCAAAGGAAGACGCAAGTTGGGAAGATTATGATCTCTTTGCACGGCAATTTCCAACTTTCCGCCTTGAGGACAAGTCGTTTTTCCAGGGGGGAAGTAATGATAAGGATCCAAATCAGCTTAAGAGACCACTAATAACTTATCATCGTAGAAAGAAGAGGAAGATAGTTGAAACTGATGCTGTCATGCATGTTTTAAGGGATTTATCTGATTTAAATTAATTGTTGCTGTTATTTTATTTGTTATTTGAATTGTTATTCTGTTAATTGCTAAATAATAGGACCTCAAGGCTGTTTAGGGAGGTTCCTGCGAGTAGTTCCTAATTTTTACGCTAGTATCTTGCATTATTTGAATTATTCAGTTGTACTCTCTTATTTTAAATATCCTAGCTCTCATACACAGCAGGATATGAATGAAGAAATAATTCCATTATTCCTTTGGAGATTCTCCTACTTGGCTGTTAAGTTATTTAGAGTGAGATCCTTATAAGTACCAACCAAATAGAACAAGATTAATACATAGTTTTGGTCCAATTTTTACTATTACCCATATCTTCTGTCAGAAGCACTAGTAGAATACCTGAAATTCCCAATCCCTCTGTTAGTTCTTTCTTCTTTTCTTTATCTAATCTTTCATCATTCTTGATCATCTGTTTTACATTTTCCTGCGGTGTCTCTCGATCATCATCCCACGCATCCTCTCCAACATAAGAACTATCATGAACAAGTGTTCCATCAGGTCTTTCAATGAATTTTTTCATTTTAAGGCCTTTGGGCGTTGTCTTCCTCCACATACCCTTCTTAAATCTGCAATTTCAAGAATTAAGAAATTATCCAGGATAAAAGAACATAACATGTTGCAAAGTTGAGTATCTAAAATGGCTTCCTATTTTGGCTTCTGAGATCTAAAAAGGGTGAAGTTTGATGGCTATCTGGAAGTAGGAAAACCTGAGCAAGAGGAGTGTCTTAACAGGCAACAACATGTAGGAGGAATGGAGGATACAAGTTCAATGTGTACAACCAGAGAAGTTTACAATAAAAAATATATGGTTTATCACAAAAGTTACATCCTCCTTGAAAGCCCAAGGCCTGGGCCATGTTCCATCTAGGATCTGACATCAAAATGGCATTGTGTGTGTCTGTGTATGTCTGTTATTATAACACATGATTAAGGCATCTGAAAATAAAAGAGGATCAACTTACCTTCTAATGTTAATGGGGGATGGTTCTGGAATTAATGCTTCCATGTAAGCCTCTGTTAATTCTTTTTTTTGACGACTCAGATAAGGAGCTCGAACTGCTACATATATTCCTCTACAAGAAAAAGCTATGACAAGGATATAAAGAGCAAGGACGCCAATTCGTTTAGCTTCCCAGTTCTTGAGATCCTAGAAAAACAAGACGCTACATTGTTCAGTTTAAATGGAAGAATATAAGCAATACATCAGAGTTTGCTCCCAAAAAAAAAAAAGCAATACATCAAAGGCAAAAAATAACTGAACCACATTGCATAGATTCAGCAACAGTTGCTAAACCAAAGTTGCCATTACTTCTCTTTCAAATAAAATTTCAGAATTGGCAAAATAAATAAATAAACAATGTCAAAAGGATTGACACAAATTTCAATAAGGACTAAAATAAATGAATGCCATATAGCCATCAACCCAGCACCACCGATCAAACAAACACAATCTCATGTGATAACTTTCATTTACATTTTAGTGAAAGAGAATAGAAGAACACATGCCAATATGGAAGCATTAAAACAAAAGGCACTTTTCATGAAACCAGAAAACCATTTTGTTTAACAATAGCAGCTATTGTCATAAAGGATATATAATGCAATTATGCCAGCTTAATTGTTATCATGGAGATGCCAGTAGGAATTAGTTTTTACACTAAGTTTCTTGTGTTGCATCATGCTTAAAAGTCAGCCCTTGATACTATTAAACTTTAGAATATGATTACGAAGGAGAGGCAGTATGCAATAGCATGAAAGGCAGTTCATTCTATTTTGCTGCAGACATTTTCCACTTGAATGCAACACCTCCTTTTTCTTTTTTCTTTTCTTGAAGAACTGAATGCAACACTTCTTTATCAATAATAAGGCGCGCAACTTTGGAGAAGTTAAAAATCAATTTTCAGCAAAGAGCGGGCAAATTACCTTCCAACGTTCCCAACGATTCCAAGTGACAAACGCAGGTATCCCCTCAGTCCTAAACCTTTCCAATTCGGCTCTAATCTTATCGACTTCATCCCTAACTTGCTCCACAAACTCAACCACCTTCCTATTAGCATCTCCCAAGTCCAAACTCGTTTCCTTCTTCACCACATCCCCAAACTTCAACCAAAACCTCTTTGATCCATTCCGAAACGATCGACTAATGTCTGACCATGAAAACCCATCTGCCCCACCTGGATTTGCCGAAGCTGAAGCCTGAAGCTTGGATTTCCTACGGGAAATTTTCGCCCCATGCAATGTGGTCAACCTGAAGAACTTGGAATTTTGAGAGGTTCCAGTGAGTGCTGATGAAGAAACAAGAAGTGGGTTTGTTCTACAGGGGACAATAAGGTCCATTTTTTACTTCCTTATTGGAAATGGGAGATGCTATATTATCAATACAGTTCGCGGAAGCAATAATTTGCATGGGTAAGCTCTCGCAAAGACAGGAATATAAGTTAATCGGCGTCCGAATTAATGCCACTTCAAGAATAGTGCAGCATCTGGTTTTTCCATTTGAGAATTGGATAGTGGGGGTTTAAGGGGTTTCATCCACACATCCTACGGTGAAGGACTGAGGGCGAAGACCGAGGCACCCTACAAACAAACAACAAACTACTAACCACACTACTTCAAGTTTCAACGCCATTTTCATTTTCTTGGTTACTCGGAATTTCTTTAAACAAATTTTTGAGGTAAAATACAATCACTGTTTGCTAAAAAAAATCACTATTTAAATTATAAACACCTCCCCTGTTTGTTTTACTGCCTGTTTGGATAGGATAAAAAAAAATAATTTTTTTGGGGCTAAAATTATTTTTGAAAGAAAATTATCTAAATAGCACCGAATTTGCATAATGGATTATCAATTAATGAACTAAAATCACGTTTAAAACTAAGTTTGGAGAGACAATTTTTGAATTTAATTTTACCATTACCAATATTAATTATTTGTCAAAGTCTCTCACCTATCAATATTACCCTCATCAATGTGATTACATCTATTTAAATTTTATGCGTCATGAAAGAAATATCAAATAAAACATGACGATGAGGAAGATCGTCATGTTCATAAATGTTTATTCTTATCATCATCCATAACATCTTTATCAGATATACCTCATATTTATTATGTTATTAGAGATCAACTTATATATTATCATCTTTATTAGTTATTGCAAAATTAATGCTTAGTATTTAAGAATTATATCTTTCTCTTTTGTTAAATTTATTTGAAGTTAGATTTATTGAGTCATTTATTTATGTAAATTTAAATGTTAATATTAATATAATTTAAATTTCTATAATTAATCAGATGTATAAGTTAAATAACATATTTTACTTTCTAAATAAAGTTTAACAAATTTACTAATATTAGATACAAATTTATTAATAATTTAATTTTAAAAAGTAATGTCCTTTAAGGTAATCTATATAGCTAAAATTAATTTTAACAAAATTATCTAAACATTTTTAATTCTGTTAAAACTAATTTTAAAAAAATAGTATCCAAACAGATTGCATTATAATATAATTAATTATAATCAAAATCGATCATATTAAGAAATTATTTTTATAATTAATTATATCAAACTAAAATCCAAATGAGCTCTTAACAACACCTCTCCTATTTTTAAAACTTAAACTTTACTTCAAATTTTAATACGACTAAAAACATTTTGTTAACTATTTTAAATTATTTAATTTTTATTTATAGTTATGTTGAAAAAATTTAAAATTATCAATTTACCTTTATGATGTAATTATCTTCTTTCTCCTCCAAATTTAAAAGCTTTTGAATGATTAAGTATGACGGCATTTAAATAAATAATTAAAAAATATTATGTGCAAAATTTAAATAAAAATTTATATTTTTGAAAATTTAAAAATTATTAAATAAATATGTTCACATAAATAAAAAAATAAAGGGTTAGGAGGTAAATTTGTCTCAAAAATTTTGTTAGGCACAACTACTATCCTTTAATTTTTTTTTATTGGTGTAATATTAATCTAGAAATTTCAAAAATAGAACAATTTTATCATATAATAATATTTGACCAATGTTGACTATTATTCATTAAATTAAAAAATGCATTAAATTTGTTTTTAGGTAATTTAAATGAATTTTATATAATATCTATAACATCACACCCCCCAGCCCACTGCTGCAAGTGGTGGACTAGGCCGTGCCACCTCACGGCAACCAAGACCCACTGCGCTAAGGGAGCCTTCCTGGGTTCGATCCTCCAACCTCTCCTATTTAGAGAAGTTGAGGCTGAACCTGGTACCATTGAGTCGCGCCTTTTATGTAACAGTCACACCCCCCGAGCCCACTGCTGCGAGTGGTGGATTGGGCTGTGCCACCTCACGGCTACCCAGCCAGCTTTCCCAACTGATTCAATGGTACCAGGTTCGGCCTCAACTTCGCTATGTAGGAGAGGTTGGAGGATCGAACCTGGGAAGGCTCCCTTAACGCAGTGGGTGCGGGGAATAACCCATGAACTACCATAGGGAAAGCCGGCTGGGTAGCCGTGAGGTGGCACAGCCCAGTCCACCACTCGCAGCAGTGGGCTCGGGGGGTGTGACTGTTACAATATCTGTGTTTGAATAAGAATATTTTGGTCCAATGCATTAGATTGCTGGATGAATTGAGATGAAATAGTGACATCCTAAAATTTAAATAGAGTTAACTAGGCTAATTAAGGGTAGAGTTAATTGAGGATTAATTTGAGTTAATCAAAGTGGACAAATGACCTTTAGGTCTACAGGACCCTATATCATGTAAGATCTCCCTTTCTATTCACCAATTAACTCCAAAATTCAAGATAATTAAGAGATTACCTTCAAAGTATGATTACCAAGTTTGTAGAATTACAATTTAGGATCCCAAGTCTTTCAAAATTAAAACATTACAATAAACTTTTACAAATCAAAATCAGAGCAATTAGATATATGCGGAAACATGTGATCTTTGACAATTTAAAGCATTTGCATAAAATAGACAAACAACAAAAATTGTGTAGAAAAACAGACATGCGCCATGGCTTATCATACATGCGCCATGACTTATATGTCTTTGTGCCATGCTGTAATGCATTGCATATATTTGACAACACTACTATTGTCATTTGACAATACCAGGGGTGAACTTCCGATGTACCCCTTTTTCACTGTTCGACGTCTAATTGAGATGATCTAGATGTTTATAGAAAGCTTTCTTTTAAACCTAGATAATGACATTAGTTTCACAATCAAATCATTTCTCAGTCAAAAATTGAACACCCATTTCACAACTCCCTCCTTTACACCATGGAAACACAACTTGAATGTCCTAATTTCATACCAAGTGTCAAAAACTTCAAACACAACTCAGACCACATTTAACAGACTATTTCGAACCTCTACAATACACCGCACCACTAACAACACATATGCAACATATTTTCAATGCCCAATCTCTCAATTTAAAAAACAACAAGGGGAGCCTCAATGTCATAAATCATTCAACAATTACATGAATTTCTTATCCCTTACTTGTACTATTATCTCGGCCTTAAATTGATTTCACATTTACCATATATACATCTTATGGTCCAAAATACACAATTTAACATCGACCAACACTTAATGAAAGAAAGTGTACATGTAAAATTCTTAATTGGCAACATCATCAATAATTATACACATATAATACTCAAAATACAAGAGGCCTATAAAGTTTAGGATAGAATCCTAAGCCTGGTTTGTTTCCCTCAATCCTAACCCAATAAACTAGCTCCTACAATATTGCAGAGAAATGAGTGAATATAACCACTTAGTAACTAAGGTCCATCTGACTTATAATTATGCATGTAAATCAATTTAAATACAAGTGGCAAACATAGTCATACACATGACAAATTCAATATGTTCAAGCATAGAATCACACTTCACATTATTATGAGCATATAATTACCAAGTGACAATACAATATCTCATTTTACATTATTATGCGCAAATCACATGTTTTCATTATGAGGGCCACAGTACAGACAATCATGTGCCCTTTTATCATAATATGCATGATCACACTTCCCTTATATCCACCATATATCTCTGAAATGAAATTGTGGGCTACTACACACTAAGGTCATCTATGATATTGGAAAATAAAACATGAATATTGAGTAACTTCTGTTCTTTAACCATACACATCTCTAGTTTTGAAAAAAGAACAACATATTGGTTCAAAAGAAAATTTTGGCTTAGGTTATTTAGGAAACCACCTAGCCAAAATGAAACTTCTAAAAACAGAACTCCAAGAAGGGGAACGTACAATAGAAGTAGCTTTTGATAAATGCCGAGTTAGCAATAGAGGACAAGCCCTTTAAAGTAAAACAACTAAAGTCTTCCATGTAGACACAAAAATCATTCCAAAATCTTATTCAATGGATGCTCCTCAAGATTGACTCATGATTAAAGAAGTCAGGAATTCATGGGCAATAAAGACACAATAATATGAAGATGCAAACATTTTTACATAATAGAAGTAGAACCAAGAATTGTTATTACTTAGTTAAATTAGAAAAACTAAAATAGACAATGTACATAAAAAATTCACTAAAACCAACCAAGATACTCGAAAGAACCACCTCTTTCAGTAGTTCTTTTGATCTTTGTAGTGCAGAAGCCATATATAGTTAGTAACATAAGAACACTAATAATTTACTAGATCGATGAACACTGTGCCTCCTCAAACCCAAAACATAAGCAGGACAAAAAAAATATATCGCTTCATTCAACTAATCACTACCTACAACTCTTGCCAATCTAGTTCATTAACAATTAAGTTATAGTGATTGTTGTCAGCTAATTCATCAAATAGCCTTATTGTAGTAGGGTTAATATAATCAATATCAATATATCAATAAATAAACTGAAAGCCATAATGTTTACATAATTGTAAACAATGTGGATTCTAATTTTAGTAACATACAAGGGCTGAGATCTATCTATATTTGGGCAACCAATTCCAAGAACATTATAAATGAAAGAGTTACTTTTTGAACTTCCCCATTCACTCTAAAGTTCTCGTCAATAGGAACTATATTACAAATGTAGTTGCCAATCTTGAAAGCTTCTACATATATTCCTTTACCAAATTTGATGATAGTTTCAGGATCACTGAAAGTAAAAAAAATTATTCCTATAAGCATGAGGATGCATTAATTGTGAAAAACTTGGTCATATCTATAATTCAAGTTACAAAGGTCCTCTACGTTAAGCTAACAACTAGTTATGCTATGCTAATATAAGGCAATATTACTTGATCTTTTTTTTTTTTTACAAATAACAAGAGGCTAAGGATTTGTAAATTTAATTTCCTTTAATTTACAAGTTTGAGTTCTCCTAAATGGATATGTAAAAATGCAATAAATAAATAAATAATCTTAATTGAATAAAGGAACCAACTTATAGGAAAAAATAAAAGAATGCCCACCAAAAAATGAAAGAAATAATCGAAGACTGCCTAGCATAGAAGAAAGATCATCCAATTCCAGAGACACTCAAGCACTAGACATTAGATGAAAGGGCTTTGTTTTTTATTTTTATGAATAGAGATATAAACACATACTCCTTCAAGTCTGTGGTAGAAATCCTGAGAAATATGCAAATCCATATTAGCAGTGAAAACCGATCAAGAATCCCATCAAAGATTCATAATAAATCAAAGATTACCTGATAATAGTTTTCCTCCTCCTAAATACAAAATGAACAATGAGATGAGGAGGGAGGGAGATCTGTCTATGACTAAGGGGAGAGAAGTTCGTTAGGAACAATGCTTTCTCACCTTTGAACAATGCTATTGATTGAGGATTTAGGTTTAGGTCCCATAATCTTGGCCGGAAGTTCTTAGCTGCTCCCTCTTTAACATCACTCAAACTAATCTCTCCATAAACCTTAGCCATGAACCCTAACCATGTTACTTCCAACATTGATTGAAGCAATCAATGCCCAAGGTGGTTTCTACAAGTGGAGAATGGACTCTAATGAGGATACAAATATGGATGATAGAGGTGGGGGCAGGAGTGAAGAAAGGGTGCAGAAGAGAGGAAAGGTTACGAATAAGAGAAGAGAGAGCACAGTCCCTAGAGCTTCTTCTTTTTCATTTTATAGACCATCTACTCTCCCTATCTTGTCTAGAAAATATATTTAAAACTAGTTTATTATACAACTAGTTTAAGAAGTCTTTCAATATCTACTAAAATTCTCTGAAAAGGCTGTTTAAATTAGCTTTTTTTCTATTAATGTGTGTATAACAATTATGAGTTCAAATGTGTAATCAATAAGGTCATAAGATGATGGTATTGTTATATTAACATGTAACTATAGTATGTATGTGTGAAATGGAGAATATGCATATATCGTATAAGGTTGAAAATAGAAATGGAGTGTGTAAATTAAAATTGATTGTGGTGCTCACATGTAATAGCTTAATATATTAATGAATTAAGCTTGCATTTGTATTTATAAAATAAGTTAGCATTATTTATTACATGATCACTTAGTAGGAGTTAGCCTAGGAAGAAGAGTAGATAAATCCACATGGTATTATATGATCGCCTTTCAATAATCGAAGGTTAGCCTTGTCTCCTTGTTTGTTGAGGGGCTGTTTCGTTGTTTGTCAAGGAATTTGAGCCCATCTATCTCCACCTGCTTATTAAGGAGACTAACTTAAGGTTTATGAAACCCTAGAGACTCGAGAATAGGGGAAGCCATAGTTAAGATTGAGTATAATGACCTCTGGCTGGTTTGCTTCTCACAATTAGCAAGCTTAAGAAGTCTATTCATACTTATGGAACTTTTTTTGAATTATAGCCCACAGTTTCAATTAAAGGAAATAATGAGGAATCGATCATGCATATTATATGACATGTCACATGATTGTTAAATTTGTGACAAGGCATGATTATTGAAGTGCCATTGTCACACGGTTGTCAATTGTGCGAAAATGAGCATTATGATGTGATTGTAAGACATATGATGATCTAGTATGCATGTGATGTGAAATAAATGTGTTTATGTGACTATGTGATCATATGGCTTATGTAATTATATTTAATGATAATTGATATGCAATTACATAAATTAGGTATACCTTAGTTATTGAGTGATTGTACTCACCCCTTTCTTTTAATATTTTACAGGCTCTAACTTATGTATGAATAAGGGAAAGGCTCTTGAAGCTTAGGAATTTATATATTCCTACTGTAAAGCCTCTCATCTTAATTTATTTTGTGTAATTAGGAAGATATTGCCAACTAGGGATTGCATTCTTTTTCATATTTTCACTATGTTATCTACATGATTTGACTATTGTATTTTAAGCCCTAAAATTGTTGTATGAGAATTTGATTATTTCAAATAAGGTTAAAATATTAGTGTGAGTGTAAAGAAAACTATGATATTGTTGTAATTAAAACTAAGTGATTAAATGTAGTGCTAAACCTCCCCTTTCTATTTTGGTATTAAGGAGTTAAGGGGTGAAAATGAGATTTTATCATTATTATGTGCATATGGTGTGCTACACAGGTAGTCCTAAGCCCATTATGTAACATCCTAAATTTTTAACTCCTTGATTAATCAAGAAATCAAAGGGTAATTGATTTAAATCTAACAGGAATTAAGTTGGAGGGTATTAGGGAGGGTAACGAATTTATTGGGCTTTGGTTATAGCCTTAGCATTGGGTTTTAAATGAAGTTCAACCCATTTGGACCCAAAAGAGGGAGAAAAATCAGTGAAAGGTGACTCTGTTCCACACGATGTGGCGCATCAAGCTAGAAATGAGAGGAGGACCTCTTTGTGTCATTTGTCATGACACATGTAGGTTCCATTATGGTGCATGGACCACATAAGCTTAGGAGTGGCTCTATGTGCCATACACAGAGCGTGAATTAGTTGAAAATAAAGGAGAAAAATAAGGTGCGAGCAAGAAAGGAAAAGAGGAACTAAGAAACTCTGCTAGGGCAAGCAAAAATTAGAGCTTTGGGAGAGTTTCCAAGCTATCTAACATTAAGGTAAGTTTCTATAACCCTAATCTTTCTTCCTTTTCCCTTTTTGAAAGATTTTAGATTAGGGTTTGTTGATTGGAAGTAAATTTCAGACCTATAGGGTTATGGTTCCAAACTCATTAATCTAAATTGAACTAATGAGAGTTGTTTAAGTGTTTTACACCTAGTTTGGGAAGTTTCATAAGATTGTGAAGTTAGGTCATAACTTTTAGACAAATCCTCTAAGGATGATTTTTCAAAATTGTAAGGCTAGATATTCAAACCTATTGACTTAAATACAATTAATGAAAATTATTTATGTTATCTAAATATATTATTGTGGATTTTGAGCGTTCTTGGAATTGAACTCTCATTAATGGATGAACCCTATATTCTATGAGTATGATTTTGAATTTTTGAATGAAATATTGGGGAGCATTTAAGCTAATTTGAGCTAAAGGGAGTAAATTCACTTAATGAGTAAACCCAAATGCTAGACAAGGGCTTTAGAATATGTAAAGTATTGAAATAAAAAGTTAAGAGATTATAAATGGTAATATTGATGATGATTGTAGTATCCTAATTTAAATTTCAAATAGTCAATTTGAATTAATAGAAATTAAAAAAAATGTTTGAAGGTAACTGAATTAATTAGGATATGTTTATCAAATAAAAATATAAATAAATAAATATAAAAAGAAAGAAAGAGATTTAAATATAAAATTAAAAAAAGGAAAAGGGGTGTGGGAAAACAGTTTTCGTTTGGATGTGTGAGTGTGTAAAAAGTAAAAAAGAAAAGAAAAGAAGGAATAAGATTGTGGGGCCACAGTCAATTAAAAACACCACACAGCTCTTTCATTTTCATTTCCCTTCCCTTTTTCATTTCATTGGGTGTGAACGGAGAGACCAAGAGTGAGGGAGCTAATTTTAAAGGTCAGACTTTCTAATAGAATATTTTAAATGAAATTTTAAATATTTTAAAACTATATAAGTATCCTAAATATTTTTTTAGTCATATTTTCTCTTGAGTTTCTGATTTCAGGGTTATGAAAAATCTAGTGTTTGAAATGGAGATAAATTTATGATGAATAAATATAATTGTTAAGGTTATTGGTAGTATAATAAATATTCTAGAGTATTATTTTATTTAAAATTTAAGTTTGAGACTTTTGAGTAAAATCCTAGACTCATATGGTCAGATTTTTGGCTAAATTTGAAAATATAAGTTAATTTGTTGATATTTAGATAATTATTTAAGATGAGAAATAGATTATTATGATTATAGAATGATGATTCTAGGCTTAAGACTAAGTTTGTAATTTTTGAGTATTTTTAGGTGTGTGAATTTATGAAATAAAAATAGAAATTTTGATATTAAAAAATTATTTAAAGGATGATTTTAGTTAAAATTTTAATAAAACTATTGTAAAGAAAGCTATTGAATTAAGTAAATAGGTTCAAA
Organism: Prosopis cineraria; assembly: GCF_029017545.1. Classification (NCBI taxonomy): domain Eukaryota; kingdom Viridiplantae; phylum Streptophyta; class Magnoliopsida; order Fabales; family Fabaceae; genus Prosopis; species Prosopis cineraria. The sequence continues at coordinate 14,704,562 of NW_026555341.1, read as the reverse complement.
TATATGAAATTAAATTTTAGAATTTAAAAGGCTAAAACTAAGGTCTTAAAAAATACTTAAGTGTTGTACTATGAGTAGAAATTATGTAATAATATTAGTGACACATTGTGATATGATTAACTATAGATTAATTGTCATTTGACACCATTTAAACTTTAAAAAGCTTTGAAAGTATTGATTTGAGGGGTAACCTTATACCTCTTAAAAGTTAAAGTAATCGAGAGAAATTTATTTTATACATTTTTGTGTTAATTAATTATTTATGTTTGTGAAACAAATGAATATATATATATATATATATATCACCAAAACTTGAAATTGTTGTTTGTAATACATATGTAGCAATGTTGAGATCCCATGATTAGTGACAAAGTTAATTCTAGCACATGTAAAAAATTTAAATGTGATCACCGTATATGTAGAAAAAGAAATGAATATGAAAGCTTGCTTATAATGTGGAATGTTAATATTAATTTATGCTTTCATGGGATAATGTGACATGATTTGAGTAATGAAATTGAATGTTGTTGATTATGTACATACTCTTAATTATAAATTATAGATTATACATGATAATGAATTGTGTATGAACATTTTGAGTTTTCATATGATGCTAATGTAATTTATGTGGTAATGTGAAAATTGATACATGAGGCATGATTGAGATATGATGGTTCTCAATGCTTGTTGAGCATAAAAATTGAGGAACATGTGGGATAATTATGAATTACATATATGAGAGTTATTAAAATGCATTTTCTCATGAGGATAATCATATGGTGAGAGTTCGCCTTGGTGAAGGAACTAGTGGTTGTGTAAAATCTATATGACACTTGGTTATTAACCGTTAATCTTAGGAATTATAGCTATTACTTACCTTGTAGAATATTGTAGCATTGTTCCTATTAAGGGACTTTACCTTATTGACCTACTTAGAGTTTTAGGTAGAACTAGTCTTGAGTATAACACCCTATAGTGTGTGACTTAAAAAAAATCATGTTCATAAGTGAGTAAGGCAACCTTAACTCGGTAACCCCTCACGATATAATTAAGACCTTAGATAGTCTCATCATATGAACAATCCCTTTTAGTTGTTGGGCACAAATTTCATGTTAAAGGAAATGGGGGGGATATATGGAAGAGATTGGTCATGCATTTTATTATTGTTATGCCATTTAAGTGATTGATGACTATGTTTGAGACTATGATTATAATTGTGAAAATGAGAACATGTGGTAAATATGTGAAAAATGTATATGTGGGCACATATGCCAATTTGTATGAACATTCAGTACTTGTGGGCAATCGTGCCAAATTTGTACTTGACTTTAGTCTTGAGATTATTCACATGAATTAGATATTAATATGATTAACATGATCTTGATATGATTATTTACACAGTTATCTTGATGTAGCCGCTTACATTTATGATTAATTATCATGCATTTATATAACTTAGACATATCTTGGTTATTGAGTGATTATACTCACCCCTCTCTTTTAACATATTACAGGAGTTAACTCATCTAGAAAAAAATAGAGGAAAGGAGCATTAAGCTAAGTGATAATAATCACTTTTGTAAGCCTTTCTCTTTTTATTTTGATATGTGTATTTAGTTTATGATATTACTAACCAGGATAATATATTCTTGATCTACTTATATTATAGGTTTTGTGTTGGGTGAAAATGTATTTTGGGCCCTTCAGAATGTGGTTTGGTGCTTATGTTTATATTAGTGGGCCAAAATATTTGTGCAAGTCAAAATAGTTATTATATGCATGATTTAAAAACTTGAATATTGTTCTAGTCTCCCCTCGTGTTTTTTTATGTCCAAGGGTGAGTAATTAATATTAAATATATATATCAATGAAGAGAAAAATTCATACATGTAATGAGCTATTGATGAATAGATGATATACATAGAGTATATTAACTAGGTGATAATCACGGTGATAAATCTGATTGAGACATTAGCCCTCTATTACCAGTTGTGGGAAGGTTTAAATGGCCAAATATTATGTTGGTGGATACACACACACACACACATATTATGTGAAGCAAGGCATAGAAAGGAAATGTGAGGGAAAGTTTTTCTCCCATCTTGAAATGCATTTGTTAGTGCTTAATCAATCTCATACTTCTGTAAGGTTTAATTCAATGATATGAGTTTTTGAATTATCTTAAGACTTAGGATTTTTTTATTTTAAATAGTTTATGAAAATACATATTAATGACTTATTTAGGTTAATCTTTTATTGGATAACCCTTTTGGGTTAGTTCTTGATTTACTATAGTTAGTATGATGATTTAAGTCCTAATTTAGGGCACCCTTACAATGATAGACTTGATTAATTATAAATTAATCATCTCGTGCACTAATTTGAGCTTCAGGTGAAGTTTTGAAAGCATTTATTAAGGGATAAACCTTTAGCTACTCAAGGTTTTGAGGTAATCAGGAAAATCTATTTTGTGTAATTATGTGTTAACTAATTTAAATTTTCACATAATATGTTTTTAATATGAAAAGTTAAAATTCCTATTTGTCATTATGTAACATGTTTTATAAAGCACATTTAAGGCTTTAGTAATTGTGTAAACTATAATGCCATGATGAAATGAATAAAACCACATGTTTTGTCATAACAATAAGAAATTTATAATGACTACTATGCAATGAAATGATTATGACATGAAAATGATTAACACTGTTGGCATGTGAAATGAGCTTGTGATATAAGGATAAATGGTTATATATAATGTTATAATATGAAATTCTGAGAGAAGCTCCCATGATTTGGCTTATTTTATGATGGAAAGTAATGTGCTTGTTACTGTGAAATATAAGTATGTAAATATGTGACTGTGAAATCATTGCATGATGATATTGGTAAGAGTTCACCTAGAGAGAGGAATAGATAAAATTCACGTGGTATTGACTGCTTATCATTGGAATCGAAAGCTAGCCTGACTTTCAACCGTTGAAATTGAGAAGTAGTCACTGTCCCACTATTTGTTAAGGGACTGCCTTATTATTTGTCGAGGAACTTAAACCTAACTTGTCTCTACTTGTTCCTTAAGGAGACTACCTTAAGGTTTACAAGAACCTAGGGATTAGAGAATGGGAGAAGCCATTATCCGAGAGTAAGAGTAGTGATTTTTGGCTAAGTTACCCTTAAAATTGGTAAGCTTGAATAGTCCATTCACAAGGACAAAGCCCTATTTGATTTATAGCCCATGGTTTCATTCAAAAAGAATAAGGAAGATATAAGGTGGTTCGATCATTCATATTATTTAACATATCATATGGTTTTTAAATTTGTGGCAAGTGATGATATTTGATTGTGCCAATATCACATGGTTGCATTATTGTGGTAATGTGCATTATTATATTTGATTAGGCTATTGTCACATGGTTGTTAGTATCATGACAATGTGTATTATTATATTTGATTAGGCCATTAGATTCAAAATACTAGTGCAAGTATAGTTATGATTATATGATGCAAATGAATGATTATTTTAATATATGCAATGTTGAGAACCCTCTATTATTTTTTAGACTTAGGGGTTGAGGGTTGAAAATGTAACATGTGAGATATGATTACTGTGGTATGTTACATATATTATCCTGAGTCCACTAAGTGTGATCTAGGTGTCGATGTAAGCTTCTGGCATATTGATTGGATTTTGGGAACCCTTGTTGTTGTTAAGTGTGTAAAGTAGTCTAATTATGTTTGGGTGCTCAATTTTCTTATATATAATAGTTTGAGAATGAGACTTGTGTCATTAGCAAGTTTATGAAAAAAAAAAATCTTTCTGTAGACGCAAAGATCGCCTTAATTGAATGTCAGATGGGAAAATGAGACACGTCAGAAGTTCACTCATAGGTGCTGTGACAACAGAATTATGTTAATTCAATATGATGCATCATAACACATGGCACAGAGAGAGTACATTGCGGCGTAGCATGTTCAATTGCAACAGATCCCTCTGTTTTTACATAAATCAAGTTTTGAACCCTATTTTCAATGGTTTAAAGTACAAATGAGGAAGAGCTTCAAAACAATCCGGTGGCTTCCAAACACTTCTCAACACAATTTTGTTCAAGATCTCAAATTACTAGAGGAAGAGCTTCATCCATCAACCGTTCCAGATAGGTGGGAGTTTGCAAGTGAGTTTTTCAAGAAGGGAGAAAAGCTTTCACTCATGTATGGCAGAAATTCCAATAGCAAAGCCTAGATCACAGCACATTGCACATCAAAACCTAGATCATAATGCATGGCAAAACCTAACGTGAAACCCAAATCCCTTTTAAATGAATGGTGATGAATTTGCTAGGGCCACATCACACAGCATCACGAGATAGGAGGAGAGGAGATCTATGAGTGTACATGTGCAGTAGCTTATAGGTGACGTGAATACTGTATTTTGTCAGGCATTTTTTTAATTTAATAAAAATAATAATAAATAACTAAAAATATATATATATATATATATATAAAAATACATAAAAAAAGGAGCTATTAGGATTTATAGGATTATATTTTCAAAAAAAAGTTATTATATTTTCTTTTTAGAATTATATTTTTAAAAAATATTTGTTTAATCCAAAATCAAATTTTTAAGTCCTTAATCCAATTTTTAAAATTAATAAACATAATTAAAAAAAGAGTTATTAAAAATTAAATATATAAAGTAAGTTGGGTCCTTCGTTCGTGCACACGTTACAGCAAAAAGGGAAAAAAACAGAAACAGCACACACAGGGATGAAAAGACAGGCACAGAAAGAAAGCAAAGCCAAGCACAGCAGAGCCAAAAGACAATTTTCTTTTCGGCACTGATTAGGGAGAATAGAGCACACGAGGATAAGTGGCACAAAGATGAAGCAGAAGCAGAAGCAGAAACATGAAACACCAACAAAGGAAGCAGACACAAGAACAGTAAAAGCAGATAGCAAATAGAAACAAGGTCAGACACACCAGTCGGAAACACAGAGAAAAACATAGAAAAAAGGGAACTTTCGGCCATGTAAAGCAACAGAAACACGAAACACCAACACAGAAAGCAAGCACACACAATCATAAAGGCAGAAAAGCAAAAAACACAGCCACACATGCACAAAAAAAATGCCAGAAAAACAGAGCACGAAAAAAAAAGCAGAAAAGGAGGGAGGAGAACGCAGGAGAATTTCTAGAGGGAGAGACCGAGAGTATAAAAGAACAGAAAACAAGAGCATGAGGACGAACAGAAGGGAGGAAAAGGCAGAGACAGTTGCATACATGCGGACGTGGGTTTTTTAGGAATAACAGAGAGGACATGAACGGAGACAGAGGAACGAGAGTTTTCTGAAAAGAAAACAGAGACTGAGAGAAAGAAGAAACAAAGAGAGGAGAAGGAGAGGCGATGGAGACTGAGAGGGGGCTGTTCTTACTGGAAAAAATAGAAAACGAAGAGAGGAAAAGGATAGAGGACAATCGAGAGTTGGAGGGACGAGCTTTTTTTTAGAAAAAAAAAAAAGGATTGGGAGAGGAGGAGGAAGAGATCGAGAGAGATGAGTTTTTTCTGAAAAAAGAGATTGGGAGAGGAGGAGGAAGAGACCGAGAGAGATGAGTTTTTTCTGAAAAAAGAGATTGGGAGAGGAAAGGAATTGAGCGGAGATCAGGGAGGAGCTTGCTGAAAAAAAAACAAAGATTCTTGATCAAAAATGGTGCGACAAATCTAGGATATTGAGAGGAAGAAGACATGCTACACACAGGTTCTCTAATATGCTTGCTTCTAAATTTGGAACGTTTACGTTTGATTTCGACTTATTATTTTCAAATAAATAAATTTCATGTTTAAATATCGGCTTTGATTAGTGTTGGGGACCATGAAAATTTCTGAACAAGAGGTTGACATATGCCTGATTTATCGTTTAGATGCTTGCATTTCTAATTATTTATTTGTTGTGTGAGATTTTAAAAATCTCGCAGACCTTTAAAATGATCATCTACCGTCTAATCAATAAAATTTTACATGTATAAAGATCCAATTTATATATAGTAAATAAGGGTTTCAATAACCCACCGTTAAAATTAACTTTTTTTTTATAATTTAAGTAATTTATTTAAGTTTCATGTAAGATTTAAAAATCTTTGTAGAGACTTAAATTAATCACATTATCGTGTAGGATAATAAATCCTCGCAGATATAGTGATTCTCAATTTCTATAATAAATAAGTTATTTTTGTAAATAATCATATAATATACAACTTAAAAAATTAATTAATCAAATTAATGAATTTGAAGTAATCACATTTACCGATTATATTTTTTAGTCATGTGAGATTTTTGAATCTCTGTAGACTTCTATGATAATCGTACGAGTCAATAAGACTCTGCAGATATAACGATTAAGTTTTTAAAATATATATATATATATATATACATAAATTATATTAAATCAATCAAATTAAAAATATACTTAATTGTATATTATTTAATCTTTTATTGTGTAAAATTTTAAAATCTCCACAGATATTTAAAATAATCATGTTACCGTATAAGTCAATAAGGCTTTACAGGTATGATGATTAATATTTTCAAAAAAAGTGTATATATACATACATGCTAAAAAAATTATTATCAATACTTAAAAATATACATAAAAATATAAATAAATAAATTAAATTGTTAAATTATTTTATCGTGAGATTTCAAAATCTCCGCAGATATTTAGAATAATTGTATTATTGTATAAGCCAATAAGGCTCTACAGGTATTGCAATTAAATTTTCAATCATAAAATATAAAAATAAAAATAAAAATAATTCTTAAACTCTTTTCTTTTTCTTTATTCTAAAAATTTAAAAATTAAAAAAATAATTAAAATTAAATTACTTTTTACAATTTAAAACACATATATCAAAATTTCAGAAATTATTTTATTTGCAAAATGATGAATTATATCTAATTAATTTCTCTTCAAAAAACAATATTTTCACCAACAACTTTCAAGCACAAATTACGTGGACTTTAATCCCTATCATGGGATACGTAGGTCTCAGAGTCAGATTCTGAGTCAAGTCCTCTTTCATATATAAATAAATATTTCTCACTTAATTCTTGTCATTTTTATATCAAACACATGAATATAAAAAAAATAATTAAAATAATTACAAAACTATATTAATAGAGCATAACAAACTTCAAGTAACCATTCTGACGAACGGGTGTTGTAGGGTGCCTAACACCTTCCCCACACTCAACCGACTTTCGAACCTATTTTTTATTTTTACAAACCATCATTATCCTCCTTTAAACGATTTCTCAAGATTTTTTTCAAAATCTTAGTGGCGACTCTTTGTTCATCCAGTTCCCCCCTCGAAGGCCGGGACCTCCACTCGCACACTGTCCATGTCACATTTTTCAGGTGCGACAAGTGACACAGTAAGCTTCTCAAGCTTTAAAGGTTGATTGGGATGCCTGTAATTTGAGGGAAAAGGAAGAGAGTATCCAAAAATGTAAAAGGAGAGAGGGATAGCAAGACCGTGAGCCAACTAGTGTGTTGTAAGGTGGGATAAGGAAGAGGAAGAGTTGACGTGGCAACTGACAAGTGACGTGGCTTCTAGAGATTTAAGTTTGACAGTCAAAAAGTTAATGTTAATGGTCAAAGTAATAACAGAGCAAATTTGTACTGTTTTTAAATACGTTGGGGGCAAAATTGTGCATTTAAATATTTTATGATATCAATTACACCTCCAGAAAAACTTTGAAGGTAGATTTGTGCTTTAACCTGAAAATTTAACTTGTAAATGAATTGAAAAAATAATTAATTTATTTTTATGTAGAACCTGATTGTAATTTTCTCATAATTAAATGAGGAGAAATATACCTCAAAATAATAATTGTTTTGCCAATTCAACTACAAGCAACCCAAACTTACTATGAACAGAGAAGAAATACTTGGCACAGTATAAAAATAGTAAAATACCTTGCAAGTGGCAAATATCCTGATCTTCGAATTCATAGAAGGTAATTGCTTCAACAAGTACAATGTAACTGCAATAGCAAAACTTAATCCGTATACTCTGAATCCTTCTTAAAATTAAGTAGAACTTCAAACGCAGATGATGCTTCAAGTAAATTTTTCATTTTCTAAAACCCAACTCACCTTTTCTCATCATTCTAGATAAAACATTGACTTTACTCACTAGGAACAAAAGGAGTTTCAAATTCCTAAAAAGTCTGTGAATGGACTTCCAGGAAAGCAACAGAAAGATCCCTGGGAAACATTTTCCCAAACATAATTATTTACAAACGAATTTCAAAACTATATCCATTACTCTACTACGACAACAAGTTTTATCCTACTAGGTGGAGTTACCTATTTGGATTGCGCAACATCATTGTGTTCTATCAACAACTAAGCCTTTGGATATATTGTGAACCAAAAAGTCTTGTTCAACAACTTTCCTCAAAACTATATCCATTACTCTAATATAGAGAAAACTGGGTATTCCAGGCAGGATTGCTGGATGTCCATTTCTGAGCAAAAAGCAAATTAGGACCACCTGACGCATGATTCAGCGAACAAAGTGGTTACCTGCTGACGCAGAATTTATTCACCTGCTTGGTTTCATTCATATCATGGGTATCTAATTCCTAACAGCTAGGCATGGGATAGTATAAATAGATCAGAAGACAAACTCCATTCCACTGCATCTATCCTGCAAAAGAGAAAGTAAACATAAAAGCCAGAAAAGAATAAATTACAGTTTAGCAACTGTAATGTGGCCCGTAATTAGTTTATCCTCTCGTGATCTAAAGGGAGTCTCAAATAAGTTTCCTGGAATATATTTTGTTAACCCACAACTATCCGATAGTAACTTCAGTTTTAATTTTAACACCAATAATCTACGTTGGTTAGCTTTAGCAAACATTTAGATAATATTTGAATTGATGGATTAAGATTTAGATTTTAGATTTTAGATTTAAATCTTGCATTTCAATTTTTGCATTTAAAATTCATGTATTTAAAATCTTTTGTTTGGACAATTTAAAAATTTTTTAAATGAAAAAAAGAGATGAGTTTAGATTCAAAATGAAAAGGGAAAATTGAAAATGACAAGTTTATATCTATTTTTTAATCAATGAGAGACGGGAATGAGAAATGATAAAAGACATGAGAGTAGTAGAGATATCAATAGTAAAAACGTGAAAAAAACAAGATATTTGAAGTGTCTAGAATTTCAGATGACTAAGGCACAGAGAGAATTTGAAATTATAAAAGAATTATAGTAAGAAATGGATTTAGATTTTAATCAAATTCAAATTCATAAATATTTGTATATTTAAATAAGGAATTTGATCCAAATCCAAATCCTTATTAATCTAAATCCACCATCAAGGTATTATTGATTAGCTCCATTAACATTTAACCAATTTCATCCTCCCACATGGATCACCTAACTTTGAAAACATAGAAACTTACAGGAGTGAATTGAAAAAATTTGAAATGCAGGAACCTGTTGAAAATCAATTTGAAATATAGGGATTAAATGGTTAATTTTTCCACATCAAAATGATGAACAATTCAATCATTCAAAGTATGTTCTCCTTAGTCCTTGAACATCTTTAGTATTTGAATATAGAAAATATTTTCAAAGCTTGTATCTCGTAACTGAAACTTTACGCTACATTCTTGAAATAGCCTAGAATACTAGAAAATATCCAAAAACTAATCGAATTCATGTAAGTGAAATTGTTCGATGTTCAACATGATTATTTATTAATTTAAATCACAATAAATAAACTATCAAGGGTCACACTCGGAAAGGTAATTTTAGAGGCAGAGATGCTACCTGGTCAGCAACTTGAAGAAAATAAAGTTCTTTTTCTATACGTTTTTGTGGTTCATCATTCGCTTGAATACATGGTCTCTTCAATTCTCCTAATTACAACACTAAGACTTGCACCATTTTCCAAGGCTTTAACAACAGCTCGATGTGCAGATCTATGCCACTTGAGTAGATTATAAGATTGCAAAACCGACCATCTTGCTTGATTAGACATCTGCTCAAAGCAGTAACATGAAAGTTCATATTTCAGTATCACAAAGATAAAACAAGATAACCAAAACAAGTGCATCAGCTATACAGAGTGACCTCGGCTACAGATAATGGAGGATCAAGTAGAAGACAGATGCTTCTAAATAGATTTTCGTCATTTTCTCCACCCTCTGCCTCTCCATAAACTAGAGCTTCAGCTGCAATGCCTGCAAAAAGCACCATGCAGTACCTAAACAATTGGTTATGTAAACCATCAGTATCACTCGAAAAGCTGAAAAGAAATGAAAAGTAAGACTCAAGTTAACAGCTTCAATATTCAATGTGAGCATTAAACATTTCCATCTTTACTTCCATACGACAGCTTTCAAGCAGAATAAGCTATTTGCACTTTCAAGACAAAACAGCCTGTTAGACTACGATCCAATGGCTAGTCTGCCTATGACCAATTATTAATTGAAATCTAGTTACAGAGCACAAATTTCTAAAGCTAAAAGACACACTAAGAGATTTGGCTCAACTTTCTCCATCAACACACAGCAAGCCTGGTCATGGGGCTCCTTCACCTTGAATGGTTTAACAAATATAAAGTATCATGCAATCAGACGGAGAAATAAAAAGACAAGTTACTTTTGAATGGGACAAAGATAGGAAAGTGCAATTTCCAAATCCTAACTAAAAGAAGAACCATAGTGCTGAAGCACCACAAAAACTAAGCTCCCATTGCTTGATAGATGAAAAACGGTGTTTTATTCAGTTTTCATTCGCAACTAAATAACCTGCCTAACCAGTTAACTACACTCAAAATAAAAGAAGATATCTTCAATCAATTGGACTCGACATAAAACTACTTAGTTCAACATAAAATCCCAGCAACTGTGAACGTTGTACCCACCTATCAAAGGAAGTTCCATCAAGTCGTCCTTCAGCAAGGTCATTGGCAACTTTCTCATCCCAAAACTGAGTTCCTGCCTGTAAAATATTATTTTTTATTGGCACCAAAAAGATATATTGAGTCTAGTGAAAGTATGTCAATGGAAATGAGAGAAAGTAGATAAAAGAATTTATCACACAAGAAATATCAAGAGATAAAATCTACTTGCTTGCATCTGTGAAAAGCAATAAATATCAAAATACATTACAATTTGGAAACTTTATCATCAAAGTTCTCTCGCCTTTTTTTATTAAAAAAAAAAAAATCTATTGCCAAGGCAAGAAAGCAGATGCTTCAGGTGAGGAACAAAGAAGAAAACAAAACCAAATATAGAACATCCAAACTAAAAGTACGAAGTATGAACCTTTTTATGGAAATAACACTCGTGGAAAGCATGCCACTAAAAATGAAACCTAGATCAAGGATCAGCCAAACAAGGAACTGATAAAACTACACATTAATATACCATAGATAGAAGAGTAAAGTACCTGTCCCTGAATACCCATTTGCATCGCAACTATTGGATCTAAAATCACCCCACGAATTGGGCAACCCATCAAGTATGCTATGACAGCATCAGAACAATCCTTGTAAGATGTTATACACACATGATTGAGAAAGCCCACTATCACATACATGTGACAAGAGGATCCCACAAAAAAAAAAGTATAATTTACCTGTCAAGAGATGCCCTGCTTCATGAATTAGGATGTGGCGCCTATATGGAGGCCAATAACTTGAAATTTGAGCTAAACAAGTACCGCCAAGGAAGATAGAATCTATGAAGGCTAGACCTAATATTGCCGCAAGGTTGGGTCTTATGTCAATTCCCTGAGAGACAAGAAAGGATGCCCCACCGAGAAAGGCAATCAAAACAGCACTTGAACTCCCTGAAAGACCCCACTTCTTTGGAGCAAGTTTAGAAACTAAACAGAAAAAAGGAAAACGCGGTAAGAATGCATTGGAGGTCATATGATAAGCGTTTTGCAGCAGCAATTTCAGTAACTACTATTTATTCCAATATAATACAATTAATAATGGTCACTGAAGTGAGAATTAGAGCCATTTACAGCTTAGGAAAAATATCTGTCGGTCAGAAATTCATATGTGCACCTTCTAAACCAGTTGAGGACTTCAAGACATCAGGTGTAATGTTCCTCGGTCCATCTAGAACTATGCAAGATGAAAAATGAAAAAAAGGAAAAGCAAAAGTAAGAAACACAGACCATTTTAAGCAAAAGCTGCGTCAGCTGACTAGTAAGAGCAAACTTTATTAATATACATCAATTCAGAAAGCCTCAAATTCAAATAACAACAACAGCAAACATTATTTTCAGTAACATGTAGAGCCAAAAGCTGGTCTTTAAATATGGTACAGGATTGACAATCCAAAGGAATGCTCAATTTTGAAATAATAAAAACATGTCTTTCTGATCCTAAAGTCATCAAGTGTTTATATTGCAGCTCACCCCAATATTTAGCATAACAACCATCCTAGCAGAGGGGGAAATACAGCAAACAATAAATTAAAAAAAGCCAAAGTATACCTTTAATCCTTTAACTTTATAAAAAGTTTTATTTTAGCCCTTTAATTTTATAAAGTGTTTTTTAAGCCTTTAACCCTAACCTCATTAGTTTCATCAACGAGAAATTTCAACATTGAAATGTTAAATATTAACATAATATTAATGTTGATATATTGAGCTTAATTTTTTTAAATAACAATGATTGGTGCAAAAAATAATCATCTAAAACTAATGGTGTTAGGGTTAGAGAACTAAAAAATACTTTATAAAATTAAAGGACCTAACTGAAATGTACACTTTAGCCATTAAAACAACAACAACAACAACAACACACAGAAGACAGGATGGAAAATTATCATACTTTTTCATCACAAAAGTTGTTTATGGTTCAAGGTTTATGCATATTATAGTTCCCTGATAAAGAGAGATATGGTTAATATTTGAAACAACTTGGCAGTGTTCTGCAAGGGAAGCTTTGCCTTAGCATTCAGAACTTCTGGTTGTGCAACTCTTTTCCTTTGAGTATAATTTCCAAGCATTCGGAGGCTTCCTTTGCCCCAAAAATCTTATTGTAGATGGTATGACTTTGCTGGTTACTTGGTATGATAAATTCAGCTAAATTTGTTAATTTATATTCCAAGAAGGAGTTGATTTGAGCTAGCGGAAAAGGTCAGGAACCTGGGCTCCACTGACATCTACAGTGAGCACAAGCAACAATTAATTTTTGCACCATCAACCTCCTAGCACCATTAGTGCGATAAGGGGAAACGTGATTTAGGTACAAAGACAGTGCATCATATCTTAATTAGAAACACGGAGAGAGAGTTGATAATCAAACAAAAGTTCAAGTGGCAGTCTGAGAGATTGGCCATCGCCTCCTTTTTACTATATTTGGCTTGATTATTTAAAAGGTGTATATAACGATGTCCTGCTTATCGTCATATTCCTAAAGGAAAGTGATATGCTGGTTGTCTTTTAAGAAGATGTTATGTTCACAAGTCTCTTAACCTAGGCCCCTTTCCTATTTCCTAGCACCAAATCGCACTGACACAAGAATGTGAGGAAACGAGGCACTGGAACTGAATGATAAAATTAAACTGGGGCAAATGAATCGGAATTTCAAATCACGAACGGAGGGGAAAAGAAATTTGTAAAAATTTCTGAATATTTCAGCAGTCTTGGCAAATGCTTCACCAGGCACCATTTTATCCTGAACAATTCATGAACTTGAGATAACAATGTAAAACACTGGAGAATAAATTGACTCATTTTTCCACGATCCCAAGTCCAATAAATCCCCCTCCGTCTTCCCAAAATAAAAAATAATCCAGAAAAGTAGAACCATAAAAACTCACCAACATTCCTGCATTTTCCAAAATTAGGCAGAAAACCCCTATCCTTCAAAAACTTATAGGCATTACCAACTAGCTTCATGTTATCCGCATTCAAGCACGTGTCCAGAACCTCCCAATCCCTTTGAGGCCCAAATAATTGCAGCTCACGGAACCGAGACTCAAAGGAGTCAGCCGCGGAAGGAGCAGAACCATCAAATAGCTCAACTGGATTTTCGTTTTCGATGGATTTCAAGAATCTCAGAGCCGTGGCAAGGTCCTTCCGCTTCACTGCCTCCTCGTATTCCCGCCATTCCCGGAAAGCTCTGATTGCCGGTTGATGCCGGTGGTGGAGGTATTGCCTTGCATAGAAAAGCTTCCTACTAACAGGAAGGACGGTTTGAGGGAAACAGCAAGAAAATCCGCGGGAAAATGTCCATGAGGTGAGAGGATGGGAGAAAATTTCAACGGTGGGGGAAGTGTGATGCAAAGGGAGAGCCATAAGGTGATGAAAAAGCTGTAACTTCGCGTGTTTGGACAAGATTTTCTCTCCATGTGCCTAAAGTTCGTCTTAGAAAAAATCAGTGAGAATCTAAATTCCATTGAAAGATTGTTTCCTCCTAGACTGTAATGTTCCTTCTAAAGGTTTTTTTTTTTTTTTTTTTTACCAGTTTTTTCCATGGCAACCCATGATTTATTTATATTTTTTTAATTGTTTGATTTTCGGATGATAAAACTTTTAATCTCATAAATTTATTTTAGTTATCAATTTAACTTTTTAAATTTATCTTAATTATAAATTTGGTCCTTATAAATTTAATCTTTTATTTTTTTTAAATTAGCATATAAATCTTATAAGTTTTTTTAACATAAATTAACTCTCAAAATAATTTAATATATAAAGTGTATTAATAACTTAACATATACGTATGACTAAATAAAAATAAACTGATCCTCAAATTAATTTAATTTTTATTAATATAATCACTTACATTGTGTCATTTTATCTTGTTTTCTGAAATTTTAAAGTATGGTTTCCCTACCTAAATAATTATAATTTTTTTATTAATTTAAACAACTAAAATCAATAACAAAAGTAAATTTAATAGATTAAATTGATAAAAATTAAATATAAAAAACTAAATTGATAAATGAAAATAACTAAAAGGACACTAAGTTACAATATCATTTTGACTTATTTGACATTGGATATTTTTAACTTCAAATTTAGAAAAAATATCATTGTTAGTCCCTATAATTTTAACATATTTTAGTGTCAGTCTCTTTTATTTTTTTTCAAATATCTTAAGTTTTATATGCTTGCAATGTTAGTCATTATCATCACTGATGAAATTAAATATATTAATGTGTATATAAGAGTTATATATACATTATGATGGGTTGGTAAAATTATGATGATGAAATTAAATTTATTGTTGAGTTAATAAAATTATGATAGGTACGAGTAAAATGATAACTAACATTTGTGTTTTTTGCCCTTTCTATTGCGTCTTATTCCTTCAAAAAATATATCTATTGCACATTTAAGAATTCTGGTTTAACGTATTACCGTTTTTTTTCTTATACTCATTTTTATACAACTTATCATAATTAAATTTTGCCATCATTAAAACCTTATGGTCATATTTAAATAAGACTAACGATATTGATGGATAAAGCATAAGGACTAAAAGCAACGGAAAAAATATAGAAACTAATATCAAAATATGATAAAAGTATAGTGATTGTAACATACTGATTTTTATATAATAAAGAAATTGTGGAATTTAGGTTTTGAGGAAAAAATAATAATAATAAGAATTTATATTATTTGAGGTTATTTAGAAATAATATTATGGTTAGGTATTTAATTATGAATTTAAAAATTTAAATTTAAAATCACATAAGCAATATTTAGTTAAGATATAATATATAAATAATTTTTTTATGTGTGTGTTAAAAAAAAAGAAAAGATAGAAGGAACAAAAAAAAGGGGGGAGGAAGGTTGTTGTTTCTAAGTCCCACATTGGTTAGATGAGGGAAGAGAAGAGGTGCCTTCATATATAAAAAGAGGGGATGTGTGCATTAGGAAGCATGAGAGGCTAAGATGCAATTTAGAGAAAATTACAACTTATGGCCCAAAGATTTGAATAATTAAATTCAGACCTATAGTTTTTTTTAATATAATTTTGGGACTCACAATCCCATTTTTATATTATTTTTCTCTCTTTCTCTCACGTTGCTCGGCATTTTCTCGTAAATGGGGATTATTTTCTTTTTCTTTAGGTATGTTCTAACTTTCCTGTTTAGATTAGCATTTAAAAATTTATTTAATTACATAATTAATTTTATAGTTATTTTCTAAATAATATTAACTTTCTAGTGATATGATTATTTTGTAGGATAGAGTAAATATTCTGATTAGAATTTTTCTATAGGATAGTTAATCTGATGATATGATGTATTAAAAATATAGGTTAAAACTCTTAGAGATATAATAAATATTATAGAATATTTTATTGAGGTTGAAACTCTTGTTTAAGAATTTTTGAGTTAAAATCTAGATCTATATGGTCGAATTTATGTGGAATCTGAGATGTAGGGATGAACATCTGATTATTAAATATTTATTTAAGTATGAATAGGTATTTTTGAGGTTATAGAAAGGTGATTTGAGGCTTCAGGATAATTCTAAAATTTTTAATTTATTTTTGGGTGAATTTTTAGAATTTAGAAGGATGAAATTGTGATACTAGAAGTAATTTGAGGCTTAAAAATAGTTTATTAGGGTACGAGAATTTTAGAAAAGAATTTGAGAAGTTAAATGAGGCATAAATCTTAAATTAGTGTTAATATGGATTATAGATCTAAGACTTTCTAACTCTTTAAATTAGAGTTATGTATTTTAATGTAAAATTAATACATAGTATTATGAAATAACTATGTAGATTGTGTTGACAAAGATAGTGGTGAAAGAGGAGTTGTGAAGGGGAACTTGTTATTCAAGACACAAGGTAACCATTATTAATGTGTTGTGATGGGTGTGTTTGTGAATGGTTATGTGTTGTTTTATTGTTTGGAAAAATTATGAATTAATGAAAATAAATACTGTATATATATATTTGTTTGAAATTATTGCCAAGTGGGTCAAAAATTTATTTTTGTTTATCATGATGAGATATTATTGTTCGGATATGTTCCTGTTTGGATATTTGAATGATGCATGACTTGTCAGGGTATTTTAATATATGGTGTTAATAGGAATTTCTGTTCAGTTAATTATTACCACGTGGTAAGCCCTCATTGGACCTAATGAGTGGCATGTCGCTTGGTCCAACTCACCTTTGGCCAGGTGATTTGGCGTCCGAGCATGGCGAAAGGAGGATATAAGGTGCAGTCATGCAAATTAAATACTTGTTCGGTTTGTTTGAAAATATTGTTCGGTTAAATGTTTTGTGTGCCCACTTAGCAATCGCATGATTAGTTACATCCGCATGCATCATTACATATTAATTTTTGGTTACTGGGACTTTTAAGTCTCATTCCCCGTGGTTAATATTTTTACAGGAGTGAGTCCGGCTGAGAAAGCACCAGAGGTGTAACTATGGTGAATGAGACACCATCTTTTACGTTGCCTCTTATTTTGGATTATACAATGTATTTTGTGCCAACTTAGGACATATCTCCTTTGTGAAGCATGTAAGCTCTAATCCTTTTTATTAAAAGGATTTATATGACCAAGAGGATTATGTTTGTCCCTCTTGATTTATGATCTGATTTGAATATCATGCCATGAGGATTATGTCTGTCCCTCATGGTTCTAATTGTTTTTTTTAGATATTTTAAGACCTGTGGTATATTGTCTTAGATGTATCATGGTAGAAATTTTTCTACCATGATAAGGGTATGATAAGGGTTCAATAAAAAAAATGATTTGTTGAATTAATAATTTACGAAAAATCGGTTTATATTTTTGAGGGTGTTACAGTGATCAACATCAATATTTTACTTATATTTACTTTTTTATTGTATTTCGTCACTTTAAAAGTAAAGTACTAAGATGTGTTGAATTAGTATTGATTGAGCAGCTTGCAAGCTTCTACAATATGTGTGAGTTGTTTTCCTGCTTTTCTCCAATTCTATTGTAGCTAAGAGGTTGCGTCTTTTTCTCAAAAAAAAAAAAAAAAATCGAGTTTGATTGTGTACTATTAAAACCTATACTAAAAAAAAAAAAGTTACGTATAAGAAAATCTTTATATGCACATTCATCATTGACAACTATTTTGACATCTAATGTCCATTAATTTATTCAATAAACTGTTAAATGATCATGCAAATGTAATTTAAAACACCATTCATTACTTCTTCTTTTTTTTGGGGTGAGGCAATGTAAAAATTCAAAATATGAATGTATTTTCTAAATAAAAATATGACTTGTAAAATTATTTATTTAGGAGTTACACCCATTTACCAATTGTTTGTTATATAAAAATTGGCTCAATTAAAAAAAGTTTGGTATATATCCTAAATCAATACAAATTAACTTTGAAGATGGAATTAGACTTAAGGAGAAATCATTGTCTTTTAAAAGTGTAAGAATATGGAGTGCAGAAACATACCTTTGTCGACTCCGATGACGGTACCTTTGATAATGATGTCTGGCCTTGTTTCTCCCTCACAATAACTTGATTACAATGATGGACAGGAGTGTTTGATACACCGTGGACACACTGGAACTTTTTTGAGAGAAGAGAGGGAGAGAAGCAGATGAGAGAACACTCTTGTTCTTTGCATGAGTAAACTAAATAACCATATGTTCTATTAGATTACCTAATATCTCACACACAGATAATGGGTAGTTATTTTATTTATTTAAAATGAATAACTACTCCCTCCAAAATACTGCAATAACAACTTGTAAGATAATGAAGAATTATTATTAATATATATAATTATTCAATCCAACTTGGGCTCCTACTTACTTGGCCAATTCATCAAGGATGGAACTCAACAAAAAGTTTAACAATCATATTTATTTTGCAGATTAAACTCTAATATATGAATATCATCACATGTCCCATGTAACTAGAGACAGAAACAAGCAAAGTTAGGTCAGGCTTTAATATAGCTAAATATCATCGTATGTCCCATGCAACTTGGGATGGAAAAAAGTTAGGCTAGGCCAGGCTTTAATTTGATAACCTTGAACCTGCTGTACGTGAAGTAGGAGAGTAGTAGGAGTTTAATGAAAATTGAAATTAGTAAGACAAGAGTTTATATAAGGTAGGTGTTCCTATTCTATACTTCTACTTGGAATTTGGTAAAGGTAAAGGTAGAATTTTAGTTCTATTTGAATGGATTTTTGATAAAGCCACAAGTTTGGGAGGCATAACAAATTTATATAAAAGTTGAGAAATTGTTGAGTAAGAGATTGGAAGAGTAGGAAGCTTGATAATACAATTGATTTACTAATAACCACAAGGTATTTGTTAAAATGCATAGGAGAGTTGGACTAAAGTAATCAAGTATATTAGATGCATTAAGGATTGAAATTTAAGATTCAGGTAGTTTAATCTTTATGTTGAAACTTAGGAAGGTCCAATTCTTGCTTGAATACCAATGTCTATGTAATCTCTCTCTGTGTGTGTACGTATACACATATATATGTTATTGAATTCAATGTTTCTTTCTACATGTGGTAAAAAATTGATATTTCAGGTGAAATTCCTTTTGTACTACAAGGGAGTTTTATAGAAAGACCAACTAATCTTATGTAGGCTTTGAAAGCCCAATGGTTATTGACGAAGGGTTGCCAAGGGTTCTTAGCTATGGTGAGAGATGTTGATAAGTCCACTATTAGATGGATCAAATACTAGTCATTCAAGAATTTTCAAATGTATTTCCAGAAGAATTACCTAGACTACCACCAATTTGGTTTTAGACACCTAACCAATTTCTATTTCGCCTTACAGAATGGCACCTTCTGAGTTGAAAGAACTAAAGAATCAATTGTAAGAATTATTAGATAAGAGATTTATACGACCTAACACATCTCCTTGGGGGACACCCTTGCTCTTTATGAAGAAAAAGAATGGGTCACTAAGACTTTGTATCAATTATCGGCAACTTAATAAGGTGATAGTAAATAATTAGTATCCACTATCTTGAATCGATGATCTTCTTAACCAGATGCAAGGAGCTTAGCGTTTTTCAAAAATATAATATAATATAATAATAATAATAATAAATAAATAAATAAATTTGTGTTTGAGTTATCACCAGTTAAAGATCAAGAAATGGGACATACCAAAGACTGTGTCTTAATGCAACATGGGCGAGTTATTACTTATGCCTCAAGGAAACTTAAAAAGCTATCCAACACATGATTTAGATATGGTGGCAGTTGTTTTTGCTTTGAAGATTTGATGCTACTATCTTTATGGTGAGACTTATGAGATTTATACTGATCATAAGAGTCTTAAGTATATTTTTAAGTAGAAGGATTTTAACCTTAGGCAAAGAAGATGGATGGAGTTGTTAAAGATTATGATTATACAATTCTTTATCACTCTGGTAAGGCAAATGTTGTATATACTGTTCATCTAGGAACAACAAAGATATATCAAGATTTGAAACAATTATATTGGTGATTGTAGATAGATAGACTAAGTCAGCTTATTTCATTCTGGTAAAGATGACTTATAATGTTGATAAGTTTGTTCAATTGTATATTGATGAGATTGTCCAATTGTATAGGATCCTAGTATTTATAATATCTAATAGAGGTCCTTAGCTTACTCCCAATTCTAGAGATCATCCCAAGAAGCTTTGGGCACTCGACTAGATCTTAGTACTGCTTTTCATCCACAAACAAATGGCCAAATTGAGAGAACCATTCAGATACTTGAGGATAAGTTAAGGTATTGTATTTTAGATTTTGGTGATAGTTGGAATCATTACTTAGCATTAGTGGAGCTTGCTTACAATAAGAGTTATCAAGCTAGCATACAAACGGCTTCATATGAGGCACTTTATGGCAGGCAATATAGATTTCCTACTGGATGGTTTGACGTTAGTGATGCTAAGCTTTTAGGATCAAATTCGGTGCAAGATGCCATTAAGAAAGTGAAAATAATTAGAGAAAGATTAATAACAACCCAAAGTTGATAGAAGTCTTATGTTGATAACCGATGTTGGGAGTTAGAATTTATTGTTAGGGATAACATATTTCTTAAGGTGTCTCCTATGAAAGGAATGATGAGATTTGAAAAGAAAGATAAATTAAGCCCAAGATATATAGGCCCATTTGAGATCTTAGAAAGAATTTGTGTAGTTGCTTATCGTTTCGCGTTACCACCTAAATTGTTGAGTATTTATCTAGTGTTTCATGTATCAATGCTACAAAAATATTTATATGACCCTTCTCATGTGATAAAAACTCATGGAATTCAAATAGACCTAAATTTATCATATGATGAGGTTCTTGAGGTTATTTTGAATTGACAAGTTAAGAAATTACGATTGAAAGAAATTGCTTCAATGGAAGTGTTATGGCATAATCATTCTCAAGAAGAAATTACATGGAAAGTCGAAAGTGATATGCGTGCTATGTATCCACACCAATTTGAGAATTGAGGTAAGGAAAAGTTTAAATTCAGAGGACTGAATTTCTTAAGGGGGATAATGTGATAACCTAAGGGTTTAAGTAAAATTTAATATATAAGTTTGTTTTTTAATAGTTATTATACTAGATTTTGGAATTATTGTGACAAGAAGGGATGTTAGTGCAACGGAATAAGGTGCAAATAATAAACATCAGGTCTCGCGTTCGAGTCTCAAAGAGTCAAGGAAATTTCATTTTCCTACTTTTTTTATGAAATTACCATCCCCTTCTACAATTTTTCTAGACCTCCAACAGAGAGAAGAGGAGCTCTGATCCTGTCATTCTAGTCTTTTGTTGGATCTTTGCTTTCGTCTTTTTGCTTCTGACCATCGCCAATGTGTTTGCTGAAACTCACCCATCACTGATCCGTCAAGCTCGTTGCTTCTGCTTCCTTTCTTCTTCTCTATTTTAGATCAACAAGGCTCTTCTTCTTCATTGTCAGCGTGGGTCTCAACTCTACCGTGAGTTTGTCGTTGTTATCTTCTTCTGCTACTATTTTCTTATTTCTTTTCTGATTATTGTTGCCATCGATTATTGCTATGGAGGCCGTGGCTGGTCTGTGTCAAAGCTAGAAAATTTTGTTGCTCAAGGTCTTTGAACCTCTGGCCGTCCTCTTCCTTTATGGAATAGCTCGTTACTGTCGTGGGGAGAGCTTCGTCCAAGCATTTTCTTTTCCATTCCTCCTCTCAATTAGAGCCGGGAATAAGGGCCGGGCTTGTAGACTCTGTTTAAATAAGGGTTCGGGCTTTGAAAATTATTTTTTTAAAGGAACCGGCCTTTAGGACCTAGCCCTGATAAGCCTTGTGAAAAAGGGCTCGGGCCCGGGAGGCCCTCCAAGCCCTGATAAGCCTGATTATTTTATATATATACATACACGTACATAAATACATTTGATTAATAATGACACAATTTGTTAAATATTTATTATAGATGATGAAGAAGAAGTTGTAAATGTAATTGATATTGAATTTTCACCTCCATCTTCATTCTTTAACAAGTACACTTACATTCAAGAGATCTAATGTTTTATTTGTAGATGATGAGGATGAAGAGGATTTGGGTTTTGATTGATGAATGTGTGTTGTTTAGATTTCTAAATATGTTGTTTAATTTTTAAAATATTGTGTGAATTTTAATTTTTTAAATTTCAAAATATTTTAATTAATTTATAATATTTTATTTTATTTTAATTTTTTTATTTTTTTAACAGAACTTTCGGGCCTAGCCCTGAGCCCTTTACATAAGGGCCGGGCTTTAAAAAAGAGACTAAAAATAGATAACAGAGCCTGTAAGGGCTAGGCCCTTAAGGGCTGGGCCCACCTGTATTCCCACCTATACTCTCAATTTGACTACATAGTGATTGCCTCATCATGCTCCTTTTCTGTTTCGTTTAGCTGGGTTGAGGTGAGGAGATTCAAACCTATTCATTGTTGTTGGTTCTGAGTGTAAGTGTGTTCTGTTATTGTTGTGCGTGAGGTTGCGTATTTTTTATACGTGTCCTGCCACCACCGCACTATTGTAGAGAGAAGGAAATTCAATATGAGCTGGAAATTATTTTAAAGCTTGATATTAATATACATATGGGTCAACTTTTGAGTTAAATTCATTTTCTTTAAATTGGTTGATACTGAAAAATTAGTTAGGATTATGTTAGAAGAGATAAGATATGAAACTTGAGGAATGATGATTATAAGATTGTTGTTGAGGTGCTTATTAGCAGAAATTGAACTTGATTTTTCAACATTTATGGAGATTCATTAATTCTTGTGAGAAGTATGAAAATTTAATTCGAATGTTGCAAAGAATAATTGTTTATGAAATTTATAATGTGATTTTTGAATTTTTGAAGATGAATAGTTGTTGGTGAAATATTGAATGCTAGCATTTTTATGAGTAGATTGAAAATAATTTATATTTGGTGGCTTGACCGAATGCTAGTGAGGATTTTAAAAAAAAAAGGTTCTAAATGTATTATAGTTTAATATTGGTGGTAAGTGAGTTTGAAAAAATGAATTATTGTACTGGTTGATGGTTAAATAAAATTTTAATATGATTTATAGGGAGTTTGGTATAGGAGAAATTTAAATTCTGAAGATTTTAAGTAAGTGAATAATATCCCATTTAATTTATTTTTAATAGTCTTTTATTAGCATATTTTACTCTTATGAATTATATTAGTTTTTTTTAAATTATGGAATATTAATGAAGGATAATTAAATTATGATATGTGCATTTATTTTTCCTCAACAAATATATTTTCAAGATTGATGAAGATATTTTTGTTTATTAAACTCTGAAATTTCTTGACTACTCAATTAATGCAAGCCTGTACATTAGCTATGAAGTATTATTTTGGAAAATTTTGAGATTTGAAACAATTTATGTGAGTTTGACATTGATAATGAAAATTTTATTGCAGAAATAATTATTTTTCTCGCATGTTTGAAATGTAATTTTCAAGAGGACTCTAAATAGAACACTGTTGCTAACGACAGTTTTGTTAGCTCGTAGCATGCTGTGATTAATAACTAGCTAGTTTGTCTTATGGACATTGTTCTCAAGTTTGTTATTTGTGGGCTTTGTACTCGCGTTTGATTTTGTGGCCTTGAGCTGTGTTGAGTTAGCCTTATCTTCGTGGACTGTGTCTCCACATTTATTTTGTGGCTTTAGCTACGCTTGGACGGCTTGGTTATTTATTCTCGTGAACTGTGTGTCCATATTTATTTTTATGGTGTAAACCGCGTTTAGTTATTTATCCTCATGAATTGTGTGTCTACGTTTGTTACCTGTTCTATTAAGTCCTCAAAATTTTTAAATTTTGATTAACTCTCTCATTTAAAATTCCAATGGTTTCAATTACCAAGTGTATTATTTTAAATTATGTGTGAGTAATTCATTTTCTTTAAGCATGATAGAATAAAGTGCTTTCAATTCACTTTCATTTTATGGTTATCATTATGATTTATAGATTTTTAAAGTTATTATATTGAATTATCATCTTTTCAATTATTTTACAAGATTATTTTAGTTTAGTATTTTAATTATTTTAAATTTTATTTTGGAGATGCTATTCACTGAAAAATTTATTTTGGTCTCAAATTTATTAGTTGACGCTGATTTTACTGCTAGCTTTTGAAGGGCAATACAACTATATTGGTTGAAAATTTTGTTTGGTGCTGTTACCTTTTTATATAAATATTTAAGTCTTATGTATTTTAATTTAGAATAAAGATTAGTTGCTCCACATAGATTATTGCTAAGATTTTATTTTGATTTATATACTGTTTGCTAATTGAAAGGAGCTAAGCTCCTAATTAATATTATATTTGTGAAAATTTTTGTGCTGTAAAATTTTCAGGAGATCCTATTTACAGTAGAAGTTCCGCCAAAATTTTTACAAAAATATTGAAGCTTTGCTGTGTCAATTAGTATTAAAAGTGTTAGAATTTCATATAACCTGATTATTAAAAAAAATAAAATGAATTTTCATGTTGAGGCTTACGAGAATATGCAAAGTAATTCGGACCCGTACTTATCACCGTCTATTTTTGAGGCGTGACAGATTTGATCAAGCCTAAACTTGAGCTTGAGCTTATGATCTAAGGAAAGCTGTTATTTTGCCTCAAGCTTGAACTTGCAAAGGCCTGTAACAACCGAAAGACTGTATACAAGAAGCAATTAACATTGACATAAGTGGAGGTCATGGGAGAGTAGTGAATGAGTGAAGGACAAGGAAGTGTTTCAGAATCCCTAGCACTGAGGGAGAATAGTGGAGCGTATCCCACGTTACGGTGGTTTGATTTATGATCTGTAGCTTTCCTTTCAGTGTATACAGCAAGTGACAATAGTTTCATTGGAGCTACATTTTGTTGGTATAATGTTGGTTAAAAAAAAAAAAAGGATAGATCTTTACGGTTTAGTCATCAATGTTCCATCAGTATTTTAAGCAAAAGACTTGTTGTTCGCGTGCCGGGGGGGGGGGGAGAGCAATTTTATGTGGCCCTGCAAATGATAGTCAAAATTCTCCCACTGGTACATTCCCTGGGGTGCAATACTAGCTTAGTCCCATTTTATGCTGGGCATTAATCTAGCATGTGCGCAATAGGAAATTAGGGGTGCAAAACGAGTTTTCAAATTCTAGATGAAACCAAATTCTAAAACGGTTAATTAGGAACAAGGAGAAGCCGCCTGAAATTTTTTTTTTTAACAAAAAAAGGGACAAATAGGTGAAGAGTAGTAGAATAATAATACATCTTAATTTAAAACTTCAAAGGTAATAGCAAAATTCGTATGTTTAAGGTTAAAAATTGATTTTAATTGGATCAAACATGAAAAGTTATTGGAAGTATAAGAGAGTTGTTGGAAAAATTTAATCTAAACGCATAAGGGATGTGTTGGAAAAAGGTTATTTTGATAAGCTTCTCCAAAAAGCTCATAAAAAACTGAAAATAAATTTTTTCTAGCAGCATTTTTATTATTAGCTTAATATTTCCTACCAATTTAAGTGTTAATTAAGATGATTTTTTATTTAATTTCAAGAAAAACACAATCATTGCACCTATAATTTTCGAATTTTGTTTTTAGTCTATATAATTTTTTTCAATGTTTCCAATCTCTATGGCTTCAACAAGACTAAGTGACATTTGTTACTTAGGTCTAGAGTTGAAAAACGGATGAGACCCAGCCCTTATGGGCCTAGCCCTTAAGGACTCGAGCCATTAAACCCAATTTTTTTAAAATATCTCATTTTTTAAAACTCAGCCCTTATATAAAGGCTCAAGGTCAAGCCCGTAAGCCTTATTATTTATTATTTATTTTTAAAATTTTAAAAACTAAAATTTTAATTATAATATTTCATACATTTTTAAAAAATACAAATTATAATGTTTAAAAAATTAAAAATAAATAATAAAAATTCTAATTTAAAGTATAAACATTTATTCTAAAGTTTAAATTCAATTTAAAAATTAAAAATATTTTATTTTTTTAGAAAAAAAAAAAAAGACTTAAAAAGGCCACTTGAGCTCGAGCCTTTTTCAGGACTTATCAAGGCCGCACTTAAAAGCTCAATTTAAAAAATATTATTTTTTAAGCTCAAACTCTTATAAAAATGAATTTAAACGGACACCCTCCAAACCCGATTGTTATTCCCAATTTTACTTAGTCCTATAGTTTCAGTATTTTTAGTGTCTTTGTCCTTGTGAGGACTGAAAATGCTTCTAGAAAAAAAAATCATAGGAATTAAAAGTAGAACCTGAAAAAGCTATAAGACTCGAAGATTATGTTTTTTTTTTTAATTTTTAACAAACTCAACCTCAGCATGAGATATAAATGATACCCTTTGTTTTTTATAAAAATTTATATCTTATTGAATCAGACCAACTTTTAGATTTTGCTTTTGCTTTTTTCACAATTAAACAAGCTTTGAAAACAATTTGGGCTTCGAGGCTGAGTTAGACTAGTTGGCAATTATTCACATCTTATAAGTAACATGTTAAAATTAATTTTATGTTTTATAGGAAAATTTTGATAAGTTGCGCAAAATTTGAATAAGATGTTAATACAATTTGCCATAAATTTCACATTTTATAATATACATTAATAAAAAGCAACGAGAAACATGGCTCCAAGACGGCTTTCAAGTTGACAATGATATGTTAATTTAAATTTTGTAAATAAAGAAGATAATAGAATTGCCAACTACCTTGTTAAGCTGGCCTAGTCTTTGTAATGATTCTAACTTGTTTCATGTTACACCCTTCTAGTTGGTCTTTCTTTGGGTGGTTTTCATCCCGTCTGTTTTATTTGTTGTTTCCTTAGACTATTGTTTGTTCCCATTCTTTCGAATGAAGGTTGCTTTGTTATTCAAAATAGAAACATGGCTCCATCAACAAAATGCGCTTTTAGTAGACTGATTTGACGTTTGGAAATACAACTCATTTGATAAAGAATTTATGCACCTTCTCAATGTGTCCATTAGCATCATACTTGATGTAGAATGAAACTACAGAAGGCTGAAGGATATCTAAGGAATAACAATCAAATAAATGAATTCCGCTGCTGATATGAGAACTCTTTGGTAGATAATTAATAAATAATTCTGTAAACAGTTTTTGAATCTGGAAGTATGCCCTAACTCTGGCAATCCTGGAACCCAACTTCCTAAATTTTTCTGTATCAAAAAAGAAAAAGAAAAGAAAAAAGAAAAATGGAACATCAGTGCCGCTTCTGCTTTTCATTCTTACGGATTCCTTCTTCTGTCACACAAACTCATTGATTAACGGTAACGAAAAAGTTTGATGATCCCAAGGGTATCTTCCATAGAGCATAAAGCATGTTGAAACCACTAAATTAAACCATACCACCACTTACAACTATGGTCAAAGGGAGTTAGCTAGATCATCCAAGGAAATTTTACTCAAGCTTTCTCCGCTCCTTATAAGCCGAATTTTCCCTGCAGAAACAAGCGTTTGAGAGCAGCTGAACTTTCAGTTTGTTATGAATCAAACAAAAGATTACAATACTGATGCTAACTACAATAAATTTCAATGGTTTTGCCTACTTCAGGGAGTTCAGGATCCTCTGAACCCTAATATAATCCATACTCTTACACCACGTCAAATTGCCACTAAAAGTGTATGCCAAGAAAGATGCAATCCAATAAGCCACCCAAAAAACAAAAAAATTGCTTCACCATGTGAATAATACATATTTAGCGCTTTAAACTGAAGAATTACTGTGAGTAAAATTGTATTTTATCATCCACTAATTAAACGATTGGCAAATGATGTATTTTTTTTCCATATTTGAAGACGCTGATTGCTGCAACAGCATAACTATTTCAGCAAATGTTCAGCTTGAACTTCAGTATTGATCCCATGTTCCCCTAGTTCCCATATATCAGAGCCCCATAAAGCTCTCATCCCAATCCTGGACAACATGCTTGAGATTTTCTACTTCTGCATCTGATGCCCCTTACCCAGGTTACTAGAACAGAGTTGATAAAATCAATACTTCTTTTGGTTTCTTTCTCAAAGACTTAAACATAAGTATTTCATATGCTTTGTTACTGCAGAGGCAAAAAACAGTTAATGAGTGATATCACCAATAATTTTAATTTCGACCTTTTCTTTAACAAAAGTACTTTATATACTTTGCCAGTGTAGATTCAAATTTCAAACAAGCAAGTTCTACCATCCCTTTGGCAAGTTTCAGTTATACTAATTCCGTGAGAACCATGAATCTACAGTCATAAAAAAATTATGTAATCTAACCCAAAAAATGAAAAAGGAAAAGAAGGGTAAAAACTGCATATTAATGAATCAATAATCCTAATTATCAGGTTAAGAATGAAAAGAAATGATAAGCAGCAAAGGAACAAATCAAATAGTGGGTGCCAATATGATATCGTCTTAGAATTTTTTTTTTTTAATATACAAGGAAAATATAGAATATAGATTGATGTACCATCATGTCGAACACATATCTCTGGAATACTTTTAATTTCACCATTGATGCTGTCATTGTAAACTCTTATTTCAATTTCACCCTCAACATAAACTGAAGAGCTGCATTGAAGCTTCAAGCATGAGGCCAAAAAAAAAAATAAAGAAACACTCACACCAGAATGTATCATCTATTCAAGATAATCTCAAAATTTGATCATCTAAATTTTTGCACTTACTTCTTTACAAGTTGTTGTACTGCATAAGCCCCGAGAGCATCATTATGCACAGCAATCCGATGCCACTGAGCAGGTTTTGGCAAATCCTTTGCCCCCACAGTTCTCTGGTCAAACATCCCCCCTGTCCCAACTGTAAAGATTGTGACATTCTTCCCATTTCTCAGTATCTTTTGAACAGGAGCCTGACCAACTTTTCCACAAATGATGGCCTGTGTCATATCATTACATGTACGTTAAATAATTCCTCAAGTGAAAAATGCAGACAGATCATTACATTATGCTCAGGAAGAGTGACATTTTATTTCTAAAACTTTGATCGCTGAGAATTTCTGTATAATCGGCTATTGTACAGTTATTTTCCAAAATTGATTCAAACTATTTGCTCAAACATTCAAGCTTCATAAAAAAAAAAACCTTATGATAATTAGAAAACTAGTTTTATATTCAAGTCATGCAAAAGAATGAACTCTATTAGACCAGAACAGTGACAACAACCTACAATAGGTCTCACAGCACCAATAAAATAGATGAACTCACTTTTCTGTGGTTACCTAATCCAAATCCATCCTTAGAGATGTCTAACTATAATAGCAGATTGCTAAATTTTGAGTATTCAATACCTTGTGCACACCTCGGAAGTTCCAACCCCTCTTTGGATCCACACCCTGTAGCTGCCAAGCAGGCTGATTGCCAAGAAAATTATCAACTTCTTCATCAATAGCATTGTTCTTTGGATTCTCATTATCATCTAAACGTTCATCATCATCACTTTTAGATGTTGTTGAGTAACATAACCTCCCACTTCTTTTCATAGCCACTGCTAAATCCAATAATTAAATAACCATTAGTATCTAATGGGTTTGCAAGGCCAAATGATAATTCAGCCCAAAAATCTTATTCCAAGAAAGGCATGATGAAGACTATAGACAAGAAGCAATTAACATTGACATAAGTGGAAGGCGGGGGAGAGTAATGAGTGAAGACCAAGGAAGTTTTTGAGAATCCCAAGCACTGAGGGAGAAGAGTGGGGGTATCAATTTGGAGTATGGCCGTGCTACATTATGATGGTATAATGGTCGATGTTATGTATGATACATGATCAATTGATCATAAATCATTCGTGGTGTGCGTGTGCGCGAGAGAGAGAGAGAGCCATATTATGTGGCCCAGCAAATGAACGCCAAACTTCCCCCACTGAGGGAGAAGAGTGAAGACCAAGGAAGTTTTGGAGAATCCCAAGCACTGAAGGAGAAGAATGGGGGTATCAATTTGGAGTATGGCCGTGCTACATTATGTTGGTATAATGGTCGATGTTATGTATGATACATGATCAATTGATCATAAATCCATTAGGGTGTGCACGCACGAGAGAGAGAGAGAGAGAGAGCGCAATATTATGTGGCCCAGCAAATGAACGCCAAAATTCCCCTACTCCTACATTACCAGCAAAACCCATGATGGAAAAAGGTAAAAAGAAGGCCCAGGTGGGTTGGGGGGCACAATAGTAGCTGAGTCCCATTTTACACCAGGCATTGATCTAACCAAACCACATAATTAGATTCATGAGAGAATCACATCCAAGAGCTACTCAAAGAAATTATTTACAGATAAGAACCAATATGAAATGGACTGTTGTTCAAATGGGAACGTAACTGAAACTTGTTATTAATCTTTATATGTAAATAATTTGCTAAAGTGGTCCTTGGACGTAATTCTTCCAAAATTCATATAGGTAGCAATGGTGAGTGTGTCAACCAAACACAGTATAATCCTAACTCGAAAAAATTATGGAAGTGCTTGACCAATCAACGTCCAAAATGCAAATGTTCATATGAGAATATACATGTCGGACTCTCCTTATCTACTATACTCTATCTGAAAAGAGGAGTAAAAACACCTAACATGTTCTCCGAAGGGAAGGAAGCTTTCTAAAGAAATTCGGGGTGAGATAGAACAGATTGCAACAGTAGAAGACGGGCTATGGACCGTTCCGCAGAAGGGATCCCAAGCCTCAGGTGCAATCGAATGTAGACTACCTGCAGAGGCAGGGCCCTTGAGCGACCGATCCGGCAGAACAACTCATATCGTTAATTTCTTCATGCTCGTTCCAAGTTCAAATTACCATTTGTACAAATAAGAAACAAAGCAAGACAACTGTATAGAAAGGCAAAAAGGAAAAAGGAAAAGGAAAAGAGAGTTCGAATGAAAGGAAAGCAATGGACAAAGAAAGAGAACCATGAAAAGAAGACGTCGAAGCAGCCGCTCTTAGATGCTTTGCAAGTCTCGCTGCCACTGAATTCATTGTCATCAGAACGCTATTTTTTAGGCTCAAGCCTGAACCTGAAAAGGCCAGTCACCGCAAATCCTGATTAAAAGGCTGGATATATGGAGGGGAAATGTAAGGAGGGCACTTCAAGTAAATATAACTAATGCTTCAATCACACATTAGGGTTTCAATGACTAGTAAAATCAAGCAATTGGAGAAAGAAAATGAAAGGAGGGGAACAAGCACAGTACAATCATTATACTTGAGCCATTAAACAAGTAACACAGTAAAGTAAATATTTGCTGAACAGGAAGAACAAAATTAAGTGGAGAGGAAACAGAGAAGACTTACGCGATTGAACACCGGGAGTGAGACGAGACTGAGATAGTGTCGTAGTGAGATTGTCTGAGTGATTGAGCGGGAAACGGGCCGACTAAAGTACTAACAGGCTCGTATGCCCTAAAGAACTGAGAGTTGTTTACACTTGGTTCTCGAACAGGGTTGCTTTTCACAGAGATACATACAAATAACGAAAAAATAAACCTAGTTATCGGTCTCAACCTAAATTTTTAAGGGAAAATTAAATTATAATCTTTAAAAAGATAATTTCTATAAAAATTATTAACAACTTTATTAATGGTATTTAGTTTGATTGTAAATAGATTTTATAATAATTATTTTTATATGGAATTTAGTTATAATTCTCCCAATTTTTAACTAAATAGATCCAAGCCAGACCTAAATCTAATTTTAATAAAAGAACATGAATATGCGTTCTGTTTTTTGTGAGTTTCTACATCAAACTCACCTAAATTTTTTTTATTTAAAAAAGAAGAAGAAGAATAAGAAAAACATGGAGAGGAGCCAATATATTTTAAAATTTGGCTGCAAGACAAAAGAAAACTTATTTGATATTTTGTGTACATGATTAATTATCAAAATTATTTAATGCTAAGAAGCTCCAGTTTAAGATATTTTTGGTTCCACACATTTTACTTCTATACTGTATTTAATAATAATGAATATCTATTTTTTATGAATTACATAGGGCTAGTTTAGATTTAGTTGGATATAATTGATTATAAAAAATTAATTAATATGATTTATTTTGATTCTAATTAATTATGTTATAACATAATCATGTTTGAATATTATTTTCTCAAATTAATTTGATAAAATTAAAAATGTTTGGATATTTTATTCAGAATTAATTTTAAATATGTAAATTATCATAAAAGACATTGGTTTTTAAAATTAAATTATTAATAAATTTGTACTCCCTCAATTAAAAAATATAAGACATTTTTAACTAAATATCACCCTCAATAAAATAGTTACCTATTTTTAAACTAACTCTATCTTTCTATATTTACTTCTATTAAACATCCTATAATAAATATAAAGTTATTTGTCAATAGAACACTTTTGAAAAAAAAAGGCAACGATTACACTCAAACGACTAAAAATGTCTTACATTTTTTAACATTCAACTCCTCAAAAAATACCTTATATTTTTAAATGGAAGGAGTATATAATATTATTAAATTTGTTCAAATTTATTTAACAAATAAAATATATTGTTTAACTTATATATCTGATTAATTATAGAAATTTAAATTATATTATTCAACCACTTTAATAAGTTTCTGATGTTATCCCTGTAAAAACTGAAGAGAGTATATAATAGTGACCCATTTAATATGTTAATGGAAAATAGACAATAAATGTTGAGAAAATATATGATAAAATAAAAATTGAAATGGGTGACAATTTTTATTGAAATTTCAAACACTTTTCGATCAAGGAAAAAAAATTAAAATCTCCAAAAGCAAAAATATTTATAATAAATATAAAAGAAGAAAATAAAAATATAAACAGAATAAAAAATAAAGAAAGAAACACATGTAAAAGAGAGAATGATAATAGCTCATTTTGAAATGACAACAAAAGTGTATTTGCAATGGTACAAAATCTATCAACTCATGATGGCTCTAATATATATAATCCATCATTCAAAGTAAGTGAAGGTAACTTCATGCAAAACGAAGTTGTAAGAGTAAAATTAGTTTGTAAAAGAAAAAGAGGTGTTTCGTTTTTTGCCCCCTCCATAACCAAGGTTTTAGTCTTGTAAAATTGATCATATAGCCTATCCAACTAGGCATATGGTATGCACGCAACGTAGATTAAGAACTAACCATACAAGTACATCGGTTACAATAAAACATGATATATTGAATACGATAATTATTAACTTTTTAGAATTCAAATGCAAGAATATATATACTATAAATTTTAATTAAAAATAATTTTAAAAAATTGATTTACAAAAAAAAAATTTCCTAAAAAAAACAAAACAAAATAAACCCTAAATATCCCATCCAATCCTATTTACAAAGATCTTATTCGTTAGTCCTTGATCCAAATACCATTTACAATTTTATTGGGTCTACTTTCAAGGTTTTGCCCATGGTCTTTTGTAGCACGTACAAGGACTTTTTATCATACGAGGGACCTGGCAAATTTGGTAAGCAAGCCCATATTGCAATATGGCTTATTACTTCTCTTATGTGGATCGAAGTATGATCTCCACGCATCACCGTCAAGTAGTTATCTTGAAATCAATGGACGCTCGATAGAGTTTTCAAACACTACTGCCAGCATTTTTTAGGGGGAGGGTTCGAACCTTGAAGAGTGACAGACGCGATAATTAACACGACCTCAAAGAAGTCGTCCCATCGGTACCTCACTATTATCGTAAGGTCTCCTCGTGGAGGATCCGGATTAGTCTAGGGCAGGTAATGAACCCAAAATACCCTAAAATACCGGATGGTTTATACAAAAAAAAAAAAAGTAGTTATCTTGGAGTAGCTAAGGGCCTCCTATCAATGCCTCCTTATAGCCGTTAGTGTATTTGAACTGCACTAGAAAATAATCATTCTACACATCACTAATTTTCACCCATTCCTTCCTTGCACACATTTGGCTTAGTTTTTTCCTCATGAAGAACAAGGATGGGGGTTTTCTCATTGATTTCACAAGCAATTCTAGTCAGAATGGTTTAAAGATCCTTTCTTTCTCCTTATCATCCAACATGAAGTCAAGGCACAAAGGATTGGAGAGGTCCACCTTTATCTCACTTGTTGAATATGTGACTTCGGTGAATGTGATATATGGACTACTATAATTAGCACGCTTGCCTTATTCTTCTATCTTCTCACATTGATCATTTTCCTCATTGTCCTCCTCTCTCATAAGCTTTTCTTTATACGACCCCTTCGTACTCGTTTCCGACATCTATTCCTCCACTCTTGATACCCTTGAAAACGTAGCTATGAATAATTCGTCTGTTGCCACTAATGATGTTATCCACCTCCACAGCTAACAACGGAGGGGCTAGACTTTCAGAGGTTTTCAGATCGTCCACTCGGAAGGGGCATTTATTTCTTGAAAAAATGCCACTTTATGTTCCCATATTTTAATTGTGTTTTGTTTTAAATTATTATAGTTTATTTCCATAGTGTTTTTTTATCCCTTTTATTTGCTCATTTTGAAATTATTTCCTTCATTTTGGCCAAAAAAAAAATCAAAAGAACCATAAGTTAGTCAAAAAACAGTTTTAATTTTATTGATGTAAACTTAACATCATTAAAACTATGAAATGACTAGGGAAAAAAATATTGACATGAAAAAGAATATTATAGAACTATCTGATTAAAAATTTTGGTCTGATTAAAAGGCAGAAAACGATCTCATTTCCTTAAGATGAAAACATACGAGAGGGAGAATAGCATTAAAGAAGCATTATGATATTAAGCCTCAGCAAAATTAATACCATTTGGGACAGATTTGATCATTCTGAGTACTTTCCAAATAAAGAGACTAATATTCCATATTATAAGAGAGAGGGGGGGTTAATATCTCAAACAAAGCAAACATAATGGATGAAAAATTATAAAAAATAAATTGTAGAAACTTAATACAAAACATGATTAAAGTAGAAAAACCTAAGAGTGGTATTCTCTCTTATTTCTTTTAGGCCTGACGGTCTTCCAAAGGTCGTCAATTGCGGGAATCCATTCAGTTGCTATCCTTTAGGGTCTATTTAGTATAAATAATAATGATGATAATAAAATCTTTGATGTACACAAAAATACTAGCTATGATGTTTTTTTTTTTTTTTTGGCCAAATGCTAGCTATAATTTCATGAATCATTTTAGCAAGAGGCAGAGCCGTACTAGCTATCATATTCAAATAATCTTTGTTATTTTTGTTCATTTAAAATACAAATTATTATTTCTTTATTATTCCTGTTCATTACATGTACATCAAATAAAATTGTAATGTGTCTCGCTCTCCCCATAAGTTAAAAAGAAAATTTATATGATGTCAATTAACAATAAAAATAAGGGAGCATGACATCTGGGCCTGTTCAAGGAACAATTAACATTTTGGTCCCTACTAAAAAAATAAAATTGACACAATATTATCATATTCCCTCTTACTAAAATATAACCACAATATAAAAAATTTCTAAAAACCCCTACTTGATCTAAACTATAAGACACTAAGATGATTATATATATATATATATATATTCTTTTCATTTAAAAATATAAGACATTTTTTATTTTTCAATGTGTAATCATTGCTTTTTTTTTTTTCAAAAGTACCCCTATTGATAATAAGTTTATATTTATTATAAAATGTTTAATAAAGATAAATATAAAAAAATAAAATTAGTTGAAAAGTAAATAATTACTTTATTGGGAGATAAAATTCAATCAAAAATACCTTACATTTTTTTAACAAAAGAAGTATATTTTAATTATACCTTTACTTCATGATATTCTACTCAAGTAATTAATCAAAATATGTTGAATAAATCAAATATTATATGCAATTCACTTGAAGGTACAATTGAAAAGATATAAAAATAAAATTAAGAAAAACAAGATTTTAATTTATTTTTTTTAGAAACATAAATAAGTTAATAATGACTTATATTGTTAATAAAAAATATGAATTATCTTGCGGTCCAGGAGAAGTTGTTAATCTCAAGGGTCAATGTTTAAATGACAAAAATATCAATAATTCTTTTACAAGGGACTCAAATATCATTCTCCCTTGTTTGTATATAATCATGAAGGCATTGATCATTGCCTATATACTCTTTGGTGATGGAGAAAAAAAGTAGATTAGGGCATGTAGAATATTTCACATTCACTTATTAAATTTGCAAATATCACCTTAAGGGCCAAGATCAAAGAACTAGATTAAAGATACTTTTTAGCTGATTCCAAACCAAGATGTACTAAGTATCAGACAATGAGCCATTTATATGATCAACCTGTTTAACCATTCCAAGGCAAACAATCTTTAGACAGGCATTTATATGATCTCAAAATATTTAGGCCACAGATATTATTCGAAAGTAGAAACTAAAAACTACATATTTGTTAACATAACAAGGAAAATAAGATATGTAGCATTTACAGCACTTCTTTTTCTTTCTTTTTGCCCCCTTTTTACTTGCTCAAATTAAGGTTCTAGCATTCCAAGTATAACAAAACTCATCAAGCAATTGAATCTTACTCTCTGTTGAATTTAATTGCTAGCTACCAATTTGTCATGTGTCAACAAGACATCCACCTTACTAGCTAACCACTTCCATCAAGTTGTCCAAGGGAGAGGAGGTGTGCCATATATTGCTGCAATAATTCAGAGACACAATATATATGTATACACGTAATAATTTTGGCAAAAAAAAAAAAAGTATCCACGTCATGAATAAAAAGGATCAAAAAGAGAGATGCTAACATCAGACATCTTATTTGAGACGGCTAACATAATGAACCAGAGTTTCCAGTTCTGACATTCACATACTGGTTTTATATAAGGATTAAGGTCTATTTTTGCCCTTGAATTATGCTCCTATGATCACCCAATGTCCTAAGCTTAACTTTGATGCATTCTTCCCCATAAACTCTCAAAACTGGATCATTTTTGCCCCCTGTTAGCTAAGGTTAAGTTTGATTGTTAAATGCTGACATGGATCCAATTGCTCCTTGACACGCTAGTTAACGATCAAACTTAACTTCAACTAACAACAGGGGCAATAATAATCTGGTTTTGAAGCTTAAAAGGAAGAATTCAAAGTTGAGTTGAAGACATCAGGTGCTCTTGAGATTATAGTTCAAGAGCAAAAATGAATTTTAACTTTTTATAGAAAGGGGGAACCAGCTTTTGACCATATTTCGGGAACCAACTTTTGATCATATTCCAAAGTGTCACTGAAGTTGAAATGTGAGAAGGCTTACTTTTAAATTTTAATCATAATAGATGATTTCGTTGACAACTTTTCTGAAGAACAAAAGAAAAAGGAAAGGGGCAACAAGTGGAAACGCTTGCTTTAAACAAAATCTCATTCCTTCTGCCAGGCGGCTAAAAAATTACCTTAGCTGGAAAAAAAAAACAACAAAGAACATGGTAATTCTTCATGAAATAAAATAAATATATATATATATATATATAGACAATAAGGTCTGATTTATGAGTACGGTTCACTAATATTTCTGTCATTATGATTTAAATTTAATTACAAATAATGTGATATTCTTCAAAACTGTACGGGTGGTGGCTTTATTTACACCAATAAATAAAATCCACCTCCCATGATATCAACCATAGCCAGGTGGACAAAATTTAATTTCTTTTTTAAAGGGAAATGGTAGATTAAGATGAATGAATAACAACATCAATCTTTCTCCTACTTTACATGCACAAAATAAAGATGTAGCTCCATTAAAAATGAAAATTGTCTGCACATCACTAACAGAAACAAATATACGCATTGTGTAACTTACTGCATGGTATGCATATGGTGACTTTCCTTGACGGTCAAAATGTTTTGCCATGATACAAAACTCAATTGGACCCCACTCCTCAGCTTCAAAGCAATTGCCCAGGGCTGCTTTGTATAACTAATAATAGATTCAATAAACTATCAGCAGACTTTGACTAAAACAATATCAGACAAATTAACTCATTTTTCCAATTTACAGGCAAACAGCCAAATACCTTAGCAGTATCTGTTAAAAGCTCAGTTCCAGCTGGATAAGATGCATAGAATTGATCAGCTCTGGAATAACCAGCCCTTGTTCTGCAAAACCAAAAACATACACCAACAAACTTGAGATTAATATGAAAAACAATCTCATATCAGTCCATTTACAATAAGTTTTCAACAATTATCTAACCCACGTATTGCCAGTATAAGCATAACTCAGAACTGCGACAAAGCTGTAGAACCCAACATAAGATACCAATCTACGGAACTTTTGAATCTTCAATATCTCCATAAATCCATCATAGAGCTTCATGGATAATGTTTAGAAGTTAACCTGAATCAAATTGTGCAAAAAGTCATGTAGATTCATAACCGGAAAAAAAAAAATGCTATGCACGGCTACCATATACTTCTCCAAAGCTCTCAACAGACAATGCCAACAACATTTAGGAACTCGTAACAAATGCCATCTTCAAACTCTCTGACATATTTGCTCATTTTTAAAATATAAACTATGTAATTACGAACCCGGTATGTGGGAAATTGGAATAATTATTATGAGTTATTAGCCTTCATTATGTTTATTCTGTAAATAGTCAGATATCTCTAGGATCGATTTTTATTTTGCACATCCCTAATTTCCTGCTCTGAAAATATTGAATATATTGTTTGGCCATCATCTGAATAACACAAGAAATATTGTTTGAAACTGTTTTTGTTTCTTTGTTTTGAGAACCGGTGTTTTGTAACACATTTTGAGGAAAAAAATGAGAATAGGTGTTTTTCTCATTCTCCTTTGTTCTCCAAAACAATAATCCCAAAACATCTAAAAAATGTTTCCGTTTTTTATTCTCTATAACAATATTTTTTTTTTCCAAAAAACTTTCTAAAAATACGTTACCAAACAAATTTTTTTGTTTTTTTTATTCTAGAGAACAGAAAACTATTCTCAGAACGAGTTTTCAAATAGGCTCATATTCTTTGGCCTTTACTCTCACTATATTCATGTATAAGTTCTTAGCCTTCATTATATTTATTCACAGAATTAACAGAGGTAACCATAGTCAATAAATCCACATGGCTCAGCCAACAATTAAAACTTTTATCTAATTTATCTTTTTCCTAACCCAAACCGGCTGGAAATGTTATATTCTTAGCTTTGTTTCCGCCAAGAGGAATTGAGGATTTGATGAGAAAGTATGAGAAGCTAAAGCAGATCCATAGTTCAAGTTCTTTTAATTAAGAGGCGTATCATTAACAGAGTTTATTATATTCAAAAACTATAGCAAAACTAAAATATCATTTAGAACCTAAAACTTCCCTTTGAGAATGATGGCCAGAATGAATACAATTCAGGTTGTCTGATTGAAGCTAACATGACAATAATGGTTGATTGACCTAGACCTTTGAGGCTGACAGCACATGCCTCACATAGGAATGGTGTTCTAAACATCAAGACATCGGGCATTATAAGCTATCTTTACCTCTATAATAATTAATCTCTACAATAAAAAAAAAACATTAGTTCAGGTTAAATGAAATGGAGCAAACCCACTTCCTGAATCTGATAAACCCATAATATAGACCCTCTTGCCATACAGTGTTTAAAGTTTTTCGGGGCCAGAAATACCTCCACTTAAAATTTTAACTAAGAAGCAAGAAAGCCCATAAGACAGTGAAAAATGAAAACCAACTGGAAAAGGAAGGGAACACACGCAATTTTAAAAAAGAAAAAAGAAAAAAAACCATCCATAACAATAGGGTATTGAAATTTACAGCGAGTAATTCTCAAAGCATATGTTATGAATGTCCTTGAGTATTTAGAATACTTAAAAACATTTATTTTAGGGGTACTTCCACTGTTTTTTGTAAAAATCTAGCGTCCCTTTCTAATTATAAGTTTTGAAACTAAATATGTAAATCAAGTTATTCAACTACTGTGCATGTCCTAAACAAGAGAAATTGTGATCCACAGTCACACACAGACAATGTTTCAAAAGTAAAATAGCTATAGATACAACTGTTGTCACGGCAAGCAGCTTCTCACAGGCAAAAATACAAACACGTAGCATTCAACTATCAGACATGAATCGAATATAGAAAGCATAACAAGTACCTCAGACCCAAATGCATGCTTGTGAAGAGACTCAAAAACCAGAGGTAGAAAGGGATACCTTCGTAAAGGAGATAAGAGAGAGTAAATTAAGGAAATCGGAAGTAATGGGACCGAAAGAATATTAGACTAACCTGTTCGCTGTGACTTGATGGAAGGACACCACACGAGTACCAGCTTGTAGCACGCTCAGCACGGAAGATGAAGACGCACCGAGCAACGGAGTCGAGAGGAGAGGACGGCGAGGGTGAAGAAAGTTTCAGAAGCCACGGAGAGAACTGAGAAGGATGAAGTTGGTCAGGGAAATGACCAAAAGGATGTTGGGAACTGTGAAGGGAAAAAAATAGTGTAGGGATATTGTTGTCTTTTCAATTTATAATTTGATTTTTATTTTAAGTTAATCAAATATGAAAAATTGAAAATGATTGCGATTCTAATATTTTTTTGTGAACCTATATTTCCAACATTTTTTTTTAAATGTATGTAACATGTTTATTTGATAATTTCCGATGCTTATGAACATTAAAAATATGAATAACAACTTATTTATTTTCAAATTGTTTACCCATGCAAATTAAAATATAAATAATGACTTGTCTTATCTTATGATTTTTTTAAATATTCATATTACAAAACTTTGACCAACATATTTAATTCTATTATTTATTACCACATACGTCCCTTTTGTCATATTTTTTTAACAACAATTTATTATTATTTACATTTTGTCACTCTTGTACACAATTTAAATACAAATAAAAATTTATTTTATTCTCTAATTTATTACTTTTTATTTATAAAAAAATAAAGGAACATATTATTTTATTACAAAAAAACATATTTTGTGTAAATTAAAATTTCAAACTCCTACCTTTCTAAAATTTGTGCAAGTTGAATTTGTTATTTTTTTTAAACTAAAATATACATTTAATCTTTTAACTTTACATAACATTTAATTTTAGTTATTAACTTTATAAAGTATCTTTTTAATCTTTTAACTCTAATATTATTAGTTTTATTCTAAATTTTTATATTTAACTTTTAAATATTAATAAAACATTCTCAAATGTTGATATATTAAGTTTCATTTTTTCAAAACAACAATAATTGATGGAAAAAAAATTAGTTAAAACTAACGATGTTAAGATTAAATGATTAAAAAGATAAATTATAAAATTAAATGATTAAATTAAAAATTTATCATATAAAATTAGAGAACTAAAAATATACTTTAGTATTTTTTTTAATATTTGTTACTCTCTCATTTTTGCCACATATTTGTCACTCTTTTTGAATACTAAGAATAAGAATATAAGTAATGTGTTTTATTTTTTTGTAATTTTTTTACAAAGTTACTTTAGATTCTGTTACTCCATACTGCCATATATATTAAAATTTTAAAAACAATTTAGGGAGAATTTCATTAAAGTTTCTTGGGTGTGATATAATTTTAAGTGAGTCTCAAAAAAGAAATTTCACTATGGGCTTGAAGCATTGAAATGAAATAATTTTTTTTCTTAAATAGCTAAAATGCTCTTTAATTATAATTAGCATTACTAAAATAACAATAATTTTTTCATAGAATTTTCTCTCAAAAAAATACTTGAGAGAAGTTCTCTCAAAAATTCTTTTCTAAGAAATTAATTGCATAATTTCTTATGGAAACCCAAATAGAGAGAAATTTTGAGAGAACAATATGAGAAAATTAAAGGAAAAAACCTACTTCATGACAAAAAAATTTTCTCATTTTAATCCATAAGAAATATTTGACAAAAATAAAAAATTGATAATAAATAAAAAATTATTTAAGTTTTTTGAGAGAAGCTTTCTCTCAAAAAAATTCAAGAGAAATTTAATGAATTCTCTCAGATAATATAAAGAGAAATATTCTCTCAAAAAAAGTCTCTCAACAAAATTTAAGAGAAATTTAATGAATTCTCTCAGATAATACAAAGAGAAATATTCTCTCAAAAAAAGTCGAGAAAACTTTCTCTCAAATTAAGTTGAGAGAAATATTCTCTTGGCTTTGTAAAAAAAAAAAAACTTCTCTCAAATCAATTAAAAAGAATTTTTTTTGATTAAATCAAGAGAAATGTTTCTCTCAAAACAAGTTGAAAGAAAATTATTTTTAAATTATTTAAAATTTTTTATTAAAATAACTTGAGACTCAAATTTTTTGAGAGAAACCTTTTTTTAAAGTTTATCATGAAAAATGTTAAATTTCTCTCAAATTTTTCTAAGAAACTATAAATAAATATTATTATTTACTCAATACTCATATTTTGTATATTATTAAATGAGATAGTCTAAAATGTGACAAAAAACTATAAAATAAGAGGGGATAGACACTAATAGAGACTAGGTCTAACATTATAATATAATAAACTAAAATTTAAATCTCTACTTGAATTTACATTCGATACTTGTATGCAATTAAAAAAACAACAAATCTCATGGCTGTTGCTTGTGAGGGTATTTTGGATAACAAAAAAACAACAAAGAATAAATTTTAAAAAAATGAAATAGTGTTAATTAACTAATAATTATTTATACAGAGAGATGATTTATGTTAAAGTATTATATAATATAATATTATGATTTATATAGTAATATCAATATTAATTTGTCATACACATCTATAATATATAAGTTTGCTAAAAAAAATTACATATAGAATTAAATTGCATTATATTTCAATTTTTCAATTGAGAAAAATTATTTATATAATTATATATGTATGTATATGTATATATAATATAACTTATTTAGTTTTAAAATATTAAAAATTAAGTAACTCTACAAAACAATATTAAGTTATAGTCTTATTAACTGCAAGGAGAACACGCAAACATATTGCTTTGGTTCACATTTTTGATAGGCTTGCTAGGCAAATTTTTTTTTTTTGGTATGCAAAACATTTTGGCCACTTATTGAGTAAGAAAATGTTTGTTAAAATTTCTCTTTAGTGATGATAATCTATTGCTATTAAAAGTGTTTTTCTTAAAAAAAATAAAAAATTTAAAAAATTTCAAATTATATTAAATAATTTTGTAAAAATATTATTATAAGATTTAAAAACTAAAATAGAAAAATTAAAAATTAAAAATAAAGTATATAATTAAAAAATAATTTAAAAATTAATATAATTTATTTTTAAATCAAGTTAAATTAAATAATATATTATAAAATTATTGGTTAAATTATTAAAAAATTTGAAATTATTTGTTGAGGTCAAATAAATTAAAATCATTTAAAAATATGTTATATTATAAATTAATTTTTTTAAATAAAATAATATGAACTTTATAAAAGTATATAGTGCAGTAATATATATTTAATTTTGTTAATTTAAAATATCAAATTTATTATAGTTCAACTAACAAAAAAGTAGACACTAAAGGTGAAGCCAAGATCATAGATTCTATTCCAATTCCAATGTAAGACATATATTTGTAAAATAAATATGGGCATGACATGACCAATCACATGGCATCACTTGGATGCTCACATAATAGATAATATTGCACAACATGGCTTGCATGTTGGAGGGGATAAAATTTAATTTTTAATATGCTATCTAAATTTTTTAGGGAATTTCTCTTGATATATACTTTGTGAAAAATATCTCTCAAAACATTTCTAAAAGAAAATTCTCATAAAAAATTTTAAAAAAATATTTCTGTTAAATAAATTTGAGAGAAGTTTCTCTTAAATTTTTCTGTGAGAAACATTTTCTTGCGAATTAATCCGAGAAAAAATTGTTTCTCTCCAAATATTTTGAGAAAAAATAAAAATTCCTATAAATCTTAACTCACTAAAAATTTTTTAGAGGAAATCCAAAAGAAATCTTTTTTCTCATGATTTTATGTGTTTTTTCTTAAAATAATTATGAGAGAAATGTATTGTTTTGTTGTAATATCAACTTGTGATTTTTACGAGTAATAGTAGCATAATAACA
Source organism: Prosopis cineraria (assembly GCF_029017545.1). Taxonomy (NCBI): domain Eukaryota; kingdom Viridiplantae; phylum Streptophyta; class Magnoliopsida; order Fabales; family Fabaceae; genus Prosopis; species Prosopis cineraria. Next base: position 14,659,973 of record NW_026555341.1, on the reverse strand, counting down.
AGTCAAGTTACATGTTTTATAAGTAATATTAATATTAATAAAATAAACATAATTTCTTATTATTCTAGTAATTTTAGTTGTAAAAAATGTAACTTGACTAGTTATTATAATAATATTACTTGTATAAATCATAACTTGACTTGTTATTATAGCAATGTTATTTATAAAAATTGTAACTTATTTTATTATTTTACTAATATTACTTGTAAAAATATAACTTGACTTATTATTTTAATTATATTACTTGTAAAAATTATAACTTAACGTATATTATAATAATAATATTAATTATAAAAATCATAATTTGACTTATTATTTTATTAATATTACTTATAAAAGTTATAACTAAACTTGTTATTTCAATAATGTTAGTCATAATTGAAGGGTATTTTGATCGTTTAAGTAAGAAAATTTATTTTTTTTAGTGCTCTAAGCTTACAGTGAAATTTCAATTTATTGGGAACCTAATTGAATATTTTTTACCAATAATTTATTATTCTGGAGTATATTATTTATGGGGACCATATTTTTCATTCAGTAATGTACCAAAAAAATTTTCATTTAGTAAATTCTTGGGGCCAAAATTCTATGAATTTTATTTTTTAAACCCTAAATTTAAGGTGCCATATTAATAAACAAAGGATGGAAAAATATGTGGTGGCAGGTATAAATTCACCTCCAATTGCCTATTTAAAAGTCAATCATTTATGACTTATTATCTCATATGCTTCATTTATTAGAAATTATTTGAATAAGAACATCATTTTTTTTTACAATTTATTATTCTGATACATATTAAAAATATGAACAATTTATTTACTAGTGCATATTAAAAAAGTAAGGAACAAACCATTTCATAATATATTTTTTTATTTTGTGTAAATTAAAATTAATAACATGTGTCTTTTTATTATTCTTATAAATTAATTTTTTTATTTTATTAAGGGTCCCACCTTCAATTTTTTTATTATTTATTAATGTTTGTATCTACATACCAATACTATTTTATCCCACCAACTTTGTTTCTTCCACTCTCTTTTTTTATTTTTTTTCTTTTTAACCATAAATAAAAATAACTCTCATTATTACTGTTCAAAAAACTGTTATACAGTAACAATTATCATACCAATTTTCTTTTTCCCACTCTCTATTTTTTTCTTTTTTTACCATAAATAAAAGAAAAAAATAGTAATAAAATTTTTTAAATTATATAAATAAAAATTTGATTTCTCAAAATATAATAATTTTAATGAAGTCCTCAGAAATTTTTCTATCATTAATAAATTTATCTAAATGATCAAATTACTCTTGTAACAATATCAGAAATTTGACATACGAAGTTAAGATCTACTATTATATTGTTATGAATATAAGAAGCAAAATTGTGATAATTTAAACAAAACATGTGATCATTACTTGTTATTTTCAATGCTTATAGCAATATTAGAAATTTAATATGCGAACTTATAATTTGCTATTATATTATTGCGAATATAAGAAAAAAATTTATGATTATTTAAACAAATCTTGTAATCATTACTTGTTATTTTCAACACTTTTAATAATATCAAAAATTGAACATACAAAGTTGTAATTTATTGTTGCATTGTTGTGGATATAAAAAAAAAATTATGATTATTTAAACAAAACTCAGAATCATTTTATTTTCAACAAAAGCAATTTAGTCATTTTTATAAATTTATTAATAATAAAAAAGTTTCTAAAAGTTACAAGAAATTATGATATTTTGAGGGATTAAATTTTATTTATATAATTCAAAAAATTTTGTATCATTTTTCCTAAATAAAAATGATACCCATTATTAATGCTAAAAAACTTTACAATCATTAAAATGTAAGGAATAAATCATCTCTGTCACGCCCCAAAAATAGAGGGTGATTAGCACGGGAGCAAACTACATAGTGCTTTCCCGTAAGCCTTAACATGAAAAAAAAAATTCAATTCATTTTTTAAAAAAAATAATCAAATTATATAGAATTTATAACATTTTTAATATTATTGATCATAAGAGACTTCAATATTTTTGTAGAAATTTCGGCAAAATCTCCCTTGTAACTAGAATCTCTCGAAAATTCTGCAACAGATATTTTTACAGATAATAGTATAAATTAGGAGCGTAGCTTCTTCCAGCCAGCAACCAATATACAAATAAAAAATAAGGTCTACCAACAACCTATGTGGAGTATCTAATCTTTTTTTTTAAATCAAAAAGACCTGCAAATTATTTATTTACATTAAAAGTAATAGTACCAATCAAAAACTTTCACCCACTGTAGCTATTTTGCCCTTTAGAAATTGATGATAGGATCAGCGTCAGCCAACAAATTTGAGGCCAAAATAATTTTTTTTAGTGAATAGCATTTCCATAGTAAAATTCTTAAAATTAAATCAACCAACTCTAATGATGGTGTCAACTAATTAAAAATAATTTCACAAAAAATTATAAGCCTGTAAGTCATAATCATAATTATAAAGTAAGAGTAAATTAAAAATAATTTATGTTATCTACTTAAAGAAAATAATTTACTCACATATAACTCAAAGTAGTAAAGTTTGCTAGCCAAAATTATGTAAATTTTAAAAACACATATTAATCAACATTTAAAATTTGAGAAACTCAACAAAACAGGTTACAAATGTGGACACACAGTCCACGAAGGTAAATAACCAAACGCGGCTTATGCCATGAAAACAAACATGGACACACAATCCACGAGAGTAAATAACCAAATGCGGCTTAAGCCATGAAATCAAACGCGGGCATAAAGCCCACGGATACCAAACATGAGAATAAAACTCACGAAACAAACCAACTAGCGTTTAACCACAGCGTGCCACAGGCTAACGGAACTACCGTTAACAGCAATGTTCTCTTTAGAGCCCTCTTAAAATCATGTTTCAAACATGCGAGAAAAATAATTATTACTGTAATAAAATTACCATTCTCAATGCCAAACTCGCATGAATTATTTCAATTCTCAAAATTTACAAAAATCATACTTAATTGCTAATATACCAAACTTGTAGTAATTAAATAGCCAATACATTTCAAAGCTTAACAACCATACGTGAATGCTTTCATCAATCTTGAAATATACCCTTTTAAAAATAAATAAATGCACATATCATAACTCATTTGTCCTTCATTAGTATTTCATAATTTTCAATATTAATGTAATTTATAAGAATAAAATATTTCAATTAAAAATTATTAAAATAAATTAAATGAAATACTATTCACTTACTTATTGAAGTTTCAAATTCTCAAAATATTCCTTGCCTTTAATTCTGGCTAGGGTCCCGTTCTTCCTCACATCCTTGACTCACCACAACAAAAAAACAAGGATGAAGAAATTGAAATAACCGACTGAACAAGGGAGATATAATCTAAACATTGTCACCATGCATAGCAATAGAAGAAGCCTGATTCCACAGCACCAATACAAGCTTATAAACAACAGCTCTACTCTAGTTTTGATGCTTTGTGATTTCTCAGCCCAAAAACACAAGAACAAAAACAGCACACAGAGAGGATGCAAAAGCAGAGCACAAAGCTTAGCACAGAGCTCGTGTTGAGCTGGGAAAGAAGACTCGTGAAAAAAAACCTTCTAGCCTTAACAATTTGGTCCTTTATTCCGTCCACATCTCAAATGTGAATGACGCAAGGAAAGCAACAGATCGAGAAGGAGAGGGAAAAAAACAGAGTCCTCATGCATAAAGGAGTGTTTGAATGTCATTAAGCAATGGGAGCCTTCTCCGTTGCCGGGTGATAGCCAAGAGTAAAAAAGGGAGAGATGGCCAGTTATGATAGAAGGTTGGAGAGCAATATTGAATACTCTCTTCTGTGTGTGTGTGTGTAAATGTATCGACTGGATAAGGAAGAAGTAAAAGAGAATTTATCAAATGAGGAAGAAGGCATTATGATAATTTTCATATAGGCTAAAACCAATAGAAATAAAATTCCTCTTTGTGCTCTAGAGATTTCAAACTTTAGACTTTTTACATATGGGCTTATATAATAACCACTACGCCAAGTCTTCTTCTTGCTGCATATATTCTCAAAAATTAATATTATTACTATTAAAACACCAACCTTATATCGTTATTTGTATTATATTTATATATATATATATATATATATTTTGGGTATAACAATCTCATAATATAAGTTTATTATTTTGTAAATTAAAATTCATAACTTATGTCTTTTTATTATTCTTATAAATAAATTTTTTTTAAGGGTCCCACATTCATTTTTTTATTATTTATTAAAGTATTGTTTATCTACACCAATACCATATCATTATACTTTTTCCTAATATTTTTTCCACCAATTTTCTTTTTTCGACTCTCTCTTTTTTTATTTTTATTTTTGACCATAAATAAAAATGGGCCCCATTATTACTGTTCAAAAACTTTACAATTGTTAAAAATGTAAGGAACAATTCATCTATATTTGTTATTTGGTGTAAATCAGAATCCATAACATGTCTCTTTTTTAATCTTATAAATTAATTTTTTTTAGTTTATTAAGAGTCCCACATTCAATTTTTCTATTGTTTATTAAAGTATTGTTTATTTACATACCAATACTATATCATAATACTTTCTTCCTAATATTTTTCCCACCAATTTTATTTTTCCTCTCTCTCTCCTCTCTACCTTAAATAAAAATAGGCCCCATTACAAAAACTTTATAATTATTGAAAATATAAGGAACAAATCATCTTATAATATAAATGTTACTTTGCGTAAATTTAAACTCATAGCATATGCCTTTTTATTATTTCATAAATTAATTTTTTTTAATTGTATTAAGGGTTCTATTTTTTAATTATTTTTTAAACTATTGTTTATCTACATACCAATGCCATATCATTATATTTTTTTTCCTAATATTTTTCTCACCAATTTTCTTTGTCCACTCTCTTTGTTTTTTTCCCTTTTCTTTTTTGGCCATAAATAAAAAATGGCTCCATTATTAACATTTAAAAACTGTAGTTATATAGTAACAATTATTATACTTTATAATATAAGTGATGATTTTTAAAAATCTACCTCTATCTCAAATTATAAAATATTTTTAAAAGAAATTCAGCATTTTAAAATATAAGATATTTTAGCAAAAATAAAATTTTACTAATGATATTTTTTAATATTACATTTCTTATATATTCTCTCTTTAATATTATTTAACAAATAGAGTATTAACTGTATGATTTTTTAAAAGCTTTTATTTTTTTATAATTTATCTAGAAGTGTTTTATAATTAGGATGGAAGGAGTACCATATACAAATTCTAGAAGGCATGAAAAATAAAAAAAACGGCATAACAAAATTTTAAAAATGCAAAGAACAGTTGGATGCATGGTTAAAGTTGATCCAACGGTAATTAGTCAGGGTTATAGGTTAAATTGGTATGATAAAAAAAATAATACCCTTTCCTGATCACAATATAAGTATTAGTTTTATAATTTATAGTATAAATCATTATTAACTAATTTACATTTCTAAAAAATTGGTTTAAATCTTAATTTCCTAAAAACTTTCCCATCTTTTCAATTATACTATTGAGTAAAATAAATATAACATTTGACTTATTTAACACATTCTCATTAATTACTAGAATATAATATAATAAAATATGTGTATAATTGAAAAAATATATAAAACCTGTCTAATATCTTATATTTTAGATTATGTTGAGCTTCTAAAAAATGTCTTATATTGCATTTCTTTTAGTCCAAAATATAAGGATTTTTTTCCAACTAATCTTGATTCAAAACATAACTAGCTTAGTACTTAAAAAAAATCATTTTACCTCTTAGATTTATTAACCTAAATTCTCTTTTTTTTTTTATTGTTCATAGGTTTATTAACCTCAAATCTCGTATCTAAAAATTTATGACATTCTTTTCACTTGTTATAAATTGAAACCAAAGGTAAAAGAAAAAAAAATACTTCCTCCACTTAAAAAATATAAGATATTTTTTAAGAAATTGGATGTTCAAAAAATGTAAGGTATTTTTAGTCTTTCGAGATATAATTATTGCCTTTTTTTTAAGAGCGCTTATATTGATAATAACTTTATATTTAATGTAAACTATTTAATAGGAATAAATATATAAAGATATAGTTAGTTAAAAAAATATAACTATTTTATTGAAGAGTAAGATTTAATTAAAAAATATTTTATATTTTTAAACGGAGAGAGTAATGTATATTTATTTTTATTGACACGCATATTATTATTAAAAGCTGCTTCTAAAAGAATGCTGCAATTTAATCGTACTAGTGTATGAAGGGAGTGGCTTAGAATTAAGCAACTATTTTTTTTATAAAAGAATGATGTAATTTTGTTTTGAAAAAATATTATCTACGGATCCTTGAAAAGCTTTTATAGCCAAGAAAGATCTTAAAAATAAAAAATCTCACCGCATTTCTAAATATCTATGTGAAAAAAGCCTAATTACTCTTGAAATTTTATGGATGAATAAACAAACATATATTCCGGTTTTGACAAGTAATAACAACCCATTTAAAATTAATGAGTTGTAAAAAAATGATAGAACATCTAATCATATAAGTGTTAGTTTTGTATAAATAAACATTTATTCAAATTTTAACAAGTAGCCTCATGTTAGTAACCACAATCTATTCAAAATTAATGAGTGATCATAATTGATAACATAGGTATATTTGTTAATCCTTTATAAATAAGCGTCGATTTAAGTTTTAATTTATAACTATATATAATTAAAATCAACCTATTTAAAATTAAAAAGTGATTATAAATGATAATACATGTTTAATTATATAAGTATTGATTTTATATAAACAATCATCAGTTTAGGTTTTAACAACTAATATATGAAATTAAATAACATCCCATTAAATTATTAAAGATAATTAAATATGTTCTTATAAAATTTTATTTTCACAAAGGTAGCAAGGAGGGCAGGCTCAGATTTTTAAGATGTCTCTGACATATAAAACTTGACAGCGCTTTTGTTTTTGACTTTTTGCGGCCAAAGAAATTGCAACAACTTGAAGTCCAAGTTTCTCGAGTGTCCTGCTAAGCCATTGGTTACACATAAGTGTCGAGGCAAATTTCCCCTTCTGGTACGCATGGCCCCATGGCTGAACAAGAAGCGTTGTATCAGAACCGTTGATAATGGCAGCAGAGATGCAATTATATTTGAAACACTTTCAAATCTATCGATTTCTCTCCTAACAGCGTAAAGCACGGAGAATCTGAAATTGCTTTCTCTTCTATAAAATCTCCTCAACATTCGAGAAGCACTGTCTTCCCTCTCAACAAAGCAATACAGATTCGTCACTCAGGAATGTCGTATTTAATAAGAATAAATATAAAAAAATATAATTAATTTAAAAATAAGTAATTATTTTATTAAGGAATAAAATTTAATTAAAAATATTTTATATTTTTAAACAGAGAGAGTATTTTTTTAATATTTTTCCACCAACTTTCTTTCTTCCACTCTCTTTTTTATTCCTTTTCTTTTTAATCATAAATAGAAATAATTCTCATTATTACTGTTCAAAAAACTGTTATACTGTAACAATTATCATACCAATTTCTTTTTCCCATACTCTATTTTTTTTACCATAAACAAAAGAAAAATGATAATAAAATTTTTTAAAATTATATAAATGATAATTTGATCTCTCAAAATATAATAATTTTACTGAAGTTTTCAGAAATTTTTCTATCATTAATAAATTTATCTAGATGATCAAATTACCTTTGCAGCAATATCAAAAATTTGACATACGAAGTTGAGATCTTCTATTATATTGTTACGAATATAAAAAATAAAGTTATAATTATTTAAACAAAACATGTGATCATCACTTGTTATTTTTAACGCTTATAACAATATTAAAAATTTAACATACAAACTTGTAATTTGTTGTTAGATTGTTGCGAATATAAAAAAAAATTGTTATTATTTAGACAAAACTCGCAATCATCATTTGTTATTTTTAACACTTGTAACAATATTAAGAATTTGACATGTAAAGTTGTAATTTATTATTACATTATTGTGAATATAAGAAAAAAATTATGATTATTTAAACAAAATTTGTGATTATTTTATTTTCAACAAGAGCAATTTGATCATTTATATAAATTTATTAATGACAAAAAAATTTCTAAAAGCTATAAGGAAATTATGGTATTTGAGAAATCAAATTATAATTTATATAACTTAAAAAATTATTATTATTATTTTTCCTAAATAAAAATGGTGCCCATTATTAATGCTCAAAAAACTTTACAATCATAAAAAATGTAAGGAACAAATCATCTCATAATATAAATTTGTTATTTTGTATAAATTAAAATTCGTAACATATGTCTTGTTATTGTTCTTATAAATAATTTTTTTTATTAAGGGTCCCACATTCAATTTTTTTTATTTATTAAAGTATTGTTTATCTCCATGCCAATACCATATCATTATACTTTTTCCTTATATTTTTCCCACCAATTTTCTTTTTTCGACTCTCTCTTTTTTTTATTTTTATTTTTTACCAGAAAAAATGGGCCCCATTATTACTGTTCAAAAACTTTACAATTATTAAAAATGTAAGGAACAATTCATCTATATTTGTTATTTTGTGTAAATTAGAATTCATAACATATGTCTCTTTTTTAATCTTATAGATTAATTTTTTATTTTTATTAAGAGTCCGCATTCAATTTTTTATTGTTTATTAAAGTATTGTTTATTACGTACCAATACTATATCATTATACTTCTTCCTAATATTTTTCCCACCAATTTTCTTTTTCCACTCTCTCTCTCTCTCTCTCTCTCTCTCTCTCTTTCTCTCTACCATAAACAAAAATAGGCTCCATTACAAAAACTTTATAATTATTGAAAATATAAGGAACAAATCATCTTATAATATAAATTTTTATTTTGTGTAAATTTAAACTCATAACATATGCCTTTTTATTATTCTCATAAATTAATTTCTTTAATTGTATTAAGGGTTTTATATTCAATTTTTTAAACTATTGTTTATCTACATACCAATGCCATATCATTATTTTTTTTCCTAATATTTTCCCACCAATTTTCTTTGTCCACTCTCTCTGTTTTTTTTCCTTTTCTTTTTTATCATAAATAAAAATGGCTCCATTATTACAGTTTAAAAACTGTAGTTAAATAGTAAAAATTATTATACTTTATAATATAAGTGATGATTTTAAAAAATCTATCTCTGTTTAAATTATAAAATATTTTTTAAAAAAATTTAATATTCTAAAATATAAGATACTTTGATAAAAAAATAAAATTTTATTAATGATATTTTTTTTAATAATATCCTTTCTTGATCACAATATAAGTATTAGTTTCATAATTTATAATATAATTATTATTAACTAATTTATATTTTTAAAAAAATTGGTTATAAAAAATTGGTTACAATTGATTCAAGTTTTAACTTGTAACCATATATAATTAAAATCAATCTATTTAAAATTAGCAAGTGATTATAAATAATAGTACATATTTAATTATATAAGTATTGGTTTCTTATAAACAATCATCAATTTAGGTTTTAACAACTAATATATGAGATTAATAATATCCCATTAAATTATTAAAGATAATTAAATATGTTCTTGTAGTATTTTATTTTCACATAGGTGGCAAGGAGGGCCGCTCAGATTTTTAAGATCTCTCTGACATATAAAAACTTGACAGCGCTTTTGTTTTTGACTTTTTGTGGCCAAAGAAATTACACCAACTTGAAGTCCAAGTTTCTTAAGTGTCCTGCTTAGTCATTTGTTAAACATCAGTCTCGAGGCAAATTTTCCCTTCTCGTACGTTTGGCCGCATGAGTCCATGACTGAACAAGAAGCGTCGTGTCACAACCGTTGATAATGGTAGCAGAGATGCAATTACATTTCAAATCTATCGATTTCTCTCCTAATAGCGTAAAGCACAGAGAATCTGAAATTGCTTTCTCTTCTATAAAATCTCCTCAACATTCGAGAAGCACTCTCCTTCCCTCTCTACAAAGCAATATAGATTCGTTGCTCAGAGATGTCACCGGACGGCGAGGTGGTTTCTTCGACTCCAGGAGCATTCAGGCTCCGGTGGGACGTCTTCCTGAGCTTTAGAGGTGCGGATACTCGTCGTTGCTTTACCAAACCCCTCTTCAACGCCCTCCAATCTCGCGACGTTCGGGTTTTCCTCGACGACGTTGGATTGGATCGCGGTGACCAGATAGCACCGAGTCTGCTGGAAGCCATCGATGACTCGGCCGCTTCGATCATCATCTTCTCCCCTAGATATGCTTCTTCTCATTGGTGTTTGGAGGAGCTTGCCAAGATTTGGGACTGCGGTAGACTGATTCTGCCAGTGTTCTTCAACGTCGACCCGAGTCAAGTGCGAAAACAAGAGGGTCCATTCAGAAAATATTTCAAGAAACACGAAGCCAAGAGGAGCAAAGAAGAGGTTAGCAGATGGAGGGAAGCTATGAAGAAAATAGGTGGAATTGCTGGCTTCCCTTTCCGGCATCCCAGGTAGTTTCATCTATTTACAATTACATTGCAACTACCTACCATTCTCTGTTTTCGCTATTCTGTGTTTACTGAGTGATTTACTGTATTTACTGTTATAGTGGAAATAAAGAAGACCTAATTCAACTTATAGTGGCAAGGATTCTGAGAGAACTGAGTAATGCTCCGGTGGGTGTTGCTGAATTTACCGTTGGACTCGATGCTCGAATTGAAGAATTGTTGGAGTTGTTAGACATGAGATCCAACGGCATAAGAGTATTGGGATTGTATGGGATGGGTGGGGTTGGTAAGACAACCCTTGCAAAAGCTCTTTTTAACAGACTTGTTGTGCATTTTGAGCATCGCAGCTTCATTTCAAGTGTTAGAGAAGTTTCATCCAAAGATGGAGGTTTAATTTCTCTTAGAAACAGAATTATCAGTGACATTTCCTCTCAAGTAGTGGTTGGTGACAACATTCCTGCTTTCAGAAGAATCGTTGATGAATATCCAGGTCTAATAATCCTGGATGATGTGGATGATGTGAAGCAGCTCGATACTCTAATAGTCAAAAGAGAATGGTTCCATGAAGGAAGCCGCATAGTAGTCACCTCAAGGAATACACAAGCTTGGCCTGAGCGTCATGTTAATGTTTTGTACGAGGTTCATGTATTGGGTGAGCCTGAGTCGCTAGAACTATTCAGTTACCATGCAATGAGGAGAAATGAACCTGCGGACAAAAATCTTTTGAAATTGTCGAAGGAAATAGTTTCTTTAACAGGAAGATTGCCTTTGGCTCTGGAAGTGTTTGGTTCAATGTTATTTGGTAAGAGAAGGGAAAAGGAATGGGTTGATGCTGTGGAGAAACTGAAGCAGACTCGACCTGGGAATCTCCAGGAAGTGTTGAAGATCAGTTATGAGGGGTTAGATGAACAAGAGAAATCCATCTTCCTCGACATTGCTTGTTTGTTCGTCCAGATGAGTATGAAGCGAGAAGATGTGATTGATATATTGAGAGGTTGTGGATTTAGGGGAGAGATAGCAATCACAGATCTCACAGAGAAGTGTTTGATCAAAATCAGAGAGGACGAAACGATTTGGATGCATGATCAAATTAGAGACATGGGAAGGCAAATCGTTGTGGATGAAAACCTTGTCGATCCCGGCATGCGTAGCAGATTGTGGGATCGGTCTGAAATTCTAGCTGTTTTGAGGAATTTTAAGGTAAGGATCCTGGACAAGATCTCTTAGTTTGAAGATAAATTCCTTTTGCATGTCTGTATGAGCCGAAGTGCTTCGCCACTCCATTATCATCCTTGTTAAGGCAGGAAACTTAATTGATTTTCCGGTTATTAAATGGCTTTTTGTAAGATTATAATAACATTATAATTTGATTCTTAAAAAAAAAAAAATTTAACCGCTGCGTATATAATTAATTATGCTTTAAAATAAATGGGTGTTTATGTAGATAACTACACTATTCTGTTGCTGAGTTTTTCCAAAAGAATTTGAAGTTAAATGGTGATAGTTGTTTGTACGTTTCGGTAAAATAAAAGAATGCATGTCCTCGCGTTCCTTGTCTTTTGCGGGCAGGAGGAGTGACTAAGACAAACAAAAGAAAAGACAGAATTTTATAAGGCAGCCATGTCAGATTATTTAATCATATTGCAACTATCTTAATCAGATTTGGTTCAATAAAATACTACAATGTCGTAATACGTTCTCAAATTGCATGCTGTGCATATATCAGACCAATGGAAAATCTTGACATGCATTAAATATTATATATAATGTCTGACATGCATTTCACACAAGTGCCTCAGATTTTTGGTGTTAGCGATTTTTATAGCTTCTTCTCCACTCCTCTGATAACAATACCAATTCCTTATATATGTTGTTAAATATTTGGCTGCTTTCGATACCGTAGGGAACGAGGAGTATTCAAGGCATGGTCCTAGACTTAGAGGAAAGATCTACTAAAGATCATAAGGATGAAGTAATTTCTGGGAAACACCTTCAATGGGGTTTGAGTTTTGCAAATGCTCGAGCATTCCTTAAGCAGTTGAACGAGAAATATTTTCAACGAGTTGAGATAGACGGAGAGGCTGTAGTGCTTCAAACCAAGTCCTTCGAAACAATGGTGAACTTGGTGCTGCTTCAGATCAATAATGTGAGATTGGAAGGGAAGTTCAAATCTTTCCCTCCAGAATTGAAGTGGTTACAATGGAAAGGATGCCCTTTAAAATTCATGCCTTCTGATTTTTTGCTCCGAGAATTGGCTGTCCTTGATCTCTCACGCGGCAAGATTGAGAATTTGTGGAATCGGGGAGGCTACAAGGTTTGGTTCATGCTTCAATTCTCAAGTTCATTATCCTGATTATATTGGTTATAAATTTAACGATCAGCAATACAGGGGCCATGATATTATTACGGACACCTTAACGGGTCACATTTTAAAAAAATTGAAACTTAAAAAGGATTATCAAAGTGAGAAGGGTACAAATCCTTGCATTCAAATTATTCATGCAAAATAAACTCCTGTGTAGTTTATAGATATGTTGTTTTATATGATGACGTCTCAAGTTTAAATTTGTGTGAAATACTTTTGAAAGAGTCACCTCTAATTAGTAATTAGGACTCGACCTGGTTTAGATTTAGATTAGTCAAAGTCTAATGTAGTTTCAGATATCAGATGGTTTGCAAAAAAATTTAGGACCAACAAAAAATATAAAAAATTAGAAGATGTTGCTTTTAGTATAAAGAACATGCTAAGCGTAATTTTTTTATATTCTCGCAATAGTTCCCCCCCCCCTAAAAAAAAGTTGTCTAATATTGTTTTGCAAGAAAACATGATATAAAATACTCTAAGAACGTTATTTAAAATTTTCTTCGAACTTCTCATTTTCTTTTTCTGTGGTCGACTATGTTCATTACGAATCAAACTTAATTCTCTTTTTTCCTTTATTTTACCGCGTGACGCGGGTTAAATCTGACATGCAAATCAGTGAGCCACAACTAAGATACTATATCAATTCTATAATATCATAACAACATATTACGTTGGCTTGCAGGTGCCAGAGAACATGATGGTCATGAACATGTCCCACTGCTACAACCTAGAAACGCTTCCTGATCTCTCTGGGTGTCGACGTTTAGAGAAGATTGTTCTCGAGAACTGCTTTAACCTGAGAAGGATTCATGAATCAATTAGCAATTTGACTACACTTCGTCATTTGAATCTGACTCTTTGCAGGGAACTTGCTGAGTTACCCAAGGATGTATCTGGGCTGAAAAATTTGGAGACCCTCTGTCTCTCATACTGCTTCAAGTTGAAATCGTTACCAGAAAACTTGACCAACTTGAAATCACTGAGAAAACTTCTTGCTGATCGCACGGCTTTGGCAGAGCTGCCCGAGACTATTTTTCACCTTGAGAAACTTGAAATTCTTATTTAAATGGTTGCCAGAACTTAAAAAGGCTACCCGACAACATCGGACTCTTGTGTTCTCTGCAAGAGCTGTCTCTTGACCAATCTGGATTAGAAGAACTACCCAACTCTGTAGGGCGTTTAAAAAACCTTGAGAAGCTCAGTTTGATGCATTGTGAATCTCTCACTAGGATTCCTGATTCTATCGGAAATCTCGTATCACTTTCAAAGCTTTGGCTTTTTGGTAGTGCTATTGGAGAGCTTCCTTCTTCGGTTGGATCATTGTCTTATCTGAAAGAACTATCAGTAGGAAACTGTAAGTTTCTGAATAAATTGCCTGAGTCCATTAAGTCTATGGTTTCCATTGTTGAGCTTCAGCTAGATGGGGCAGTGATCACAGATTTGCCAGGTGAGATTGGAAATATGACATTACTCAAAAAGCTTGAAATGAGGAATTGCCAGATGAGATATCTACCTAAATCGGTTGGCAACCTCACAGCTCTTACAACCTGGAACATTTTCAATGGTAACATTGTAGAACTACCAGAGTCCATCGGAAAGCTTGAAAATCTAGTCCATTTAAGGTTGGACCGATGCAGAATGCTCAGAAGGCTTCCTAATTCTATAGGACATTTGAAGTCCTTGTACCATCTTCGGATGGAGGAAACGGGTCTGACAGAATTACCTGAAAGCTTTGGTGAGCTTACGAGCTTAAGGACTTTGAAAATGGCCAAGAAGTCTGAAGATAACTTGCTTCAGGATTCTACTGAAATCTCATCTTTTTTCTGCAAAATGATATTTCTGAATGATCTAGATGCTCGAGGTTGGAAAATATCTGGGTCAATTCCTGATGATTTTGAGAAGTTATCGTGTTTGGAGACTTTGAATCTAAGCCAAAACAAATTTCACAGCCTTCCTTCCAGTTTGGCGGGTCTTTCCGTTCTCAGGGAACTCTTTCTTCAGAACTGCACAGAGCTGGTTTCTCTCCCTGCTCTTCCCTCGAGCTTGACAAAACTGGATGCTGCAAACTGTTGTTCCTTACAAAGCATTCATGACCTTTCAAATTTAAAAAGTTTAAAGGATCTGAACCTCGCAAACTGTATAAAATTGGTGGATATTCCTGGCCTTGAACGGTTGGAGTCTCTGAAGTGGTTGTACTTGGGTGGATGCATTGCATGCTCTTCCACAATCCGCAAGAGATTTTCCAAGGTTCATTCTTTCCCTCTCTTTCCCCCTCCCATCATCAATGAATAAATAAATGAAGATGAAAAATATGGATACATTCATGTTTATTTTAGGGATAAATCAGATTAATTTGTGATTCATCAAATTTTTTTTTTCGTACTAGTCAATTGACTTCTTGCATGATGACAGGTTACACTGAGGAATTTAATAAATTTGAGCATGCCAGGAACAAGATTACCCAAATGGTTTTCAGGGCAAACTGTAAGCTTTTCAAAGCCCAAAAACCGTGAACTAACAGGTGTAATTATAGGCATCATTCTTTCAATCAACCATGATATACCTGAAGCGCGAGATTTTCCTGGGGTAGTGGATATCAAACTAGATGTCCTTAAACTTGGCAAAAATATATGTACTACAGGATTGGACTTGCGTGGGTTGCCAACAACGAATGAAGAACACATACACCTTTGCAGGTTCCCAGATTACCATCATCTCATGCCCTTCTTGCGAGATGGTGACACATTTAGTGTGAATCGGTTAAACCCGCCTATGAATAAGGGTTTAGAGTTGAAAAAATGTGGGTTTCATTTGATCTTCGAAGGGGATGACGATTATAGTGGGGATGAAGAAACTTTGGACAGAAGCTTACAATCTGTGTCAGAAAAATTGGCTGAGTTTTTCAACACTTGTGAAGAAGGAAGCTCTGAAGATGGAATTGAGAGTGAAGATGATGAGTGCCAGGAGCAATTGGAGACACAAGAAATGAGGGAAGAGAAAATCTCATCATCCATTCCCTGCAAGTCCAATGTTCTCTATTATATTATTAGACTGTTTCTTTTCTTGTTGATCTTGCTGCTAGTAAGATTTGCCTTCGGCTATGATGTTAGAAGAGCCTTCGGGATCTGAAAACCCATCATGTATATACTGGATATAAAAGCATGGCACTGTCAAATCGTCTTGTATATATCCCAGGTCTAAACCCAAAAAAAAAAAAAAAACTCGCTTTTACAATATTAATAAATTTTCTGTTACGTGCAGATTATTTAATGTATTACTTATTATTTGATTTATTTCTTTTTCGACCGTGAAACAAAATTAAATCATGTCTCGATTTCTGTGTCTTAAGGTCCTGTTCGGTATGCTGAAAGTTTGACCTTAGAATTGGAAATAAAAATAAAATTTAAAAAATAATTAGCTTGGTACGGTAAAATTCAATTTCATGTAGAACTCAATTTCAGCAGAATTGGCTCCGTGTTTCTATTCCACATTTTTTTTTTCATTTTTTATCCTTTCTTCTTTCAACCTTCCCATTATCGGTAAATGTCTTAGCATCGGCGACCTGTAACAACCATCAATGACAACCAGAATGTTACTGTGAATGGCGAAAGACGCATCGGGAAAGGGAGAATATATATATATATATATATGACATGGGAAAGGGCGAAAATAGGGGAGTAATTGATGTAATGTGTGCAATTTCAGACTAAGGTCTTATATCAAAAGATGTACTTAGTTATTTATTTATTTATTTTTTTTATCCTAAGGCTGCAAGCGGAAGAAAGAGAGAGGGTTAAAGCTTTTTTTTTTTTTAAAGGAAAGCCGTCTGCACGTGGCAATAAAGAATTTATATTAAAAAAATTAATTATTTAGTTCTTTAATTTTTAATTCACTTATAATTTAATTTTTTAATTATGACTCGTTACGACTCAATCTCTTAATTATAACTCGTTGCGACTCAATCCCTCAATTTTTGATTAACCTATAACTCGATCCTTATATTTTAATTTTTTAAAATTTTTTTATCAAATAAGAGGAATAAAAAATGCTTATTTTATTATTTTAAAATATACTTCTCTTACTCATTGATGTGATATAAGTTAACATGAAAAAAATTAACAAAAGTTAAAGAACTAATTTGTAAGTGATTCAAAAATTGAGGGATTGAATCATAAGTGAGTCATAATTAAAAAATTAAATTACAACAAGTCGGGATTGAGTTATAAGTGAATTAAAAATTAGATAATTAAAAAATTAATTTTTCAAAAAAAATAAACAAAAGTAACGGATCCGGATGAGTCGGGCAATTAACATTACAGTGGGAAAATGGTGTCAGAAGCTTCCCTACCACTTGTTCTCAACTTTGTTGTCCATACATAGCTGAGGGACCCTTTTGATGAGGACTCCAAAAAAAAACAGAGAGGGAGAGAGTGAAAGTAAAACAAACAAGATTTCGAGAGAAGCCTAAAAAAGGAAATATTTTAAAATTTTTTCTTAAATCTTTCCCTGCCTTTTAATTATATTAAATAATGTATTTATTCTTTTCCAATATCATTATTTAATTTTTATTAAAATTTGACTTAGATATTTCTCTTTGATTATTTTAATGCTCCTAGATGTATTATATTCCTAAACTGCGCACACTCTTAGCTTGAATAAAAATAAAATTTCTTCGTACCCTTTCACGTGATCCATGAGAGAGAGAGAAGAGGTATGAGAGAAAAGGACAAATAACACGCACATCGCGTTCACACGTTAGAGATTTTAGTAATAATTTATGCTTTCTATATTAGTTATATACTTTTTATAATTAAAAAATTACATTAAAATATGACATAAAAAATTAATTATTATAAAGTTAGTTAACAACTTAACTAAAAAAAATAATAACACATTATATTGTTAGTAACTTTAATTTAATTATCAATAAATTTTATAATAATTAATTCTTTTATGTGAGACATATATGTAATTCTCCTTTTAATAATTGATAAAAATTATTATTTATTTACTTATAGTTACTCATCTAGACTAATAATTCATATCTGTTTCTTTCTATAAGTGTTTGTTACATATACATATTGTTTTAGTTTTATGTAATAATTATTTATTTACTTAGTTAGTGTAATAATTCATATTTATTCCTTTCTATAATTGCTAGTCATATATGTATATACACACATTGTTATTAATAGTTTGTTTTCTATTCCACAGTATATTTAAATTTATTTATATCAATTATTTTTTTAGATAAATAATTAATATTGATTTTTTCTTATAATTGTTAGATATTTATATATGTGCACGGGCATTAATATTCATGCTCCAGTATTAGCTATAGTTATTTAAATCATATATTACCTCCTTAAATTTCTTTTAATTAATAAATTAATATTTATTTCTTTTCGTAATTATTTATTAGTTATATATATATATTCATTGTTATTCCTGTTTAGTTATAGTAATAATTGTTTACTTATTGTGTCAATATTTATTTATGGTATTATGATTGTTATGATTAAAATTAGGATAAATTGATCCACTGGTAAAAGAAAAAAATATCTTATGCCCATAAAATATTGATCAAATTTTTAAAAATGTGAGAATATGGTTGGTTTACATTAATATATAAAAAATTTATCATTGATATATAAAAGATTTATCATTAAAATTTTAAAAGTTTATAAAAAATTTATCATTAATATATAAGGGTATATAATTTATAAATATAATAAATCAATCATAATATAAAATATAATAAATATTGGGTTATTTATTTAGCTTAATCATATAAAATAGGTTATATATACAAAAGACCCTTAAAATTATTATTATGATATATGTGTGCGTACATTTTTTTTTTCCTCAAGGGAATTTCTTTTATGAAAGAAACTACGGGATAAATCTAATAAAATTTCTAATTGAGAAGAAGATCCAAGTAAACGAAATTGTTTTATAGATTCACTCTAGGGAATATCCTAGTACAGTTTCTCAAGATAAAATATCCTTGAAATAGAAATATTCATTTCTAATTATTTAACAATTGTTTTAATACTATTGACTAATGTAATTAATTAGTTCCGTTATAGTATGTTATGCATTTGACTTATTAGTAGTAAAAAAAAATATTTTCTACACTCAAAGCAGCTAGACTATCATTAGTTCTTAAATAAGATTTTATTGAGAGTTTTAAGTAAAAAATTCTTATTTGCTTACTTTCATTTCATAATGTGTCCATATGCCAATAGAGAGGATTGTCATAGAAATAAACTGGATAGCAATCATAATGCCAAATTATGGACTAGCTTGACTGATAGTGGACACTCACAGTCACTCTAAAACCATCTAGGATCCTCCATGTAGTACCTCTCGCGCCCTCCCATTCATTACACCCTTCACTCTCCCCACTACCATTAGTACCCTCGTTAATACTGACTTTAGCCACCCCCTTACTTGTCATGTCGTCATCGCCACTGCCACCACTCTTCTTGCTGCTACCTTCATTGTTTATGCAGTCGCGGTCACCATTTATGTAATTGCCACCTTCGTTTATGCCTTCGCCACTACCACCTTTTTATATGCAGCCTGCTCTAATGCAGACGATGCCTCCAAGTATGCCCAATGGACACATTTAGATATTTTAGAAAATTAGGAGTATATGTGGGACCTTTTTGATGTATTATACTAGGGATTATGCTGGTATATTTTTTGTGTATGTACAAAATTTCCTTCTCTCACACTTATAAGGAATGCCCAAGAAATTTCCAAAAAGATGACTAAACATATTTTGATTGTATGTAAAGAAACAATACATATATTGTTGGGAAAATAGGTCAGCCCGGTCCTATTTTATGTGCATGCATGTGTTTGATGAACGAATACTGGAGGAAATATTCATTATTAGAAGCCAGCTTCTGCACAAAGGGATCAGTCGCTAGCTCTGAATCCATGTGGAAAAGACCCTTGTTCGCCAAAATATGTTTGTGGTACTGGTTATCAATCACTATGGGGTTGTCGAGATCGTTCCTCACATACAGAACAGCCTTCGGATCCGGGTTCGGAGTTAGGCACCTGCATTTCAGGTGCGCCGCATGTTCAGGGTCCAACGTCGGATCCATGGTTGGGCATAGCCTGTCCACCATATTCACGCAATGAACTCTGCCCACCGAGCGACCGCTTGAAATATGCTTGACAAAATTTAATCACACAACGTAGGCCCACGTTAGGTTTATGGGTGATTGTTGAAAGTTATTAGGAGTTAATGAATGTGTGATGTGGGAAAGTACCTAAAAGAGTGACCGTGGCTTCAACGTCAACGCCGATGGATTGAAAACGAGAAAGCACTAAGGAAATGGAGTCGTCATGGTTAGGGATGAAGTCTTCTACTATTAAGGATCCGTTTGATTTTCTTTCATTTTATATTTAAAAAGTAAAATTTTATTTTTAGAAAGTTAAAAATTATTTGAGTAGAATATTTTATAGAAAAACACATCCTAAAAGTACATTCAAATAGTAACTGAAAGTGAATTTCTGAAATATAACTATTTAAAATTTTTGAAAAGTGAATTTAAAAATAGAATATTATTTGACCATACTACCCTAAGTTTAATCTCTTATTTTTTTATTTAAAAAATAGTTAATTCATTAAAAATATAATTATTATTTTAATAATAATAATTAGGTATCAATTTTTTTAGTATTATAAATTGAGTAATTAATCATGTTAATTTTTAACATTAATGTATAATAAAAATTACAAATCTTTATTACATCTTTTAAAATTACAAATTAAAAAATATAAATAATTAGAGATTAAATTTTTAGCATTATAAATCAAAATTTATGTTATTTATAATCTTTATTATATTTTTTAAATATTTGAATATATTACATTTGTATAATAAAAATTATAAATTATTATAAATCAATATCCTTTTTGATAATTGTATATTTAAATGCACATTTTACTGTTACAAATTAAACAACTTTCAATTTATCAAATTAATTTTTAAAAAATATATTTAAATATAAATTTTATTATAATAATTAATTTTTATTAAATTAATTTTTACTGAACGAACTTTTAACAAATTGAAAAGCAAACTTATCCTAAATAGTTTTGCTTGCTGTCCCTACTTCCCGTCTTCATTTCAATGCGTGGACCCCCCGACTGTTTATTGACAAATACAACTCAACTTTTAATTAATGATATACTTGGTGAATCGATGGCTAAACATGCATGTATATATAGATAAAGTCAGAAAGATGCCAGGACGATGCCATCTCTGGCAGAGAGAGCAACGATGTCAGCGCAAGACACAGTGGAGGGGCATTCTTGCTCAAGAGCCTCTTTGATGGTGTTGACGTACTTGAAGTTTCTCATGCTAAAGCTTCTGGGTGACGCCTGCTCCGATATGACGCCGTGCTTACTCGTTCACAGCAGCGATGCATCACATGACTGCATTCATTCATCAAACACATGCATGCACATGAGATAGAAGCCACATTCGAGGAAAAAGGAGGGTTAAGAATGATGGGAGAATATGGAAATTATATATTGCTTCTTTACATATATAACCCCCATTTAACAGGGCGTTATATACCAACCCTTTGGCTCCTTCATAATGCAAGCTTTGACTAAGGTAAACTAATATATGAGATTTGTTATCCTATTGTGAGCCCATTGTTAGAGATATAAGCTATACGTTATCAACTTGTAAAGGGCATGTTAAAATTTCTTAATGAAGTCGTGCATATATGCAATGATCTCCTCTAGCCTTTCTCTATTATATAGTGTTATTTTAAAAAATTTATATTATTCATTCTACTTATAGATCTCTTCGTTTTTAGTGAATTAAAAAAGAGTATTGAGAATTTATGTACCTTCATTTTTATATATTGTGGGAAGAAGTGCCTCTTATGGTAAAAAGAGGTCTTGATGCCTACAGACTTTTTTAATTGATCATCAATGATACAAGTCTTTTACTATCCTATGTGCATTATGTTGAAAATCATTCTATTGATTTTCAACATCTCTTTGTCATACCTTTCACTTATTGTTTTCAATTTAATCTTATTAAATGCATAGAAAATTATGAAAAAGATAAAATTGGAAGAAAGTAATTAATGATTTTTTTTATGTAAATTAACTTATAAAAATGACCATCAATTTTAAATAACATCTTAATTAATCATATGATTGACTATTTTTTTCAATTATGCTATTCCTTTTTATTTGTTATCATTTTAATTCTTAGACAACAATTTATTATGATTATTAATTGTTAAGAATGGCCAAGCGACAGAATTAGATATTTCCTAACAATTTCAAAGATACACCTACCATTTCTTAACAAGTTTGAAATTGATAAGAGAGAGTATATATATGTGGCTATGTACATGTGTATATCTTATAACCTCCTCTTGCCCTTGTTAAGGCAAGTGTCATTCTTATTTGCAATTACATACACATGTTTAATTTGTTTATTGTACTTGATCAGATATTTTATTCCATCATCAACTATATCTACCAGTGTGCTTGTGTTAATGTTGACTATGAATTTTAATTGGATTTTATTGCTTTCATCCCTTATAATTGATGATATCATTATTGTCAACTCTTTATATGTTGTCTCTTCCTTTATTGTTCTTGTTCTTACACTCTCCCCATACATTGCATTTTTCCTTAGTCATAAATTTCAAAATGTCCCCTTATATGGGAAAAATATGTTTTTTTAAAATAAATTACTGTAACATCCTAGAAAATTAATTAGTATTAAGTTAAGTAAAAATAGAGTAATTGAGTTCATTAATGAAGTGTGTGGCCAGAAAGGTCTAATAAGTGTGTTTGGTCTTGATTTCAGCCCTAATTTTCAATTTGAAGTGGAATCGGGACAATTGAGAATCAAAAGGTAAGAAAAGTTGAAAAAGGAAACTCTGTGCCACATGCCGCGGCATGTAGCACGTCTGCCGCGGTGCACAGAGGACAAGCAATAAGGAAGGGCCTCTCCGTGCCATACACCATGGCAGATGGTCAATTTTTTTAATAAGTTGCACATGAATCAGACTTGAAAATTAGAAGAGAAAGAAATAGAAAACAAGGAGCAGACCTCTATTAGGGCACAAGTTTGAGGACCCTTGGGGATATTTTGAAGCCTCCTAACATTAAAGGTAAGTTTGATATGCCCTCTACTTCTATTCTCCTTGTATTTTCTCTATATTAGAGTTGGGATTTGAAGTGAAATGATAATTTTCGGTCCATATGAGTTATGAGTCTGAATCCATTAGCTAGAATAGAGTTAATGATAGTTGTTTAGGTTATTTTAATCTAGTATTATTGTTTTTACAAGTTGTTGGTTGGTGAGGGCTATTAATGCCCGAAAATATGTCATTATGAGAGTTGTTAGGAGTGTTCAATAGTTATTAATGATGGTTTGATTGGTCATTAATGATAATGTGAGCTAAAGAAACTTAGTAGACCTAATGGGTAAGATTGGTAGTGAATTTGTGATTTTGGTAAAAGAAGATTGTTGAGTTAAAGGGTAAAAATTATCTAAATAAGGGTATAATGATTATCCTTGTGATTGGATTGTAAACTAACCAACTTGGCACCATTCAAGCTTCAGAATAAGCTTTGGAAGTTTGTGTTTTAAAAGGTAAACCTTTAACCTCTTAAAAATTTGAGGTAATTGGGGAAAGATTTAGCTTGGATAATTGTTTGTTAGCTAATTAATTATTGAATTAATTTGTTTGAAAACTTATTATTAGTGTATGATCAAGTTTAATGCAAAGCTTGGCAAGTTGTTGTGATATGTATGGTTATTTATTGATGAAATGACAAATGTGATAAGTGCATCTTGCATGTATTAATCATGTCATTAAATAAAAACATGCATATGTAGATGTGTGATTATGAATATCATAGGATTTGTGGCATTTGATAAGGTTTATGGAGCATGATGGATATATCTTATGGTGAATGTGTTAGAATGTGAAGATTGTTAATGGTTTTGCATTCTAGGCATTAATGTGTGCATAGCATGATCATTATAGTGAGAGTTTGCCTGAGAAGATGAGTAGTAGTATAAAATCTGCATGGTAATGGTGACTTACATTTGGAATCAAAATCTAGCTTTAGCACCGACTGTTGAAATCAAAAGGTAGTCAGTGTCCCATGGATGATAAAGGACTGTCCTACTTATTCTTCAAGGGACTCAAACTTAACTAATCTTTACTAATTCATGAGGAGACTAGATTAAGGGTACGATACTCCACATTTGTTAATATTGGAGAAAATTATGAATCACAAGTGAGTGGGTTAGCCCTGGCTTGGTAGCTCCTCACTAGTGGAATGCTACATTAGTTTGAGTTGTGGATGTAGCCACTGAATATCTACTAGTTTTATGTTGAAGGTATCAAGAGGGTATAAGGTTGGCATAAATCATACATTTCTATTTCCAGCCACATGGTTGTTATCATTATGGTCCAATGTGTTTTTCATTAAGGGCATATGGTTGTTATTATTGCAACCCTAGTATGTGCATACTTAGAATATATGTGATGATATACTATTATGCCTGACTAAATGGTTGTTAGTTTTGTAATCGAGGCTAGACTTGAATTATATGCATATGATGTTTGTGAAATTATTTATTACCATTTACATTTATAATTGATTAATATGCAATTATATAGGCTAGATTGACTTTGGTTACTGAGTGGTTGTACTCACCCCTCATTTCTCAATATTACAAGCCTAGCTCATTAGACTGGAATTAGGAAAAATGATAGAAGGCTTATGGTTCTGTGTAAATCCTAATAGTAGGCCTCATATTATTTTGGGTTATGTGTATTTTTGAAGTTATTTTCCAACTAGGATATCATATGAATCATTTTTAGACTACTTGTACTATTATTGAAATTATCTGTATGTGTATTTTGTGTCATAGGCTAGTTATGATGTGATTGTAAAGCTAAATAAGGTCAAAATACTAGTGCAAATAGGGTGTTATGTAATTGAATGGTATGAATGATTATTTTGTTGGTATATGCAAAGTTAACCCCCTTATGTTTTTGTCAGTTAAGGGACATGTGTTTATTAGTCTATGGTGTGTCACACGAGTCCTTATTAGTTCATTATGTATGGTCTAAGAGTAGGCGTAGGCTTTTGGCACTTGTGTTATGGCTTAGAAACCCAATTTGTGTATTTATACAAAAAAAAGTGAGTTTTGTATTAGGTGTCCAACTTTTATTGGAAAAATGATTTAATTATGGAATCAGTGCCATTAGTTAGAGTTAGGAAAAAGCTCACTGTAAATACCTAGATCACCTCAATCAGAAGTTAGATGGAGAAATGAAACATGTTAGAAGTTTGTCCCAGGTGTTATCATTTGACAGCTTTGTTATGTCATGAAACATGTAGTGTGCCACGGTATATGGCACGTACGTCTACTATGCATGACGCAGAGAGCAACACACCATGACGTGTTTCTAGCATGCCACGACACGCATGCTGTTTTTGGCCAGAAAATGTCCTTTTTTGTTTTACAAATGCATTAACTTGTTTTGAATCTCATGCTTCTACATATGCCTAAAACTCTAATTTGTAAATGATAGAAGTATATGGGAGTGTTTTATATTATGAAAACTTAGGTTTCCTATTTACTATATTTATTAAACACGGTAGTCCTTTAGGATTAGACCATCGATTATCTTGGTTTATGGAGATTAACTGTGTTTAAGTAAGGAGTTTTATAACTTGCTATTAGATTTTACACTTGCCATCTTACAAGTCAACTTGCACTATACATAGTGTATTGATAACTACATATAGCACAATGACAATACAAGCATCTACTATTGACAACATGCAATATTATTCCATAACATAAATTTTTCAATAAATCAATCTTGTACTAGATTCTTGGGCATCATCTATAAAATGTCTCCTTATATAAAAAAACATAATATATTATATGTTTTTTAGAAAAACTTGTCATCTTACGAGTCAACTTGCACAATATAGTGTATTAACAATTACTCATAGCATAATAATAACCTAAGCATATACTATTGACAACACGTAATGTAATTTCATATTAGATATTTTTTAATAGATCAATGTTGCAACATATTCTTCTATACTATTAGTTATGCAAAATGAATGAACACCTAAGAAGTCATTGTCCCACCTATAAACAATAATAAAATCATTAATGCACAAGAGTTATTTATTAATGTAAAAGAGTCATTTACCCGTTCAGCAATCACTGTACTTTTTCTCTCCATGAAGTTTTGTAGTTGTGCATGGAGAACACCTAACTTGTAACATCTTAGATTTCAAATCTTAAAATTTCAAGTTCTTTAGAAGGATAAATTGGTAAATTTAAGTGAATTTTAGATTAATGATGTTTTTGAAAGACTAATGTAGTTATTAGATCATTGGATAGCCTTAGAAGAGGGCAAGGTTAGAGTTCAAGCAGACCATAGCATAGAGAGAGGTCCAAAACATGTTTGAGACTCTTTGTACCATCCATTATGGCGGATGCACCATGTGTTATAGCGGATGTGAAAAAATTTGCACATATTAGATTCACGAATTAGACAGAAAAAAACAGAAGAGGGAAAGAGGAAATGCAAGAGGACAACTGTGGACAACTCTTGGTTGTTAAGGCTTGAAATTAGGAGCTATTTAGAAGCATTTGGGGCAAGATTCATCTTTAGGTAAGCTTCCTACATCTCTCCCTCTCCCTTTATGCAATTTTTTTATATGTTTGGGTCAATATGGGACTTGATTTCTATTTGTCATAGATTATAACCAAACCCATTATCTTATTTAAGGTCTTAGAGAGTTAAATCAAGCCTATAAACCTATGTCTATAGATTGTGTAGTGATTTGGAGTTTTTGAATAGGGTTTGGACGAATCCTAAGTGAAAATTGGGAGATTGAGAGCAATATGGGTAGAGATTTAAGGTTATTGGTGTGATTGGGTGTTAAATGAGATTAATGGAGTGCATTGGGAGATTTGATGGTGTTAAATTAAGGTTTTAGGTATAGTAGGTACTCAAAATTGTGTTAAAAAGGGGTTAATTAGTGTGTATGGATTGATGATTAAATATTTAATCTTGTAGATTAAATATTGATCGGGTGTTTTTATATTAGTGGACATGTGTGGAGCTAAATCTTGACTAGACATCCCTTTTAGTGACAAAAGGGTTGAGATAACCAGATTATTTAAACTTTCTATTTGTATGTTTGGATAATTGTATGGTAGTTATTAAAGTTAATACCTTTGTTTTATATTAGTATAATATTAATATGAAATGATTATGAATTTAGAAACTTTATGTGAAGTGGAATGGAAAATCATGTTTTGAACATTTTTTATTTTGAAGACTAAATTATATATTTAAGTATAAGTATTTGTGAATTCTATGGTTTTTATGAAAATAATCATCTTAATGAAAATTATATGTTATGGTTATGTGTGTATTCATTGAGCATATGTTTTGGCATGATTATTGTGAGAGGGTGGAATTTAACCTTGGTATAGTGTTGGGAACATTGTTTGAAAATCCATATGGTACACTGGCATTGTGGAGGCCCCAGTGCACAGTTCTATATTTATTTGAAAGTTTCAGTACTATGTGAGATAAATTGGACATTGTTACCCTTAGTATTCATGGACAGGAAAAATCTATGGTCCATAGTGGGTGAAGGAACTCTTGGCTAAGGTTATCTCTCATGATTGGTGAGTTTGGACCAATCCAGTCACATGAATTTGATTTTATTGAGTTGTTAGCCCACAAATTCAATCAGAAGATATAAAGAAGGTATATGGTGACGTGTTAATCATGCATATCATTTTATAATCTCACACACACACACACACACACACACACACACACACAACTTGTTATGTATTTTATGTGTTACTTCACATTTCACTATTTGTTCTTACATAAGTAGTTTGATTAGACTATTTAGTTACTAAGTTCTTGACTCATCCCATAGTTTCATATTTTAGGTAAAGACTTAAATAAAGGCAAAGGAAAAGAAGGTGTTGTGAGAATTAAGAAGACTTGTGTTTGTATTGTATTTTGTCTTTCTTTTGGTTCTATAACGAATTATTTTTGTTTATACCAACTTAGGATCACAAAGCTATTTTTTTATCACTTGTATGAATTTCTATTATATACTGTGGATATCTCGACTTGAAATGTTATAATTATGGTGTAATGGTTGTGAGAGGTCGAGATACTAGTGTACGTATTGGTTTTGTGGATTTTTGTATATGAATGGCCATAAGAATGATTACTGTATTGTTGTTACCCCTTGAATTTTTCTTGAATTCAGGGTTTTTGATGGCCAAATCTAGTGTAAAATGTTATTGTTGTGATTTAATTGTGCAAACAGGTTGTTTATGGTTCATTTGAGTTAGTTCAAGTAGTTCTATGATTATTGGCATTTGGTATGTGAGTTTGGACACCTTGGTTGCTGTTTTGGAAAGAAAAGGTACCATTTTATATCCGAGTATGCAACTTTCGATTAAATTAATATTTGGTTATAAGACCTGTGTCAATGGCTAAGTGGCTTAAAAAGCCATGTGTGGACTCTTGAATTGCTTGAATTGGACATTGAATGACGAACAGCACACTCTAAAAATTAGCTTGAAGTGCTGTCATGACAATAGGTGTGCCATGGTGCATGACAGGCGTGATGTAGCACAATGTACAAAGAAAGATGTAGTTTTTTTGTGTCATCTACTGTGGCATAGAGGGATGTCGTTATATGTCTAATTTTTTTAGCTTTTATGATAGGCCATTTTTATGGCCTATTGTTATTTAAATTTTTAAATTTTTGTTAATAGATATCATGACAGTCCATTTATGGCCTGTCGTGATATCATTAAATTTTTTAAAATTTTTTTTTTTCATTTAATAGATATCAATAAAGCTGGCGTACATATATAACGACAATGCCTTTCAGGACATGTCATTATATGCAAAATAATTAAATCATCAAACGATAATCAATCAAGGACCTATCGTTAGACTTCCTATTGTTTTGAAACTTGAGCATTGACTTCACTTATAGAACCCAAAACAATTACACTAGCTAAAGGTTCAAGTGCATGTATTATTTATCTAATATTATTTTATTAAATACTAAATAAGTAATGATTTAAAATAAATTATATATTAAATATTTATCTAGTGTTAATATTACTAATATTAATTATATTACATTTAATAAAAAATATTATTTTATATTGAAATTAATTATTATTTATTATATTTTCTGAAAATATATGTCCAATGACATAATTATAAATTATAAATATATATATATATATGTTAATATAATATAATATACTATAAACTAATTACTATAATATATATCTAATGATAATATACTAATACTAATAATAAATTTCTTGTAATATTAAATAATATTACTATAAATAAAACTGTTATGAATAAAATATTTATATTAATAATATTATTAATATTAATATTAAATTTATTTAAATATTAATACATTAATTAACGCAAATTAATTACAAAATCACGACAGTTCATTAAAGAAATGTCGTTAAATGTTAAAAAAATATCAGATATAATTAAAATTAAAATATTAATTAATATTTTATATATTAATTATTATATATACACATGTTAAAAGGAGCTGATGGCTTTCAACAATTAACGACAAGTACCAAAGGTACCTATCGTTAATAGAAATATCTAGGGACAAGTCACAAGAGACATGTCGTTATATATTATAAATTAAATTTAAAAAATAATTTTATTTAATATTATTTATATTAATAACTAATAATAATAGAACTAATTAATGATCTATATATTTTAAGTTATAAATAACACGATAGTTTTATTGTGGACCTGTCATTATAACGTAAGAATTTTAACCCATTATATTTATAACCACAGTTATTGTAAAATGCTCTTGTCAAAGTTGTATTTTGTACTAGTAAACTTGATACGTATACATTTTTTTTTTTCATTTTATTCATTGTATTTATTAATTTAAATTCTTGTCTAAATTGATCTCTCACTCACCATAATGTTTATTGATAATTAAAATTAAGGATAAAAAATAATATATATTTTTATTAGAATGAGATTTTAACAATCTGCACAGATTTTGAAAAAAATTAAAATTATTTATATCTTTCATTCATTTTGAAATTTAATTATTTGCAAACGTAAAGCTATGCAACTGCAAAAAATGAATGACAAGGCATGGGATCATGATGTTAACCTCAGGTGTTGTCCCTGCCTTCATCACAAAATGAAAAATGAGGCAGCTACTAGCGCTTGCATAAAGTCAAAATATTTAAAGCACCGTTTGATATAATAAAAGAGTTTTTAATAAAATTAAAATCAGAATCAAATCAAAATGAAATTGAGTTTTAAATATGTATTTGACATGAAGAGGAATTTTAATTAGTATATGTTACTTAAAATAAAAGAAGATTAAATTGTCCTTTCTTCTCAAAATTAAAAAACCTCCCCTATCATAAGCAGATAAAAAAGATGAGGGTAGTGGAGTTTAAAATAAATTTCAAAGAATTGAAGCAATTCTATGATCATTATAATGGAATTACATTCTAACATTTTTAGCAGAATTAGAATTTTTGAAAATTGCAAGGCTTACATGCCAAATTAGATTAGGATTTCCTTTTTAATTTTATTTCTACCTTATCAATTCAATAATACCAAACTCAGCTAAAGGATACATGCAAATGCGACATCATGAAGAAGAATCCCTGGTCAGCATTAAACAATAAGTTCCCAACTAGCCTAATATATGTTGCTCTCCGTCTAACACTTGGATTTTATCTCTTGTCTTGTCTTAACTCTTCCCTCCCTTGCTAATGTTCACATCCCTTAAATAGGATTGACATTATTAAAATGCACATGGCATGTAGTATTAAGTTTAATCTCCATAATTTTTCATATTCAAGGATAGATTAGAAAAAAAATCTGGAAAATTATAGTTAGATTTCAAAAGATTGAATCAATGACAGTCAGATTTTTTTATAAAAGTTAAATTGTAAATATCAATTTAAATAATTACAACTTACAAATATAAATTCTTATTATAATATAATAGTTGCATTTGATATTTAAATATTTATTTATAATTAAAACTTCTAGATTTGTAATTATCCGAATCGATATTTTAACTTATTTTTTTAAAAAAATTTGTCTAAAACTTGACTATCATTAATTTAATATTCTAGGAGTTAACATCATTCTTTCAATTTTTTTTTTTTTTTACAGATCCTCATTTGATAACTCATCATTAGGAGAGCTCATCCTAGCCTTCATTTTGGGCATGAAATAATCCATGCCCTTCATTTTCAAGTGATTTTTAGATATTTTTAATATGTTTGTACTGAAATAAAAAATATAAAAATTAATATTAAATATGAATTGTCCAAAACAAAAAAATGAAAAATTTTTAATATTAAATTTGACTGTCTAGATTAAACATGTATTATTTAGAGCATATTTGAACAGTCTATTTGTAAAAATTATAAAAAAATTTAATATTAAATTGGATTGTCTAGGCTAAATATGTACTATCTTGATTCATGATGAATAAATTTACTAAAAAAAATATAATTTTTTATAAATTCTTATTTTTTTCCACATATAAATACTTATTTTGATAAATAAAAATAAGAAAAAAATTAAATCTTTATAGTCAAAATCTTATAAGTTGATGAGTATCATGGTGTTTTATTCCCCTGATGAGCATTCACATATATTTTGGACAAGATATATTTAATATTAATTTTTTTTATAATTTTTTAAAAATATTAAAATATCTAAAAATCAATTTAAAATAAAAAGCATAGATTATTTTATACTGAAATGAATGGTTGGGATGACCTCTCCCATGATGAGCTGGATTCTCATCAGGATGAGGATCCTTACTTTTATTCACCTATTTTTTTTCTTTGATATAGAAATTATGACCGTTAAGTTGTTTTAATTGGGATTAAGGTTAAGTGGTGATTTGTTAAAAGTTTTATAGGTATAACTGCTCCTGTATTAATGATCTAAGCTTGACAGGCATGATTGATTAGCAAAGAAGCTGGTTTATTGATAAATTATAATTTTATATATTTTTTACCCTTTTAACTTAGGCTTTTTAATATTATTTGAGGTTAATTAAGTTTAATAATTATCATTTTATTTATTAACAAAGCTTTAACTTTTGAATTTTAACTGCTTAAATCTTGAATTATAAAATTAAGTGATCTCTTTAATATTTTTCCATACTTGCTATTTGAATTTATTTTACTTGTACAGAGAAAAAAAATTGATGAAAATTATTTGAATAGAAGAATATAAACATACTTAAAGATTAAGTTGAGAATTAAATTTCAGAAATTTTATTTATGTTTATTTTTGATTTTTTAATGTAGTTTTCAATTAGAGTTATTAAAGATAGTTTTTTCATTTGATAATTAATAAAATAAAATTATTATTTTTAAATGATACCCAAGTATGTGTTATTTTTAAATAACACCCAAGATAAACATTTTCTTTTAATTAGGGGCATTGAGACAATATTTTTAGGAGGGTGTTTAGTTGAAGGGGAGGAGAAGGGAGGGGGGGAGGGAAAATTTTTATCCTCCAAACCCTCCCCTCCAAATTGGGGATTGGGAGAAGAATGGTAAAATTTATCATAACCTGACCAATGCCCTCTATGATAAGTTCAATACATGTAGATATACTTTTTCAACATATCAACTCTAATAAAAACAAAGGTAATTGTTCACATATAATGATTTTTCTTCTTCTCCCCACTTGAATTAAATAGGTAACATCAAACTCTTTTTCTTTCCTCCTTAAAATTCCTCCCCTTCTCTCAATCAAACACACTCTTAAATAAAATTACTGTGCATGAGATTCATCTTCCTATGCAAGTGTAATGGCAAACTACTTATTATTCATGTTATAATTTAATTATTTCTCTCAAATAAATTTTAATCACATCCCTAGTTTTGCTGCATGATGTTTGACTCAAATAAATTTTAATAAGACTTTAATTATTTCTCAAATGAATTTTTATTTCTTTCTCTATTTTTGTGTCATATGTCTAATGTCCAGATACTAATTCCAAACATTATATCTAAAATTATTGATTTTATCTTAATTAATCATCATCCATGCAACGTCCGGGTTTGATTTAGTCTCATGAAGAAAGGCAGCATGTGGCCACATGTCTTTTAGTTGAAAAAGAAAAGGTGAACCACAAATAGTTCCTATGAAGATTAAATATTTAAAATAAATTTAAAGTATTAAATTTTAAAAATTTATAAATTCATCTTCTAATTTTATAATTTTACAGTTTAAATATTAATAAAATATTTTTTAATTATGTTAATTTTAAAAATAGAATTTAAATTTAAAATTATAAAATTTTAAATATGAATTTACTCCCTTTGTTAAAAAGATAAAAAAATTTTTTGAAGAGTTGGATATTAAAAAATATAAAGTATTTTTAATTCTTTAGTATGTAATCATTGCCTTTTTTTCAAAAGTATCTCTATTAATAATAATTTTATATTTATTATAGAATATTTAATAAAAATAAATATAAAAAAATAAAATTAATTAAAAAATAAATAATTATTTTATTAAAAATAAATTTTAATAAAATATTTTATATTTGTAAACAGAGCACACATTTTTTTTTTAACGTTTTGGGATTTAATTTGAATTAGTTCATCCCTTTAAGCGTTCATGTCATTCACCCGAAAGAAAGCACAGGGTAACGAACGCAATTGCTCTTCGTCATCTTCTTTCCTTCACTTTCAGCGATGGCTTCTCATGCTCTCAGAGATTACTGTGCTTGATTGATTGATAAAAATAATTTTGCGAGAAGGTGGGCTGCTACCAGCCTACCACGGATGCCATTCATCATAGATTTGTTCATTGTATTTCCACTGTGCTCTGTTCTGCCTGACATATTCAGTGACGATTTTCCGATTGACGATGGAACCCTTCACCCAACACCACCGATTCCAGCCCTGCTATATATACTCCCACATGTTGCCCGCATACACATCACCTCTGCATACACATTGCGATACTGAATTGCTGAAATCCATTCCCTGCAATGGCCCGCGCCTCACATGCCTCGCGTCAATCTTGGAACCCTAGGCTTTGAGGTATCAATTATCCCCTTCAACTGCTTCGCCTTTTCTTCTCTTCGTTTGTTGCTATCCCACTAAAAAATGTATTTGAGTATCTGTTTGTAAGTCGTCTGCCTGTGCCTCCTCTCTTAAGGCTTCACTCATTCCTTGTACAGAGTTCAATCTTGCTTTTGTATGAATACTACTACTTTCTGTCTATGTCGATGATGGATAACCGTGCTCCCCTCTTTTTCAGGTTTCCAAGTTAGGATTGGCTGTATGGGCCTTTTTGGAATCTATAACGCTCCTGTCCCTGAAGAGGTCGGAATATCCATTATCAAGTATGCATTCAGTCAAAGGATTACATTCTTTGATACGTCGGACTTTTATGGAGCCAATACCAACGAAGTTTTGGTAGGAAAGGTGACCGTGATCAATGCTTACGGCTTATGTTTTTCGTATTTGAGATTCGTGTTCTTGGAAGTTCTCCAGAAAGCATGTTATTGCTTATCAAAAGATCTACCACGACCACACAGTTCCCCAAAAGCCCATTCTAAGGCTGGCCTTTGGGCTACCAATTGCCGTTTCAGTTTCCTCTGGTCTCGTACCGGGTGAGATAGCTTGAACAGGGTTTTCTTTGTCGGGTATTCCGCTCCCTACGCCATGCTTTAGTCCTCTTAGCCCTCTACAGAGTCATGGGGCTTTCGCTAACGACTTTATTCGTCTAAGGAACAAGCACCGGACTTAGATAGGGGCAGGATAAGGTGCTAGCGCGAAAGCCCTAGTCCTAAGGGCGCGTTAGCGCATCCGTTTTCTTGCCCGTTGCTTGTTCCTTAGACGAGTAGGGGCTAGCAACGGATTTACTGCTAAGACTGATTCGCGTAAAGCTGACAAGGGTACGGCAAAAGTTGGCGGACAGAAGGAGATATTCAGAAGGAAAGAGGCCACAGGTACCGATGCAGTGGAAAAGGAAAACTAGGATATAAACAGATCCATTTCTTTCAAGTTGAGGGCCCAAACAATGGCCCAATAGTGTTCCAAGCTACTGCTTGCGAAGGAAAGAAGACTCAAAACCCAGGTGACAAAAGACCGAGGCAAGCTAGGAAAAGAAGCAGCCCAAGAGGGCCATTATGTAGTTACTGGATGCATTGACAGGCCCCCAGTTAGGAGTTCGGGGCGGGTTGGATCTCCATTTAACCCGGCTAAACTGAGTAAGACTGAGGCTTCTACATCCGTGAATGAGGCCAATCGGGTGGAAAGCCACGTTACCAGCGAACAGTCTTATGATCTCATGGAAACTGTTGATCGAGCTTAATGCTCGGATTACTTACTGTAAGTTTTTCAATTAATTTTTATGATTATTTTTTTACATTGCACGTGTCCTGCGCTAAATTCGGTCTGCGGATTTGTTTAATTTTAAAGTTTCACTGTTGAGCAGGCCATAAAAGAGTTACCCAGATGCTAATTCATCTAATACTCAGATCAAAGGTACGCCAGAATATGTGCGTTCATGTTGTGAAGCCAGCTTGAAAGGCTTGATGTGGAATACATTGGTCTCTATATCAGCATTGGGTGGACAAGTCAGTGCCAATAGAGGACACGGTTAGCGATTTCTTCCTCTAAAATATCCTGTAATTTTTTTTGTATTAAAATGGCGTGTTACAGCAGTACACATTGCTCATGAGTTTGTTGCATACTTGCATTATAGGCAGGTGAACTCAAGAAACTGGTGGAAGAAGGAAAAGTTAAATATATTGGGTTGTCTGAAGCTAGTCCTGATACAATTAGGAGAGCACACGCGGTTCATCCCATAACAGCTGTACAAATAGAGTGGTCCTTTTGGACTCGCGACATTGAAGAGGAGATAGTTCCGCTCTGTAGGTTGGTTTTCTTCTTTCTGTCTAGGTTCTGAAAGCACAACTCTCTCACAATCCTAAGAATTCATTACAATAGCTTAAAGCGAATGTTAACAACCAAAATATAGTCACTGCTGCCGTTTGCATGTTTGCCTATCGAACCAGTGACTTTGGTATATATTGTGATTTCACTTTCTCGATGGATTATTTCTGTAGAGAGCTTGGTATTGGAATAGTGCCGTATGCCCCTCTTGGTTGTGGCTTTTTTGGTGGTCGTGGTGTTGTGGAAACCGTTCCTGCAGTTAGCTCCCTGGTACAGAATATACCTATCTTTTGCATTCGCTTTTTAATCCTTAGTTTAGTTGAAACATTTTTAAGTTGTGTTTCTTTTTCCTTTAATATAATATTTTTATAAATTACTATCCTTATTATTTAGATATGCCATTTTGTCCATTAAGATAGCCGATGGTAGTCTTTAAAGAACATTGCATTGTTCTACCCCTATTGCTAAATTAAAGCATTGAAAGAGCAAAATAATTTTTTATTTAAAAGCCACGGGTGTCTGATGGTTACGTTGTTTCGCACATTAGAGCTCGTATCCCCGCTTACAGTCAGAGAATTTGGAGAAGAACAAGAAAATATATGATCGAATAGAAACGTTGCTAAGAAGCATCAGTGCACTCCTGCTCAGCTAGCATTAGCATGGGTACTCCAACAAGGCAATGACGTTGTGCCTATCCCTGGTGAGTGGCTGGCTCCCTAACGCCTATATTCCTATTTAAACTTGATACTCTAAATTGGACGATTAAGACTTGTTATTTTGTTGTCTGAACAAACCAATGCATGCACGTGTATGTGTTGTTGTCGGTCGGCGTTCCTGCGGCTTTGTAAGACAAGACAATTTACTTTATCAATAAAGGTTTCTCTCAAGATTGTTGCTGAAAAAAACATGATTCCTAATTGTGCTTAGATGACTCTGAAAGCTTCGAGTTTGAAAAAGAAAAAATAGTTTTTATATTTCATCACGTTGAAATTATATGTCAACTATTCAGCGATCATATCAGTACCGGATGTCCGGATCCCAATGTATTTCAAATATTCAAATTCGTTGTTGCGCCAAGTTCCTTTTTGTCCCTTAGTGTAGTTATCTTAATATTTGTCAATCTCTTTTGTATTACTTGAATTTTCTGGACCTTCAATTTTCAGGAACAACAAAGATTAAGAACCTAGATCAAAATTTGGGTGCCTTGGCAGTGAAACTTTCAAATGGGGACCTCAAAGAAATTTCTGAGGCAGTCCCCATTGATGAAGTGGCAGGTGATCAACACTTTGAGAGCTGGGACCAATTCAGCTGGAGGTTTGCTAACACGCCCCCAAAGAGTGAAAGGCTTCGACATGAACGGAGAATGCTGTAATTTGTGCTCTGAAGCAAAAATGACGGCAATACCAATAAGCTGTGAACGGAGGCTCCGAAGTATAGCCTGGGTTGGGTGCTTTGGGAGTTGAGTATTGTTGAAGTTTTAAATTATTGTGTGAGATTTTCCTTGGTAATATGTCCAAAATCATAAATTGTGTTATTGCATGAATAAAATGTGGGGTTTCACCGTCATATTCGCATGAATATTTGTTACGACTCTTGCTTATAAAGTAGATTTGACTTTAAGTAGTTACTCCAATTAGCCATGACATGTATGGAACGGGATGAGGGAGCATGTAGGGGCAACCGTACCTCATTGGCAAATATGTTTGAAGACTTCAATGACTCAGTGACTATAATTTGGTTTAGCCTTTAACAAATCACATAAACTGCTTCTGCTAGAAGTAATTAAACTCAGTGATCAAAACGTCAAATAAAATCCTAGTCATTGGTAAAGGCATTTCAGCGCAAATCTATTTTCATAACATATCATTGACCAGTTAGGTAGAGCAGGAGGCAGGTTGACCTATTTTGTTCAGCAGATGTTGCTGAATGCCCAACGGCTTGACTTTATATGGACATTGGATATAAACATGAAGAAAGGGGTGAAGGAAAATGGTTGGAAATGGAAACGTCAGGTTGATGAATGAAATCGAAAATGGTCTTAAATCTTGGCAGCTCAGATCCTGTCAAATTCAGCCCTCGAATGAAGAACACATACACTTTGCAGGTACCCAGATTACCATCATCCCATGCACTTGCGAGATGGTGACACATTTAAGTGTGACTCGGTTAAACCCACCTGTGGATTAGGGTTTAGTGGTGAAAAAAATGTTTGTTTCATTTGATCTTTGAAGGGGATGACGATTATGGTGGAGATGAATCTTTGGGCAGAAGCTTACAATGTGTCAGAAAAATTAGCTGGGTTTTTCAACACTTATGAAGAAGGAAGCTCTGAAGATGGGATTGAGAGTGAAGATGATGCGTGCCAGAAGCAATTGGAGACACAAGAAATAAGGGCAGAGGGAATATATATCATCATCCATTCCCAGCAAGTCCAATTTTCTCTAATTTATTATTAGTCTGTTCCTTTTCTTGTTGATCTTGCTGCTAATAAAATTAGTCTTCGTCTATGAGTTAGAGAGCCTTCAGGATCTGACAACCATCATGTATATACGGGATATGAAATTATGGCACTGTCAAATCGTCTTTCGTATATATATACCAGGCTTAAAAAGATATGGTTTTAACAATTAATAACTTTCCTGCAACGTGTAGATTATTTAATGGATTACTTATTATTTGATTTATTTCTTTTTTAACCGTGAAGCAACTAAATCAAATCATGGATAAGATTTTTACGTTTCAAAGCCTTATTTGATATGCTGGAAGGTTGACCTCAGAATTGAAAATGAAAATAGAATTAAAAAAATAGTTAGTTTGGTATCATAGAATTTAATTTCATACGAAACTCAATTTTACCAAAATTGACTTTCATCACAAAAGTTCAATTTTCTAATTTCATCTTTCTTTTTTCTTTTTTCATTTTTTATCCCTTCCTCTCTCATTCATCTCCTGTCAACCTTCCCGTTGTTGGTAAATGTCTCTGGTGATTTCCAACAACCATCAATGACCTCTAGAACTAGAATGTTATTGCGAATGCAAAGAGACAGAATAATAATTTAGAGTACAAGAATAGAGAGAATAATGAGTGTGCATGTATTTTTTGTTTGAATAAAGGTATTTTGATCTTTTAATATTATGAATATGTATCTTTGATAAAAGTTACACCAAAATCTCATTAACATACCAAATTTATTTTTAAACCTTATATTCATTTCATTTTCAATTTTATTTTCATCACACTAAACCAGGCATTAAAGGATTTAAAGGTGCATTGTCAAGAATATTGATTTCAAAAGTACCGTTAAATACTTGATGAGCTAGTTCCTAGTTGACACATTTACTTGCTTGTTTGATTTCTGTTTTCCATAAAATGAAGTTCTATTACCAGCATGATTCAAGACGATTAACTGTATGATAATAATTACCTTCTCCATTCAAAATTATAAGATATTTTTAAGAGTTATCATGTGTGAAAATATAAGATATTTTTGTATATTTTTAAGAGTGATTAATGAATTTTTTTTTTAAAAAAATGCCCTCAGTAAATTTTTGAAAAATGAAATTTTTATATTCATTTACGATTAAGTTACTTCATTAAACAATGATAAATGTAAAAAATTAGACAACTTTTAACAACAACATTGATTATTTTTTAAAAGTGAAAATTAATTAAAATGACTTCTCTCTCTATATATAATATAAGAATAATAAGCACTCTTTTAAACTTGACAGGCATTTTTTTTAAATACTGCAATTATAGGTTAATCACATCACCATTAAGTTCTAAAAATGACACAAATTATTTTATCATAATTAAAATATTCTCTCACATGATCTCAACTATAACTTCTCAACTAATTTCACAATTTATAAATTTTAATTTTAAAAATATTCAAAAATTTTAAAAACATTAAAAAAATTCAAGTATCATAATATTCTCAATTTATCTAATTAGTATAATAGATTTTTTCATTAATAACTACCCCTTAATTCTTTAGTTTAAATATTTTATATTTTAAATTTTAAATTTATAGAATTTAGATTTAAATGTGAAATTTTTGAATCATGAATAACTTCCATATCTTATGACATATTTTCATCAATATCATAGCCTCTTTATTTTTGATTTTCAAAATTTGTGCCGTATCATATTTTAAAATTATTTACGTTTAAAACCAATTTATTTAACTAGTGTAATAGATTTTCTCAATTTAATAACTAACCCTTAATTCCTATTAATTTAAATATTATAAATTTTAAATTTATAATTTAGATTTAAATGCAAAATTTTGAATTAGGAATAAATTCTATATCCCATTATCTCTCTTATTTAATATCATCACATTATCTTTATTTTTAGATTTCAAAATTTGTGATGTATTGTATTTTACAATATTTATGTTAAATTAAATTAATTCATTAGTATAATAGATTTTTTTATTCTAATAACTACCCTTTAATTTAACTCCCCCTAATTTTTAAGTCCATATTTTTACACATTGCTTTTTATGTTAACCTCCCCCTCACTCTGCTCCATCCTTACCTAGGAAAAATATAAGGCATTGTGATAACAACTATATAAAGGCGTTGTGTGAACGAGAGGGGATTATACACCAGCCCTTTGGCTCATTCACAATACAATCTTTGACGACCCCACTAGAAGTTGTGCACATATGAGATTTGTTATCTTATTGTGAGTGCATGTTATATATATATATATATATATATATATATATGCTATAAAATATCAACTTGTGAAGGGCATGTTAAAATTTCTTGATGAAGTTATGCACATATGCAATGATCTCCTCTAGCCTTTCTCTATTATATAATGTTATTTTAAAATTTTTATATTATTCATTCTACGTATAGATCTCTTCTTTTTTAAGTGCATTAACAAAGAGTACTAATAATTTATTTCCCTTCATATCTATATATTATAGGAAGAAGTGGCTCTTATGGTAGAAAAAGGCATTGATGCTTTTAGATTTCATTTCTTCATCAAAGAAGCAAGTCTTTTACTGACTCATATGTATTATGTTGAAATCATTCTACTGATTTTCAACATTCTTTGTCATACCTTTCACTTATTTTTTCTTCAATTTATATATTGATTATCTCTTAATTCTTCTTTGTCATTTTTTTGTTTGCATGGTCTTATTTTAATATGCAATTATCATCACATTTGGCAGGCCTAAAAATTTCTTTGCAAATTTTATTTT
Source organism: Prosopis cineraria (assembly GCF_029017545.1). Lineage (NCBI taxonomy): Eukaryota > Viridiplantae > Streptophyta > Magnoliopsida > Fabales > Fabaceae > Prosopis > Prosopis cineraria. The sequence goes on along the minus strand of NW_026555341.1, from coordinate 14,618,724 downwards.
GAGAAGGGGTTAAGTTGCGTAATTTACTTTCTATATCTTGTCATATGGACCTGAGGCTCTCTAATTAATTCTTAAAAATTATTAAATTATATTTTATCATTTCACACATTAGTAATAATTAATTATATATGACTTATATTAAAAATTACTTTCATACGACCCATGATATATATATATATATATATATATAAAAATAGAAGAATAACAAGCACTCTTCTAAGCTTGACAAGTATTTATTTTTTAAAGTACTATGATTCTAAGCCATTTGTGTCACTATTAATTTCTAAAAAAATTGACATTAACTCTAAAACTAATGAAAACTATTGGGTTAATGAGCTTTACAGACCTTAAATTATTGCGTGAGTAGCATTTTGAACCATAAACTCCTAAAATATGCAAAAACTCTCCTTAACTTTGAAATTTAAAGCAAATTACCCCCCACTGTTAACTTATAGATAACCACCATTAATTATTGACTTTGTAGGGTTCAGTCAAATACTGGTGCAACAGTCCCTTACTGATATGTCATCCTTCCTTATGGATTAATGAGAATCATATACTCTAAACTATTGCACCACCAGCATCCTAGACCTTAAATTTTTAAAATGTGTAAAAACTCCCCTGAACTTTGAAATTCAGAGCAAATTATCCCCCATCGTTTCAATGACGTGTCATCCCTCCTCACATATTAATGGTGCCTTCATCTCTCTGCCTTTACTTAGTCTATCAGTTGAGGGATTTGAAAGAACACTAGCTGTATCTCTCTCAGTTAGCTTTGAGCATCTCTCTGCAACACAGGAAAGAATTCAATCTCTGCAATCTCAATTGTTGCTTGAATTTGTTGATGAAATTGTCAGCTTTTGCATTCATTGTCTGTCAAATCTCATATTTCAAACCTAAATTAACTAGTTAATTAAAATCCTCTAATACTTAAACTTCTTTCAAATGGGATCTCAAGCTTTCACTATTAAATAAATAAACATTATTTAAAATAAGACTAGATTAAAGTTATAGAGTATATAGAAATACAAGATACCAATTGTTTGTAAAACATTGCAAAAAAGGAGGGCAAAAATCTCATTTCATAAAATTTTGGGTTGTTTGCTGTGGCGGACCATATTGAGACTATTTACTATGGCCAATGTGTAATATCCTCTTATTTTTATCCCACAATTAAAACTCAAAATCTCAAGTAATTAGGAAAATGAGACGATAGTAATCATTAAATACAAAATTCTAATTGGTTAACAAAATGTGGACCCGAAGATTATAAATTTAAAGTTAAATCAAGTCTTGCAAAGAGGCAAAACAAAGTTTGCAAATAGGCGGAAGCAAGGGATTATCACATAAGTGGTTACATAGGTGCAAAAATTTAGAATAAGAAAAATTTTAAAAAAAAATAAAAGGCATGCGCTGCAGCTCGTTGAACATATGCCGTGGCGTGTTTGCCTCTGTGACACGTGCCGCGGCTCGTGACGCCATATGCTTCGGCACAAATGCACGAACTTTGACAGTGAGTTCTGTTGTCAATTTGACAGCCTTAGGGCCAACTTCTGACGCGCCCCAAATCTCCGTTCAACATCTGAATGATGCGAACTAAGAGTCTACAGAAAGCCCTTTTGGGGCTCTAACTAATGGCATTAGTCTCAGGCTCAAATTATTTTTAAAATAAGAATTGAACACCCTTTTCAAAACTTACTCTTTTACCTTAACTTTCACAAATTTCAAGTATCCTAACCCAAAATTAGGGACAAATGGCCATCGACACCAAATGACCATATACAATTCAACAAAACTAACTCATGCAAAGCACTAAAACACAAAAAATAATTCCAGATCAAATTTTCACTACTCAATCCCTTAACTCAAAATCATAGGAAGGGGGAGTTTATCACAATTTTCATCAAAATTTCCCAAATCATCACATGATATGCACTACCCTCACTTGCATTAGTATTTTAGCCCTATTAATATAACACATAATAATCAACTCTCTTCTTAGGGTCCAAAATACCATTACAATTTACTTTTATCTTAATGCAAGTAAGTAACAAAAAGGAAAATCCTAGTTAGCAATCGAATTTGTCATACACATAAATTACCCAAAATAAAGAGGCCTATTACAAATGGATCATGATCCTAAGCCTCGGGTTGTTTTTCTCTGTCCACACTTCTTGAGCTACTCCCTGAAATATTGAAGATAATAGGGTGAGTACAACTACTCAGTAACCAAGGTTCGACTAGCTCATATTAATGCATAACAATTAGTTTAGATGTAACTGATAGTAAATATTATTACTCTAACCCATGAGCAACATTTGAAATAAGAATTCACAACTTAGCTAACATAATGGCATTCACTTGGAAAAATAATGCCTTTAGCATCTTTCATATAAATAGAATTGCTCACACAAATCATTGACAAGCGTGAGGGCAAAAATTATTACTTAATTCAACACATCCACATTATGGACTCAATATAGACAACAAGTGTCTTTTCTCATTATATGCATGATCACACCTATCTTATATCCTCCTTATTCCTTTGACACGAAACCGTGGGCTATAACTAAATGGGATAGTCTATATTCCTTGACTTCCCTAGCTTAAACACTTGTGAGGGGATTATCCAGCCAAGGTGTACCTAACTCACTTATCGATCATGGTCTCTTATTTCTTAAACATGGGGTGTCATACACCCTAGATTAGCTTCCTCATTGAACTAGTGAATAGTTAGCTAGGTTCGAGTCCCTCGTTGAACCAGTAGGACAATTCCTTGTTGAACAAGTGGGACGATATAGATAGAATCAATCTAGGCAATCTTCACACGGATGGGGCTTTACCATATGGATTTATCATCTACTCCGCTTCTTAGGCGAACTCCCGCCTCTCTAGAACATGCAATGGATATTCATACAATAATCCACACATATACAATTTATAAAACTTCACATTATCACATTTCATGGAACTTTAAAACTAAACAAGTCGTTGAACTCCCAATTCACAATCATTGTACCTTACACATTCAGAATCATTGAACTTCCCTATTTTCATTGTACCTCTCACTTTTAAAATTATTAAACTTCTCTATTTTCAAATATCATTGAGCTTCCTAAACAAAGATTCATTTTACTTCTCAATTTGTAGAAATCATTGCATTCCCAATGAACATTAATACGAAATCTACCACTATTGTTCTCAAGGAATTTTGCATCATAAGGCCTAACACTTACAAATTGATCTAGTGAATTTCTTCACAAATTAAGCTACATTTGCATTTCTTTTATTTTATAAATTTCAAATGATAATTTATAAATCAATAAGCTAATAGACACACAAGTATAAAATAAAATTTTCTCAGTTACCTCAAACCTTTGAAAGGTCAAAGGTTTCAACCCTCAACTATTCGCTCCTAAAGCTTCCAAGAAGCTTGAATGGTGTCAATGGTAATTACACTACAAGCATTTACCATGCAAAACATCAATATCTATTTTGAGCTATTTTTCACTAGTATTTTCATCATTTCTTAATACTCAAGCTTTACTCTAAACTTATGTAGAAGTACCCATAAGATTTCTTAGCTTCCTTTAACTCTCATTTATAACATTAAGCTCTTAAATGGACATTAATGAAGCCACATTATTCCCAACTATCAAATTTATGGGAATTTTAGATATTTAATGTCCTCCGACTATCAATCATTATAAAATCATAAATATCAAGTTTGCTTAGCTCAATTTACCCCCATTAACTCTATTTAAGTCAAAGAGTTTGGACCCATAACCTCTATGGATCGAAAATCACCATTAGAAATCAAACCCTAATCTCTACCATTAAGAAAATCGAAGAAGAGAGGAAGATTTAAGCTAAAAAGCTTACCTTGGGTGTTTATGAACTTTAAATTACTCCTAACAATCAGTTTCTTCAAACCCTAGCTCAACTTTTTTGCCAATCCTTCGTTCTCTTTTGTTTTTTCCTCATTTAGATTTGCGACTTAATATTGCAAAATTCTAGCCATGCGCTACGATGGACGCACAATGTGCAACAGCACATGGCACAGAGAGCTTCTCCCAAGCGTGTTGGCATGCATGCATTGCGGCGGACCAACCCTATGCCGCGGCATGTGGCACAGAACCACTCCCTTTAGAAATTCTTCCTCTTCTATCTTCGGGTGACCCGATTCTCCTTCAGACCTACGTTTGGTACTGAAATCGAGATCAAACATGCCCATTAGGCCTTTCTAGCCATACACCTTAAAGATTTACTTTACTAATCTATTTAAGCTTAATTAATTTGGATTTAAAATTGAGAATGTTACATAATGTACACATGTGTCACGGTGAGTAACACAGGCATGACGACCTGTGCAACACACCACAATATAAAAATACATACTAGATCTCAATTTCACTCCTCAACCCTACAATTTCATCAAAAAGTAAAGGGAAGGTAATCACCAATTCAAATCATAGAAATAATCATTTACAATTATCCATTTACCAAAAGTATACTTGCACTAGTATTTTGGGCTTAATTAAACTTTAACCACACATGCCTTTTGACTCAAGGCACAAACTACAACCAATGAATAACAATCACCTTAGTTAGCATTATCAATATACATTACACATAAAGTTCAAGGGTAATTTGATTTACATAACATTCAACTTTCTACACATAAATGGTGAAAGTAATTTTCTTTGAATTTCAAAATTCAGGAGAGTTTTTACACATTTTAGGAGTTTAAGGTTCATGATGTTACTCACATAATAATTTAGGGTCTATGATACTCATTAACCCATAAGGAGGGATGACACATCAGTAAGGGATTGCCACATCAACATTTGACTAGATCCCACAAAGTAAACAATTAATAATGATTATCTATATGTTAATGATGGGGGTAATTTGCTCTAAGTTTCAAAGTTCAGGGGAGTTTTTGTACATTTTAGGAGTTTAAGATTTAAGATGCTACTAATCACGTAATAGTTTAAGGTCTGTAATACTTATTAACCCAAAACTATTTTCTCTTATTTCAGAATATTTTCTCCCATTATCTCAATCATAACTTTTCAAGTAATTTACAATTTATAAATTTTAATTTTAAAAATATTAAAAAACTTCAAGTATCATAACTTCCTCAATTATCTACTTAGTATTTTGAATCTATAATTATCTCATCAAAATTAAAAAAGATAGCTAAATGATTGATGTTATTTGAAAAATAATTTTTTTTCAATTGAATGCATTATTTTTAAATGCATTTTTCTTTTATATGTAGCTTTTTACTCTATTCATTGAAAATTATTAAAAAAAATCGGAAGAAAGTAATTAATGATATCTTTTATGTTAATTAACTTATAAAATGAGCATCAATTTTAAATAACATCTTAATTAATCATATGTTTGATTATTTTTTCTAATTTAGGGGACTAGCCAGTAATTGTATAGTCCTTTTCATCATTTTGGTTTTTGTAATGAATCTCATATACATATGCCAACTTAAAAATCATAAGTTATTTTGTTATTCACTTGCATGAATCCTCTTGTAAACTATGGGTATCTCCGCTTGTGATGTTGTATTTGTATTATTATGGCTGTGAGAGGTTGGGATACTAGTGCAAGTGTTAGTTTTGTGTTGATTCATTGTTTGTTTGGCTATTTGAAAGATGATTGTATGTTAGTTACCCCTAGTGAAAATTATGTTAAATATGGGGTTTTGGTGGTCAAAATTTGTTTGGAATATTGTTGTGGTTTGAATGTATGTATAGGTTGTTTGTGATCCATTTGAATTGATTCAAGTGGTTCTATGATTATTGGTAGTTGGTGTATGAGTTTGGATACCTTGACGGTGATTTTGAAAAGAAAAGGTATCCATTTTGAGTTTGGGTGTTCAAATTTCATTTTGTTTAGTGTTTGTCGTGTCCAAAATTTTTATTTGCTTATTAATGAAAAATTTAGAAATACTATTTAATTAATGATATTAGTCAAATATGAGAAATTATTTTTAGAAGAAGTTGAAAGTGATTATTTGATGGAAAGAAATATTTAAAAGAATTATATTAATATCATTGATTAGGAAATACCTAAAAGAATTAATTATAAGATGTAAATATTAGAGTTTTTATGACCATCATTCTTCTTAGTGCCAATACTCTATAATAGTTAATTTCCAAAGCCTATTGTGAGCCCATAGGCGGAATTTATTTTCCCTAGTAGATTAGTGTGAGGCTTATGTTTTGAATCAAAAGAATTATTCATGGGTCACGTAGAAGCAATTGCTCTGAACATGTAACAAATGAAAGTTAAAAGCAAACTTTCATTCTTTTCTTTCTTCATTTTCGGATACAGCAACGTGAGTGGGAGAGAGAAAGTGAGTTAGCTTTCATGGAGTTTCAGAGAGTTTAGAGAGAGGGAGATTGTAATTCAACCAAATACCATCATTTTTAGCTCAAAATCCACATACAAAACTAGAATCTGGACCTACTTAACTCAAGCTTTCATTTAAACCTGACTGTTCATGGAGATTTCTAAATTTTAGAAGGAGCTTAGGAAGATAAAGTCTAGAAACTCAAAGCTGTAGAATGCTTGGAATAAGGTAAGCATAGATTTATGAGTTTTTAGATATATTGGTGAGTTCAGAAATTAAAATATGGGATTGCAAAGTACTAGTCAGATTTTTGTTTTTGTTTTTTTTACAGCTTACTTATGGGTATCATGAGATAAGCAGGTATTATGTATATCTATCCACTTAAGATAGGATTAAGAAAATTAAAAATAAGTTTTGCCCTGTTATTTCGATTATTTTTGTTGAACGGGGGAGTCTCATTTATTATGTGTACCATAGAAGGGAATAATGATTTATTGAAGGTTCGAGAAAAGAAAGAAAATAGTTTTTTTTTCCCTACGGGTGAAGAGTTCCGTCTGTGGCTAATATAGCAAGTTAAAGTGTGATTTATTTATTTATTTATTTGATTTTGAATCCATATTTTCGCTAACAAGACATTATGATGAGTTGTTTCACACTAGTATAGGGTAGTAGTAATATATATTAGGAAATAGAGGTTTTATTGGAAGCATCATTAAACGTACATGTTAGAGGCAATTTCTCTCAATAATAATAATAATAATAATAATAAGAGTAAGATAAGATGTTATAAGTAAATTATGAATTTAATTTATTATGTATATATGAAATTATGAATTCATATTAGATTGTGGAAAATAATATAGTGGTGCTAGATAATTCTTCTAGGCTTTGATATTTGTGAGAAGCCCAAAGAAGTTCATTTTCAAGAAAAGTTGGGACAAGGAAGTGTTGTGATCCAAGGTAGTATTTCTCTAATTCTCACGATAGCAATATTGGTTGATTTAATATTATAGAAATTCTCATTACCATGAATTATAGAAAATTTATGAGTTAATGAGATGCGTTATTGCTAGTATGATACTTTGGCCATTGTATGTCTATACTTGCTGAATTTTATAATTCATGGTTTAAGCTTGTTTATATGAGTGGACCGCTATTGCTTAAAGTTTGGAGTAGATTAATACTACTGAGATTTTTATAAATCTCACCCCTCTTTTTATCTTATAAATAATAGGTGCAGATTTATCCAAAAACTATGACAAGGAGAGAGAGCAATGAAGAATTTAACTTCTTCGCCTTGCTTTTTAATTATATTTTGTTATAGTTTGGAGTTGTAATATATATATATACCTAGTTCCATAATTATATTTTGAGTTGTAACTATGAGTGTAGATTATAAATATGTCCATATTTCAATTATAATCATGGATAGAGTATATTTTGGTATGTAAATATATTTTTTTTGTGTGATAAAATCTACTAGGATAAAATATTTATCCCAGGAACAATATTAGTAAGGGTATTGTAGTAGCTATATGGTGATTATTACCTTAAATTTTTTAGTTACTTAGAGGACTTTTCAAGCTTCAAATGAAGTCCTAGATCACTAAATTTGGACTTGTATATAATGAGATAAGATTTTTACAAAAATAAGGTCAGGAAACTGGAAATTTTTCTGGAAATAACTGTGGCAGTGAGAAGCAAAAATTTCTTGTTCAATATATAGGGACGATTGAAGTTAGGAATTATTTTTCCCTTGTAGAGGACTTCTTAAGCTTAATTTAGAGACTTGAATAACCACAATATGATTTTTATAGAATTAGTTATGAATTTTGTAAGTTGATGATGAATTCTGGACAAAAAATGCATATGTACTCATAAATCATATGGGCATTTTTCTCTTTTTGATGATCATTAAGGTTTAAGCAATGATCCTTATAAGTACTTGTTATTTAAAGGGGTAAAAATATATGAGATGTTACATTGTTTGGATTTGAAATTAGTGCCAATGACTAGGTGGCTTTAAGAGCTATGCATGGACACTTGAATCGTTTGAATTGGATGTCGGACGATGAAATGACACTCTCTGAAAGTTGGCACGAAGTGCTGTCATGATAGCAGGTGCGTGCTGCAGTGCATTGATAGCCTAGTTGCGGCTTGAGGCACAAAAAGGGATGTTTTCCTTTGTGCAGTCTACCACAACAAATGGGGTCTTGCGCTACAGCGCTGTGACAATTTCTAAAAAATTTTCCAAAATTGTTCCTTCTGCATTTCTTATGTATGTTTTGGACTTTTATGCTTCTATTATCTTATTTAATTGATCTTAAATTATAGTTTGAGCTCAAACGAATTCTTAAACAGGATTTTTTTGGGATCACATTTTCTTGAACTTTCTTATAACCCTTGTTATGACAACCACTTGTAAGGGATTTCAATATCCTGATTATTATAACGGTGTTTCGTGTTTGATGTCTTGTGTGTTTAGTAATGTCGAAGATGATGTTATAGATCCCCTCTCGCCTTACATATTTATTCTTTGTATGGAACGTCTCTCACAAGCTATAATGGTGAAGGTTCATAAAGGAAATTGGCACACGATAAACTTGGACTATGAGATGTTCCTTTCTCGCATCTTTTCTTTGCCGATGATCTTATTCTCTTTGGAGACACTTGGGATTCACAAATTGAAGTCATCCAAATAGTTTTGGAACAATTACGCGAGTCCTTTGGGCAGATTGTGAGTCACTCCAAAACTCAAATATACTTGTCAAAGAACGTCTCGAATTCAACTGCGATACAAATTTGTCGCAAATTGGGGTTCTAACGTACTACATACCTTCCTTGGTCATTACCTTGGTGTGCCACTGATCTTGGAAGAATCAATGTCAACACCTATAACTATTATGGACAAATTACACCAGAAGCTATCAGGTTGGAAGAGTAAAACTCTTCCACTTGCTGGTTGGATTGCTCTAGCAAGTCTGTCCTCACATCTATTCCTTTTTACTTAATGTAAAGCACACTGTTACCTTCATCCAGCTGCAAAGAAATTGAGAATCTCGTTAGAAAATTTACATGGGGATATTCGACTTGCGACATTGAAGAGGAGATAGTTCCGCTCTGTAGGTTAGTTCTCTACTGTCTGTCTAGGTTCTGAAATCACAACTCTCGCAACCCTGAGAATTCATTGTAGTAGCTTAAAGTTAATGTCAACGACCAAAACATATATAGTCACTGCTATCTGCATATTTTCCTTTCGAACCAGTGGCTCTGCTGGTAATGTGAGTTCACTTTCTCGATGGATTTTTTCTGTAGAGAGCTTGGCATTGGAATAGTGCCGTATAGCCCTCTTGGTCGTGGCTTTTTCGGTGGCCGTGGAGTTGTGGAAACCGAGCCTGCAGTTGGCTCCCTGGTACAGAATATAACTATCTTCTGCATTTGCTTTTTAATCGTTAGTTTAGTTGAAACATAGTTAGGTTGTATCCTTTTCTTTTACTATAGTATTTTTATAAATTCCTATCCTTATTACTTAGCTATGCCAATTTGTTTGTTAAGATGGCCAGTGCTAGTCTTTAAAGAACACTGGTGCAGGTGACATAGCCCGCATTGTTTTACCACTATTGCTAAATTAAAGCATTGAAAGTGCAAAACAATTTTTTATTTAAGTGCCACGGTTGTCTGATGGTTACGTTGTTTCGCACATCAGAGCTCGTATCACCGTTTCCAGTCAGAGAATTTGGAGAAGAACAAGAGAATATATGATCGAATAGAAAACGTTGCCAGGAAGCATCAGTGCACTCCTGCTCAGCTTGCATTGGCATGGATACTCCAACAAGGCAATGACGTTGCGCCTATCCCTGGTGAGTGGCTGGCTCCCTAATGCCTATATTCCTATTTAAACTCGCGCTACTTTGTCTGAACAAACCAATATGCATGCATCGTGTATGTTTGTCTGTGGGCGTTCTTGTGGCTTTGTAAAACAAGACAATGAACTTTATCAATAAAGGTTTCTCTCAAGATTGTTGCTTAAAAAACATGATTCGTGTTTGTGCTTAGATCACTCTGCAAGCTTCGAGTATGGGGGAAAAAATAGTTTTATATTTCATCACGTTGAAATTATATGTAAAATATTCAGCAATCATATCAGTACCGGATGTCCGGATCCCATTAGTATTTCAAATATTCAAATTCGTTGTTGTGCCAAGTTCTTTTTTGTCCGTTAGTGTTGTTATTATCTTAATATTTGTCCGTCTCTTTTGCATTACATGAAATTTTCTGGACCTTTAATTTTCAGGAACAACAAAGATTAAGAACCTAGATCAAAATTTGGGCGCCTTAGGAGTGAAACTTTCAAATGGGGACCTCAAAGAAATTTCTGAGACAGTCCCCATTGATGAAGTGGCAGGTGATCAACACTTTGAGAGCTGGGACCAATTCAGCTGGAGATTTGCTGACACGCCCCCAAAAAGAGTGTAAGGCCTCAATATGAACGGAGAATGCTGTAATTTGTGTTCTGAAGCAAAAATGATGGCAATACCAATAAGCTGTGAACGGAGGCTCCGAAGTATAGTTAGTGCTGGGTGCTTTGGGAGTTGGGTATTGTTGAAGTTTTAAATTATTGTGTGAGATTGTCCTCGGTAATATGTCCAAAATCATGAATTATGTTATTGTACGAATAAGATGTGGGGTTTCACCGTCATATTTGCATGAATATTTGTTCCGACTCTTGCTTATAAAGTAGATTTGACTTTAAGGAGTTCCTCCAATTAGCCATGACATGGAACGGGATGAGGGAGCATTTAAGGGCAACCGTACCTTGTTGGCAAATATGAATGAAGGCTTCAATGACTCAATGATTATAATTGAGGTTGGTAATTTGAGTCAAGTTTGACAGGCCAGTCTAAATCCGTTCAAAAAATGTTATGGCTGAGTCCTTTTATATTAGTTTTTGTGAAAGATAAGATACTTTAAACCTGATCTGAATAATCCTTATTTGAATTGGGCCCAACCTGAATAAACTAGACTATTGAAATTTGACTCTATATATATAAAGTTGATAACTTTGACTAAGTTTGATGGGTCAGCTCGAACCTAGCTGAAAAAAATTAGGATTAAGCTTGGCTATATAGGTTTTTTTTTTACATGGGTATGATACTTTAAACCTGATCTGAATAAGCCAACTAAAATTGAGCTCGATTCAAATAAGTTTTGCTTGCATGAATTACTGGCTCTAACTATAATTTGGTTTAGCCTTTAACAAATCACATAAATTAAACTCAGTGATCAAAGTGTCAAATAAAATCCTAATCATTGCAAAGGCATTTCACCGCAAATCTATTTTCATAACGTATCATTGACCAGTTGGGTAAAGTAGGAGGCAGATTGATCTATTCTGTTTAGCAGATGTTGCTGAATGCCCAATGGCTTGACTTTATATGGAGGCAAATTGACTTTCATGTTATAAAAAAAAATTTATTTCTTACAATACTACACTTTCAATAATATTTACCTAGATACTACAAATTTAAAAGTTGGCCTGATTAGCACTGAGTTCCAAATTTTTTTTATCAAAAACGTACATAGAACTTGGCTTCTATCAAGCCAAGTTCTATTTAACATTAAAAAAAAAATCTGTCCCATCATCTCTCTCTTCAACCAATTTTTTTTTTTGGTCAAATATCAAGCCAAGTTCTATTTAATTTTAAAAAATTAAATATATATTTCATCAACTCTCTCTTTAGCCAAGTTCTAATCAATTATTTAGGCAAAATTTAAATCATACAATCATTATTCCAACATTATTAACTCCATTAAAAACTAAATAATCAATTGAAATCTCTAAAAACTCAAACTACATCAAACCTTAGGTTTTTTATCATCAAGAAATCAAAAACCAAAGAAAGTATGTGATTAAGAAAAATATTTAGAACACTTATATAGTCTGAAAATGTTTGAGATCATACATTTGATATATATATATAATTATATTTAAATTTTAAATTATATATATATATATAAAATTCATTCACTCTATATTACATTCACTGAATCTAGACATATTCCAGATTCAATAAATTTGGACATTATAGCTTGAATTGGGCTGTTCTTGTGTGCGATTCTCTAGGCCTATATGAAATTAACAGTAGGCTAATTATGCTATTAGCCCACAAGTCACAAGTAGTCTCTAGCAAGACATTGCAACTGCCCAATTTACATGGAGATTGATGATCCGATATAACCTATCATGTAACCATATCATATCTCTTTTGTCACGTGATATTTCGATCAAGTATGAGAAATGAAATTGTCATTCTCCTTTACCTAACCGTTACTTTCTCGATCTCTGAGTAGACTGACAGTAGCAATGGAAAAACCCTTTCCATTGTAGTATGACCATATATTTTTTCAGTCTTACTCATCAAGGGCCCAATAATATCTTTCACTTAATGTGAGGGATAAATTCTATCTTGATCACTCATATTCCTCTATATGAATATCACTAAACTCAATCATAATCTTTATGATCACTTGATCAAAGGTAACTTTTGATTAGATCAAAGTTTAGTGGTCATCATGTAGGAATCCATGATGATCTCAGGTTAAAGGGTTTAGTGATATAGTTACATATGAGATAAGATTATGACTTATACTATGCAGTTTTCTCATAATGGGTCAGTCCAGCACCTTGTACTCTTTCAAGTACTTATGACTTTAATTTATATCTCTATAATTAATTAAAGTCATACTAGTCTTGTTTCATCTATGATTCCTCAAAGATGACTGACCAAGGACATTTAGGATAATCATTATAGTTTATCCAGGGATACAGTTATCATAATTGAACATGCAATTGTTATGATAACAGAAGAGAAATTCATTAAATAACAATATATATAGTACAATGATTGACCAAAGGACACAATTTTCAACATAATTACCTTCTCTGTTCAAGATTTTTAGATATTTTTAAGAGTTATCATGTTAAAAAATATAAGATATTTTGTATTTTTTTAAGAGTGATTAATGAATTTTTTTGCACCCTTAGTAAATTTTTGAAATTAATGAAATTCTTATATTTATTTATGATTAAGTTACTTTATTAAACAATGATAAATGTAAAAAATTAGATAACTTTTAATAGCATTAATTATTTTTTTAAAATTGAAAATTAATTAAAAATGACTTCTCTCTATATATAATATAAGAATAATAAGCAATCTTTTAAACTTGACAGTCATTTTTTTTAAATACTGTAATTATAGGTTAATCACATCACCATTAATTTCTAAAAATATTTTTTCAAAAAAATCATACATACATACATACATACATACATACATACATACATACATACATACATACATACATACATACATATATATATATATATACATACATATATATATATATATATATATAAAAGCTATACACTATCACAAGTGAAGGGCATGTTAAAATTTCTTAAAGTTGTGCACATATGCAATGATCTCCTCTAGCCTCTCTCTATTATATAATGTTATTTTAAAATTTTTATATTATTCATTCTACTTATAGATCTCTTCCTTTTTTAGTGCATTAATAAAGAGTACTGATAATTTATTCGCTTTCATATCTATATATTATATGAAGAACTGCCTCTCATGATAAAAAGGGGCATTGATGCTTTTAGATTTCATTTCTTCATCTAAGAAGCAAGTTTTTCACTGTCTCATATATTATGTTGAAATCATTCTATTGATTTTCAACATTCTTAGCCATACCTTTCACGTTTTCTTTTTCTTCTATTTATATATTGATCATCTCTTACACTATATTTAGGAGATTTTTTTATGGGAGAATGGAGGATGGCTAAAAGACATAAGCTATTGTTTGTGAGTATTTTTTGTTTTTTTAAAGAAGAATGGAATGGCAAGAAAGGGCCTCTAAAGCCCTCTTTTGCCATCCATAACTCAATATTTTTTATTTGTGTGTGTATTTTTGTTTGAGTAAAGGATATTTTGATCTTTTAATATTATGAATATATATTTTTAATAAAAATTATACTGAAATTTTATAAACATATCAGACATATTTTAAAATTTTATATTCATTTTTATTTTTATTTTTATTTTTCTCATACCAGACCAGGCATTTAAGGTTTTGAAGGTGCATTGTTAAGAAAATGGATTTCAAAAGTACCGTGAAATACCTGATGAGCTAGTTCCTAGTTGACATATTTACTTTCTTTTGTTTGATTTCTTTTTTCATAAAATGAAGTTCTATTGTCAGCTTGATTCAAGACTATTAAGTGTATGAGAATAATTTCCTTCTCTATTCAAAATTATAACATATTTTTAATAGTTATCATGTTAAATAAGAGTGACTAAGGAATTTTTTTAAAAAATTCCCTTAGTAAAGTTTTGAAATTAATGAAATTTATATTTATTTACGATTAAGTTACTTAATTAAACAATGATAAATGTGAAAAAAGTAGATAACTTTTTCATATTTTTTAAAAGTGAAAATTATTTAAACATGACTTCTCTCTCTATATATAATATAAAAATAATAAGCATTCTTTTAAACTTGATAGGTATGCTTTTTTTTTTTTAATACTGTAATTATAGGTTAATCACATCACCATTAATTTCTAAAAATATTTTTTTCAAAAAAAATCAACATTTATTCTAAAACTGACAAATTTTTTTATTTTAAAATATTCTCTCCCATGATTTCAACTATAATTTCTCAACCAATTCACAATTTAGAAATTTTAATTTTAAAAATATTAAAAAACATCAAGTATCATAACTTTCTAAATATATCTAATTAGTATAATAGATATTATCATTCTAATAACGATCCCTTAATTCCTGTTACTTTAAATATTTTAAATTTTAAATTTATAGAATTTAGATTTAAGTGCGAAGTTTTTAAATCATGAATAACTTCCGTATCTTATGATATCTTTTCCTCAATATCATAGCCTCTTTATTTTTGAATTTCAAAATTTGTGATGTATCATATTTTAAAGTTATTTACATTTAAACCAATTTATTTAACTAGTATAATAGATTTTCTCATTTTAATAACTAACCCTTAATTCTTATCAATTTAAATATTTTAAATATATTTAAAATTTAGATTTAAATTCAAAATTTTTGAATTAGGAATAACTTCTATATCCCATGATCTCTCTTATTTAATATTGTTGGACATAATAGCTTGTGATATTATGTTTAGTTTAAGTTTTGATAATGATAAATATAGATAAGTTAACTATTCTTATGCCTAATTATTTTTATATATACAATAGCTAATTATGTCTATGAAACAAGTACTTTAAAGTGTTTTTACTTATGATATTCCATATTACATAAGATTTGAAAAATAATTTGTGTGCATCATTTGCATGATAACTCATGATTACAAAACATAAAGATAAAGAGAAGGATGATCCAAGAAGAGCATAAGAAGAATGAAGACATTCATACAAACTTGGATGCACTTTGAAAGCCTTGAACTTGATAGGTATAATATCATTAGGCTAGAAGTCTTTATGTTAAACTCATTGATTTAGATATGAAGCATTGGCTTAAGATATCTTAAATCAAAACATATTTTAGCTATTAAGAAAAAGAGTGAGATATAGTTTTCTATAATCATGGTTTTCATCCTTGATCACACATGTCTCATAAAGTTTGAAATGTTTTGATTACTAACTCCGTAAAGTTTTCAAAGTTATTCTATTTACTCAAAATGGAGTTAAGTTGAAAAAGTCATGAATACTTGAAGTTAAGTCTATGCTTTGAAATGTGAATTGCGTAGAAAAATAGTTTTGACCTTTGGTCATATTTTATGTCATATCTCTCACTACATAGATTATTTTAATATGAAACATATCTCTTTTGAAAATAGACTCAAATAGATTTTTAGTGATAGCTTATTTATTCAAAATGGAGTTTCATTGAGAAAAATATCAACTTTAAAATTTGAGTGCTGAGATATTGATTTTGCATAGCTTTTAATCTTAACCTTCATCCACTATTTTGATCATATCTCAAAATGTGTGATGAATTTGAGTGTGAAACTATTTCACTAAAAACTAAACTTCAAGATCTTTCCAATGATATATACTTTGTCAAATTTAGAATTTTATTGAGTGAGTTAGGACATTATGAAGTTATGTATAATGAAGCTATAAAATCACATATGAGAGCAGCAGTCACACACATGTGATTTAGCACCAATATCCAATCTCACGTGAGAGCACCTTGCATTCACACTTGAAATGACCTCCAAAAGCCTATTTTCATATTGAATAGCCTCTGTATTCTTAATCACTCATGAAACATCTTGTACACACGTGAAAAATGACCTCCATAGCTTTGTTTTTCATTATATAGCCATTATGGTCCAAATCACATGTGGAGACACCTTGATCCCTTGCGTGATTTGTCTTCTGGGCACTATAACATGCATTTTCTTGCGTGAATCAGCACTAGTTTCTCACAAAAATTTGCACTAATAGCTATAATCACAGTGCAATATCTTTAAATAGTTATTTGATGTCTCTAACACTTTTTTCACTCCATAAGCTATAAATTTAATACTCAAAACTAATCTTAATATGAAATTAACTTTAGAAATCATCGAGCTATGAAAGTCATGATCATATTACTCTTACTATATGAAAATCATTATTCTTGAGTCAAGATCATCTGTATCTTCATCATTTGAGTATTAGAACTTCATTGTACTCATTATTACTCTTAAAGAGAGTTTCAATTGAGTGATTCACATACTTAAAACCTTTGTAAAGGTGAGGGAGAGATTTTTCTTAGAATCAAAAGAGGTTATTCTCTTCAGAATAGAAGCTCACTAGTAATTGTAAAGGCTCATAAGTACCTAAACTGAACTTGTAGATGTATTGAGGTGGCAAGCACTCAGTCAAGCTTGTGTTATAGTAGAGAAATCTCAAATAGTTGTTTGGAGATTGGATGTAGGCTCAAGAGATAGAGCTAAACTAGAATAAATTATTTTTTGCAATCTCTCTTCTCTTATATCTTTATATTTCTAGCAATATTGATTTACGTTATGTTTTATTGTATAAAATGTAATTTGATATATTTAAATGCATTTATTCAAACTTGCACTTAAAATTGTTTCTAAACATTCTTACACATATTGAGCTTGTAAAAATAACTTTAGCGTTCTCATACATAAAGTTTAGTTTAGAACTCAAATTTATCTAAACTTTTCCTTGAACATAGTTTTGCTAGAAAGTTTCTAAAGAACCAAAAATTTTCATAAACACCTAATTCACCCCCCTTATTGGTGTATTATCATATCTAACATTTGGTATCAGAATTAAACTTTTGGATAAAGGAATTAATAGTGTCAAGAGTTTCAAATGGCAACTTTTCAAAGTTTTTTAGTTTTTGAGGGAATTGACGTTGAAAAACCTCCAACTCTTGAAAATACTAATTTTTGATTTTGGAAAGTAAGAATGCGATTTTACATTCAATTCATTTATTTAGATATACAGGAAGTTTTCATAAATGATTTTGATTTCAAACCATCAAGAGATTGGATTGAGAAAGAAAAGAAATTATTTTCTTTGAACATTAGAGCTATGAAGATTTTATATAGTGCTTTAACTGAAACTAACTTTGTGAAAATCAAATATTGCTTTAATGCTAAGATTATTTAGAATACTCTTGAATCCATCTATGCTACTAATGATCTTATTAAGATTGAAAGTATTGGCAGTCCTCCACACCTTGAACAACAAGAGGACCAATGTCTATTAACTTTTGGAGAACACATGAAAGATGAGATTGAAGAAGGAGAAATCATTGAACACTTTCATGATTCAGTCAATACACTTGGACAAGAGGAAGATGATCCCCAAGAAGAGCTTCACATGATAAATTTGATTATATCACAATTTAAAGCTCAAGAAAAATTTAACGTATATCATTCCAATTATTCTTGTGCATACAAGTTACATGATTTTAAAAATTTTCATAGAGTCATTTTCAAACTTATAATTGATTCAATTTCAAAAAATACAAGAAATTTGAATTCTAATTTTGCTAGAATTTCTAGAAATACTTTTAAGAAGAGAGTACTTAGAAAAAATAAATATTTCATAAATGGTTCAAGCAACAAGCACACAAATTGTAAAGATTTTCAAAATACATATCATTCTATTATTTTCAATTATTGTGATAAGTTTGGACATGTTTCTCACATGTGCAACATTAGAAGAAATTCTAATATGAGAAACAAGTTTGTTTGGGTTCTTAAAGAACAAGAAAGGTCAAATACTAACCCTCAAGGACCCCAAGCTAAATGGGTACCGAAATGTCCATCTAGTACAATGGACAACATTGCTTATGGAAGAAAGTAGTGTCTAGAAGAGTTTCTTATGAGCATAAAGGAAGACTTCTATAACCTATAAAATTCATGAGAACTCTTAGACCATCCATTGCTAGAATAATAAAGTTTTGTTGCAAAAATAAATAATGGACACATATGAGAAGAGCACCTTACTCCTCAAGGATGGACTACCATAGAGCACCATTCAACTATCTTGAGGACAATAAGAAAAAAAAGACCTCTCAAGTGCCAAGAAAACTTGTGAAGTCTACAACTTATGAGAGAGGATCACATGTACCCAAGGCAACATATATAAAATCTTAACATCCTATGCATTAGGTGAGAAAATGCAAACCTCTAAGTATATAGGTCAAGGTATAACATTGGTAAAACTTCTAACACTATAACTCATGATAATTATTGAGGTTTATATATTGTGACCTTAAGAATGAACATTACAAATTGTTTTGAAATGAATTTTTCATAACATATCCTTTGAAAATCATTATTGATAAGTCTCTTACAAAAGATTTGCAATGTTTAATAGATTAGCTCTTTGTGCATACATATTGATTTCGAATAAAAATATCTTTTATGCATAAAGAAATGTTTAACCTATTATGCTCAATTGTCATGACTTGAAAAAATTATTTAAAGCATATGAATCATGACTCCTACAAACTAACCATAAATGGATCCAAGTCGAAATTGGATACTCTTAAAAAGAAAGGTTTCCACCATTTTGTAGGAAGATCAAGTAAGCAAGATTCACCTCAAGAATGCTATAGAACAAATCTTGAGGAAGTTAAACAATTAAAGTTTGAATCTTGGTGTCACCCAATCAATATGGAAAGATCTATATCCACACACCAAATCATGCAATCTCATAAGGACATGAGCAAAATTGATGATATTATTCCTTACCTTATCCTTTACTTTATGATACATTCACATTAGGATAAGAGTCCTTATTGCATTCCTTTAACAATTCATCATTCATTGCTTTCAAATCAAATTTCATGATTTCTAAATGGACTAACCGAATTGTGCACATTTTGTCAAATAGTTGAAACTTGTGATTTTTAATGCACAATATGAAATTGTTAATGATTTCATAAAATGAATTCTTTTGAAATAGTCATATGCATGATTTGAAACAATCATACTTTGAAATCATTAGGATTTGCCATTTTCGTTCTCTTCAAATAGTTTATTCATCAAAATTTATAGCCAACTTGATTTCATTCAATTTCATGAAAGTTGGTTAAAGGAAACTTGATTTCAAAATGATTTTCATGATTCATATCATCAAGCTTTTTCATATACATCAATATTCATATCTCGAGTTTCAAATTGCCAATTACTTGAATGGATATGAATAGAACTAATATTTTTTAGCAAGTTTGTAATTTCATTTAAATAGAAAGCATGATATGCTAGCTATGGAAGAAAAGCTCAAATCAAATCAAGGAACATGAAGTCATCCATCATTGAATAAGCAAACCTAAGAAGATGACTGCAAGAGAAGAAAAATGACAACTATGCCAAAATTAATGAAAATTCCTATCCCTTACTCTTAGTATTGTTTCATATCAATTTGGATAGGTTCTTACTTGTTAAATTGATAATTCATGGCATAAGTTTCATATTCATATCAATGACATACCTTTAGCATAAATTCATATTCTATATATTTTCATTGATCACGTAGGGTCTTACATTGGTTAAACATCCTTTGCACTTTAATTGCGTAATTTAAGCTATGATCCTAAATGCATAAATGCTAGAATGTTTGCTCATTTTAAAGA
Organism: Prosopis cineraria; assembly: GCF_029017545.1. Classification (NCBI taxonomy): domain Eukaryota; kingdom Viridiplantae; phylum Streptophyta; class Magnoliopsida; order Fabales; family Fabaceae; genus Prosopis; species Prosopis cineraria. The sequence continues at coordinate 14,598,180 of NW_026555341.1, read as the reverse complement.
AAAGCTCACAAGTTTGAATTTAGTAAACTTTGCATACTTTATGAAAAGGATTTCATCGAAAATTAAGTTTTTATGCTTTTATCAAAGTTTGAGAAATTGCATGCTATTAAAAATTTCATTTTAGAGTATTGTGTTCAAAATGTCATAACCTCTTGCATTGCATGATATAGGAGGATTTTATTTTTACAACTCACTTTATAATCCTCCTCATACTTAAAGTTTTGATTTAAAATCATGGCCTCTTTTGCATAATCACATTTCATCACGATGTTGATGATTTGATGAGAAATGTATGAGCTTCAAATATCTAACCTCATTGGATTTAATGAAGTTTGGATACCATTCGTGTTAAAACTTTATAGGTTCTTACCTTAATTCTAAGTGGTGTACCACATATGAATTAGAATTTCAGAAAAGATGGGTGAGAGGAGCTAAGTCAAAAAAAGCATGTCTCAATGATGATTCAAGCATGATTCAACAATCATAGTGGATTAAAGCTAACACAAGTATGAACTAAAAGTCAAAAGACTTGGGAGGTTCCAAAAGCTGAATCAAGTTGTGTATCACAACCTAGACATGCTCATTTCAAATATACCAAGAAATTTGCCTTGGAATGGCAAATTCAACATACTTGTTTTGAAATGGGAGCAAGATTGTTTAAGAGAACAAAAGGTCATGACTGAGAAGCTTGCCAAAACAAGTATACACTAGAATGAAAGCACATGTAGATATGATTTCTAGAGAGCATTTCATGGAATGCATATCTAAAACTCATGTGAAGTAGGCTATCTATCTACAACAAGCTCATACAACCAAGAGAAGAGATTTCTTCAGCTATATGAGGGTCTATAAGAAAGAAGTAAAGCTTTAAAATCCACAAAATAATATCTAGCATCATCTCATTACTCTCATAAACTACATAAAAAGCAACTTTAAAAAGTATAGAGTAGATAAACCCCAGACCAGAATAACCTATCAAGTAGAATGAAGAAGATTCCTCTAAAGGCTGAAGTGAAAAGGGAAGAAGAGAAAGGGGGAGAACAAATATTACTTGGATTCTGAAGAATGTAGCTGCACCAAATTCAACAATTATCAAGCCTTTAGATTCACAAAGTGTATGGATTAAGGAACAAAGTCATATCCAATGATAATATCTATGTAAATTACAAGACTAAATCACTAATAAGTTATTAAAGCTGCCAAAAACTGGGTAACATGATCCATGTTATCAACATGCATCAACTTAAGAAAGATATATCACCTCAGTTATAACAATAAGCAAAGTGATGTCTAAATGACTTGAAGCTAGAAATGATCAAAATGCATCGAGCTTCTTTAGAATTGTTGGACAATTGCATCAAGTTTAAAGAAATTCAATAACGGTATCTTTGAGCTTGCAATTAGAAGAATAAGAAGAAGGATAAAGATGGAAGAACTCAAGGAGCAAAGATTGGCAGCAATCTTCATGGAATCTATATCAACTTGCCAAGCCTTCAAATGAGTATTTTTAAAAATCTACCTATTTAAATTTGAGTTATATGCATTTACTAAGGGAGAGCATTACATAATTGACAAGTTTTGATGATGAAAACTACCTTTAACATATTCATACATTGTTATGAGCTCTATATGCTTTTGGAAAACACATTTTGAGCATCATATTTCACAAAGCATAACATTTAAGTACATTTCAATCTTGCAAGAGATGTCATTCTAACTTGTTGTGATTTATAGAAGTGGAATTTGCTCAGGCTACAGAATCGCGTGTGATTGTGCATGGTCACTCATAAGATTTAGCATATTAGGCATACTAACTGACGTTCACACAAGATTCAAGGAGTGATTCACATGTGATTTGTCACTTGTGTTTTGTGATGCCTTAACCTTTGCTTTTATATGCAAAATCACACGTGATAGACACTGATATCCATGCAAGTTTGAGCAATTGTGCTTCATTACATTGTGTAAAAGGCTATTTCACGTTTGAGGACTGATGGTAGCCACGCGTGATATGTCACTTGTTATACAATCATATATTGCTATATTGAGTCTTAAGTCATCTTAAGCTGAGTTCACTTTATTCAAATGCATGATCCATGATTCATATATTCATATATCTTGATCATGCATATTCTTACTTAAGTGCATTGCATTTTCAAGTGTGAAATGTATCCAGACTAGCTTAAGCCTTACTACTTGCTATTTCACGCATGAAAGATATTGTGTTTTGCGCATGATTTATCCTCCCGAATAGACTAAGTCAGGAGATGGTTATTTCAGGTGTGATAGTCTACTGTTTCCATGCGAGTTTTATTACATTAAATTGAGCATTGGCATTTGGCCAGCCATTTCACTAACATATCTTACTACTTGTATGATTTATCTTTTAGGCATTATAACAAGCATTTTCTTGCATGAATCAGTACTAGTTGCTCACAAGAATTGACACCAATGGCTATAATCACTGCATAATGTCTCTAAACAGTCATTTGATGTCTCTAATACTTATTTTACTTTATAAGCTATAAACTTAACTCTCTAAACTCATCTTAACCTTAAAAATCATCAAGCTATTAAATTCATGATCATATTACTCTTATTATATGAAAATCATTATTCTTGAGCCAAGATCATCTATATCTTCATCATTTGAGTATTAGAGCTTTATTACACTCATCATTACTCTTAGAGAGAGTTTTAATTGAGTGATTCACATACTCAAAACCTTTATAAAGCTAAGGAAGATATTTCTCTTTGAATCAAGAGAGGTTGTTCTCTTGGGAATAGAAGTTCACTAGTAAAGTGAATTGTTATAAAGACTCACAAGTGCCTAAACTGAACTTGTTGATGTACTGAGATGGAAAACACCCATTTAAGCTTGTGTTATAGTAGAAAAATTTCAAGTAGTTGCTTAGGAATTGAATGTAGGCTTAAGAGGTGGAGCTGAACCAGGATAAATTATTGTTTGCAATCTCTCTTCCCTTATCTCTTTATATTTCCAGCAACATTGGTTTTTGCTATATTTTAGTGTATAAAATTGGATTTGATATATTTACATGCATTTATTCAAACTTGTACTTATAGATTGTTTCTAAACATTCTTATACATATTAAGCTTGCAAAACTAACTTTAGCATTCTCACACATAAAGTTTAGAACTCAAATTTGCCTAAACTTTTTCTTGAACACAGTTTTGCTGAAAAGTTTCTAAAGAACCAAAAATTTTCATAAACACCCAATTCACCCCCTCTTGTGTATATTGCCATATCTAACAAATATCATCATATTATCTTTATTTTTAGATTTCAAAATTTGGGATGTATTATATTTTACAATTATTTATGTTAAATTAAATTAATTAATTAGTATAATAGATTTTGTATTCTAGTAACTACCCCTTAATTTAACTCCCCCTAATTTTTAGGTCCATGTTTTTACACATTGCTTTTCATGTTAACCTCTCTAAATTTATTTTAACTTTCTCTCGAACTATGATCTCTCAATTGGCAAGATGTGTCCCCTTGATACTTCCTTGAAGTATCATGATGATTTCTCCTTCCATCGAAAGCCTCCTCCTCACTTTACTCCATCCTTGCCTAGGGAAAATATAAGGCATTATGATAGAAACTATATGAAGGTAGTTGTATGAACATGAGGGGATTATATACCAACCGTTTTGCTCTTTCACAATACAATCTTTGACGACCCCACTAGAAGGTAAACTAATATATGAGATTCATAATCATATTATGTGTGCATTGTTATATATATAAGCTATACACTATCAACTTGTGAAGGGCATGTCAAAATTTCTTGATGAAGTTGTGCACATATGCAATGATCTCCTTTAGCCTTTGTCTATATTATATAATGTTATTTTAAAAAATTATATTATTCATTCTACTTATAGATCTCTTCTTTTTTTAATGTATTGATAAAGCGTAGTGATAATTTATTTGAATTCATATCAATATATTATAGGAAGAAGTACCTCTTATGGTAGAAAGAGGCATTGATGCTTTTAGATTTCATTTCTTCATCAACGAAGCAAGTGTTTTACTGACTCATATGCATTATGTTGAAATCATTCTATTAATTTTCAACATTCTTAGCCATACCTTTCACTTATTCTTTTTCTTTGATTTATGTATTGATTATCTCTTAATTCTTCTTTGTCATCTTTTGTTTGCATAGTCTTATTTTAATACATAATTATCATCATATGTGGTAGGCTTAAAAATTTCTTTGCAAATTTTATCTTGAGAAGGGGTTAAGATGCATAATTTTACTTTCTATATCCTTGTTATATGGAGTTGAGGCTCTCTAATTAATTCCTAAAAATTATTAAACTATGTTTTATCATTTCACACATTAATAATAATTAATTATATATGATCTATGTTAAAAATTACTTTTATACGTCCCATGATATATATAATAGAAGAATAATAAGTACTCTTCTAAGCTTGACAAGTATTCATTTTTTAAAGTGCTACGATTATAAGTTATTTACATCACCATTAATTTCTAAAAAAAATTAACAATATCTCTAAAATTGACAAAAACTATTGGGTTAACGAGCTCCATAAGCCTTAAACTATTGTGCAAATAGCATCTTGAACTTTAAACTCCTAAAATTGCAAAAACTCTCCTAAACTTTGAAATTCAAAGCAAATTATCCCTGTTAACTTATAGATAATTGCCATTAACTATTAACTTTATGAGATCTAGTCAAATGCTGATGTAGCAATCCCTTACTATGTGTCATCCCTCCTTATGAATTAATGAGCACTACATGCCTTAAACTATTACGCGAGTAGCATTCTAGACCCTAAATTCCTAAAATGTGTCAAAACTTTCCTGAACTTTAAAATTTAGAGCAAGTTATCCTCCTACCGTTTTAATGATGTGTCATTCCTCCTCACATATTAATGGTGCCTACCTTTACTCAGTTTGTTCGTTGGGGGATTTGAGAGAACACTAGCTGCAACTCTTTAGACAACTATGATATAGATGCTCTATTTGATTCTAATGCTACCCATTATTGCATTTATGATGATTGTGTGTTGAGGTTGAAATTATCTGTGCATTCCTTGCCATATGTGATTAATGTGTCTATGTCGATGGGAATTTCTGTAAGAACTAATCGCGCTTGTCTGGGTGTTAATTTGAGATTTAAGGATAGATCAACCACCATTGATTTAATCTGTCTACCCATGATTGGGATTGATTTAATTGTGGGTATGGACTGGTTATTGGCAAATAATGTGACACTAAATTGTGTAAGAAAGGTAATATCTTTACCAGTGTATACTGCACCTATAGTGAAACCCAGTCAATTAAGACTCTTGTCAGTGATGTAAGCAAAAAACTGTGTTCAACAGGGTTATCTAGCATATATGGTGTTCTTTTCATTTCATGCTGCTTATGATGGAGGAATTGAGAAAATCAATGTGGTGAATGAATTTTTTGAAGTATTCTCAAAAAAAGTACCTGGATTGCCACTTGAGCGAAAAGTGGAATTTTCTATTAACCTTGTGCTTGGAACAGAACCCATGTCAAAAGCTCCATTACTAGAAAAAGGAATTACTAGAAAAAGGTTTCATAAGACTGAGTATGTCTCCATGGGGATCATTGGTGTTATTTGTGAAGAAAAAAGATGGTAGTATGAGACTTTGCATTGATTACAAACAGTTGAACAAAGTGATAGTCAAGAACAAATATCCTTTGTCTAGAATTGATGATTTATTAGATCAACTGGCTAGAGCTGAGGTGTTTTCTAAGATCGATCTACGATCAGGCTATCATCAGTTATGAGTCAGGGTTAAAGAAGTGCCAAAGACGGCCTTTCGTACTAGATATGGTCACTATGAGTTTCTAGTAATGCCATTTGGATTGACAAATTCTCTAGCAGTATTTATGGACTATATGAATAAAATCTTCTGTCCTTATCTGGATAAGTTCATGGTGATATTCATCAATTGTATCCTAATTTACTCAAGAGATGAGGAAGAGCAAGCGAAGCATCTTCATACTATCTTGCAACTTTTAAAGGACAATAAGTTATATGCCAAACTCAGCAAGTGTGAGTTTTGGCTAAGGAAAGTGAGATTTCTTGGTCACGTGGTGTCGGCAGAAAGGATTGTCATAGATCTACACAAGGTAGATGCTGTGTTGAAATGGGAACCGCCTACCTCAGTGACAAAGATCAAAAGCTTTTTGGGATTAGTATGCTACTATTAGGGATTCATTCAAGGATTTTCATAGATTGTGTTTCCATTGACTAAGTTGACTCGAAAAGATCAGCCGTATGTACGGATCGATAAGTGTGAGTCAGCATTTCAAGAGTTAAAGAGGAAACTGAAGTCTGCTCTAGTATTGATTATTCCTAATCCTTAATTACCGTATGTGGTTTATACGGATGCATCGTTGAAAGGTTTAGGGTGCATTTAATACAAGATGAGTGAGTTGTTGCTTATGCCTCAAGAGAATTACGACCACATGAGGAGAATTACTTGACTCATGATCTGGAGTTAGTAGCAGTGGTTTTTGCCTTGAAAATATGGTGACACTATCTTTATAGGTCTATGTTTGAAGTATTTAATGATCACAAAAGCTTGAAGTACTTAGTGGATTAAAAGAAACTAAACATGAGGCAACACAGATGGATGGAATTCCTCAAGGACTATAACTTTGAGACCACGTACCATCTAGGTAAAGCCAATGTAGTGGCAGACATGCTAAGCAGGAAAATAGTGCATGTTGCTTATATGATGATTCAAGAGCATTAATTACTTGAGACTTTCTTAGATACTCAAAGGAAAGTACCTCAGATGATGTTGTACAATATGCATTCTACGGTCATAACCAATGAATTCTAGAAAGAGTTACAAACTGCTCAGTTTGAGAATGAGTGTTTACTCGGGATTGTGAGGATATTGAAGAGAGAAGACCTACAGAATTTGAATTTAATGATAATGGAAATATGACTTATTGTGATTGAATTTGCATACCAAGTGATAAGGAGATAAGGAAGACGATCCTAGAGGAAGCACACCATAAAGTATACTTTTTACCCTGGTGTCACCAAGATGTATCAGGATATGAAGCAAATGTGTGGTCAAGAATGAAAAAAGATGTAATAGAGTTCGTGGCTAGGTGTCTGACGTGTCAAAAGGTTAAGATTGAGCACTAAAGGCCTGGTGAAGTGTTGCAACTACTAGAGATCCCAGAGTGAAAGTGGGATAGCATATCAATAGATTTTATCATTAGATTGCCTAGAACTCAAGCGGGCCATGACATAATATAGGTAATTATAGATCGATTGATGAAGTCAACGCGCTTCTTGACAGTAAAGATGACTTATTCACTTGAGAAGTATGTCGAGGTCTATGTAAATGAGATAGTGAGACTTCATGGGGTGCCAAAAGACATTGTCTCTGATTGTGATCTAAGGTTTATATCAAACTTCTAGCGAGCATTGCAAAGAGCAATAGGCACTAAGTTGAGATTTAGCACAGCCTATCATCTATAGACGGATAGCTAAACTGAGAGGACTATCCAAATGCTCAAGGATATGTTGCGAGCTTATGCCTTAAAGTTGAGAGGTAGTTGGGATACACATTTACCATTGGCAAAATTTGCTTACAACAACAGTTTTCATTCTAGTATTGAAATGGCTCCGTATGAGGCATTATATGGAAGAAGATGTTGATCGCCTCTGTGTTGGACAGAGTTGAGCGAGAGAAGTTTGTTGGGTTTAAGTTGGTAGACTAAACCACCCAAAAGATCCAGTTAATTGAGTAAAATTTATTAACCGCCCAGAGTCAATAAAAGAGCTATGCGGATCAATGTAGAAGACCACTGGAATTTTTGGTTAGTGATCATGTGTTTTTAAGGGTCATGCTAATGACTGGCATTGGGAGATCAATAAAGGCTAAAAAATTAACTCCCAAGTTTATTGGTCCCTTTGAGATTTTAAAGAAGTTAGGACCTGCTGCTTATCAGATTGCCCTACCATTGAGTTTATCAGGTGTTCATAATGTATTTCATGTAAGTCAGCTTAAGAAGTACTAACCAGATCATTCTTATGTTATTGAGTTAGAAGAGGTAGAACTTTAAGAAAACTTGACCTATCAAGTTGAACTAGAGCGGATTGTAGATGTGAAAGACCGACAATTGAGGAACAAGACTATTTAATTAGTTAAGGTCTTTTGGAAGGTATGACTCTTAGTGATGTGATTTGGGAGATCGAGGACAAAATAAGGCAGTTATATCCCAAATTATTTCTATAGGTATGTGTTTGTGCAAGATTCTAAATTTTGAGGGCAAAATTCCTCAAAGGAAGGGAGAATTAGAAAATTTTAAGTTTGTCAATTGGTAATTATCAATATTTTCAAGGGTAAATTGGTCAATTTAGATAAATTATTAATTAATGAGGTTCATGGGAGACTAATATAGTTTTTAGATCCTTAGACAGTCTTAGAAGAGGGCTAGGGTTATGTTTGAGCGGACCATGGTACGGAAGGGAGTTTAAAATTTTTTGAGACTTTCTGTGCCATATACCTCAACGGGCGTGTCAATGCATCATGACGCATGTGCAAAATCAACACTTATCAGTTTGTGAAAACAGACCAAAAACAAAAGAGAGAAAGAAGGAAAAAATAAGAGAGCAACAGAGAGGAGCTCCTGGTTTACTAGGGCACGATCCCTAGGCTACTTTAGAAGTATTTGGAGCTTAAATCACTATTGGGTAAGCTTCACATTCCTTCTTCTCCCTCTTTTATGTAAAAATCTGGATTGGTAGGGTAATGGGGGCTTTGATTTCGGTTCCCTTGGGTTTAGACTGAACCATTAGTTTATTTGAGGTCTTGGGAGTTAAATCAAGCCTCTAACATAAAGTTTATGTGTTTTATAGTGATTAAAAATTTATGGTAAGGGTTTGGATGAATCCTAAGTATAATTTAAGGATTTTTAGACAATGTAGGATATTGGTTAGTGATTTTATTGTGTTGGGATGTTTAAAAAGATGGTTAGAGTTTTTGGAAATGGTTGATGTTGTTAGAAAAGGAATTTAGGTATTTTAAACACTTAGAATCTAGTGAACTTGGAGTTATCCGAAGTGATAATTAGTGATTGTTACTTGATTGTGTAGATTGAGCATTGCTCGAGCTATATTGTGCGTATAGAGCATATGGAGCTAACTTTGGGCTACAGTAACCTTTTTGTGTGACAAAAGGTTGAGGTGATCATGTAGTTTATTGTGTTTATTAACTATTATAACTATGTACAAGTAAATACAAACTGATGAACTTATTGTTTGAGGATTTTGTGTATGATTTGATATTGAAAAATGAATTTTTAGCATGAACATTAGTTTGTGAAATGAATTTTGAAAAGTCATTGATTCCAATGGATATGTATATATATGATATGAAAGTAAATGTGGTAGAAATATGGATAAGCAGTGATAAGTGTGAAAAAGCATAATCATAGGGGGTTGGAGTTCACTTGAGATATATGGGGATATATGTGTGTAGAGATATGTGAGTGAAAAATTCATATGGTTAGGTTAGCGACATGAGACATCTAGCATAGCATTATATGGAACTGTTATCATAGGACAATCGGGCAATCTGGCAACTCCCTAGTACCTATTAGGATACGATTAAGAGTCAACGATGCCTCTATCACATGTATGTGAAGAGGGAAAAACCATAATCCGTAAGTGGGTAAGATTACCTTTGATCGGTTATTTCTACCAATGAAAGTGTGCTCGAGTCAGTAAGAGGTTGATCCAGGAGAGTCTATGGTTTCATGCTAGGAAGCATTGGAGGTTTAGTGGTTAAATGATTATGCCAGTGTGTAATTGTGTGGAATTATTGTGAAAAGATGTATTTATCTCATAAATTTGATATACTTGAGATTACTTTAGTTTTAATACTTTAACATGGTTATTTGTAGTAATAAATATTTGATAAACTATATTAGTTACTGAGATATTTATCTCATCCTGTGGTCATATTTTATAGGTGAGGGCTCTGGTAGGGGCAAGGAAAAGGAAGGAGCGTCTGAAGAGTGAAGAGCATAGTTTTATAGCTTTTTCTTTTCCTCTTTTTAGGTATTGTAACGAATATTGTCAATATATAATGCCAACTTAGGAACATGACATTATTTTGGATATCACATGTATGGATTTGTTATAAGTATGCGTATCTTGATCCAAGGTTAATGTGGTGGATTATGCATGTGTGTTGGGCTAAGTTACAATTACAAGTGATAAATTTAAAATAAATTATATACCTAAAATGACCAAGTTGATGTGTGTGCTAAATAAAATCTACCTCTTTGTGTTATTGTCCAATGGGAGTTTGTTGGTCATTTTGAGTGTGATTACTTATTTGTGTGATATGAATGAATTATTATATTGTGTGTGGTTCATTGGAAGTGGTCAAAGTGCTTTTTGAGGCTAATAGCATTTGGTATTGTTAGTTGGACACCATTATGTGTGTTTTAAGGTGAAAACAAACCATTTTGGGTTCAGATATCTATCTTTTAAATGGATGGGTATTTGAGTGTGAGACTACCGCCATTAGCTAGAGGGCTCAAAGAGCTTCACGCAAACACTCGAACCACTCAAATCGGATATCGGATGGTGAAATAGAGCACTCCGGAAGTTTGGAAGGTTGTTATGACAGCAATGCTATCATGACAGTAGGTAAGCGCAGTGGCGTATGGTTATTGCATTGCGACACAAGGGACCTTCGAGGGACTTGTCCCTCTATGTCATCCGCAGTGGTGGATGAGCTAGAATTTTTGAAAAGCAGCTTGTTTTAGCCTGTTTTGAAGTGATTTAATTTTCATGCTTTCATATTTATTCTAAAGTGATTTTTAACTATGGTTTGAGCTCAAATAATATTTTAAAAAGGGTTTTTTTAGGATCCTAATGTTTTAAATTAATTATCTTTAAACTCTTGAGTTGTGATAACTTCTTTATGAGATTTTATTTAATCTTAGTTATCACAATGGTGTGTTTGAGCGTTGTCTTGGTAATGTTGAGGTGGACATTACACATTTTCATGTTGGCTATTTTTATAATCGATATGGAAAGTATCTAAATAAAAATAATTTTTTTTAAAAAAATAAACTTTTAACAACGTTTATGTACAAAATCATTGTGCAAAGTTACTTTCCACAAAGGTTATTTACATAACAATTGTTAAGATTGAATTTTTTAAAAAAAATTGTTTGTTTTTCTATACATCTAGAATTTAAAACCTGTAAATTGTATAGATTTCACAACAAGTATAAACACCCAGTTAGCATAATCACAATGGCTATACAACAAGTTACAACTACACTAAATATACATAATTAATCCAACATCAATAGCAATGTCAACTAAGCATTCAAACAATTTAAATACCCAAATTCATTTATACAAATACCCAACTATCATAAAATATAAATTTAAAAATTAAAATAGAGATTTGAAGGCACAAATTCATCTATTATACAAATATTCAATTAAATCAACCATCTATAGTATCAATATTCAATAAAAATTGACAAAAATAAATAAAAATAAATACTTACAGTGGGGTTTGCAAAGCCTATCTCATGAAAGAGGAAGATGGAAGAAGATGAGAATCACCCATACCTGTAAGTTGTAATGGCAAGATGAGGAGAAAGGTGAAAGTCTTGAGTAAGACAAAAAGAAGAGAGACACTCACAAATTTGAAAAAGTAGAGAAAAAATGTATCTGAAGAGTCATCCAACCAAACAATGGAGGAGGAGGAGGAAGATGGAAGAACCTAAAGAGAAAATGTATTTGAAGAAGATCATCAACAATGGAAGAAGGAAGGAAAGAAAATCGAGAAAGGACCTCTAGAACGAAACCACTAACATCTAAAATAGTCAAAATAACAAATAACGGTGAATGGAGAATGGTAGACGGCAAAGAATGACAGAGAATGGCATGAGTCGACGGCAACCACAGTGAAAGGTTGGACCTTTTTGACAATTTATAGGTGTGAGAGAGCTATTTTCTAAGAAAAGGGAAGAGTAAAAGATACTGAAATATGAAATAGGGTGTTGAATTAGTTAAAAAATTATAAAAGAGAAACAACATTGTATTAAAATAATTGATATTGTTTGACACTTTTTACATTAGTAATATAAAAACTAATGTAAAAAGTTATAATTTTTTATCTTTTAAAAGTTTTTCACATTGATTTTCAAAAAACTGATGTGACAAGTTTAAATTTTTTTTATTTTAGAAAATTTTTTCATGTCTGTTATCCAAAAAAACATACATGAAAAGTTTAATTTTTTTATTTTGTGGAAGTTTTCCACATCATTTTTCAAAAACCGATGTGAATAGTTTGTTTGTTTTATTCTTTCTTGTTTTGAAAGTTTTCCATGTCAATTTTCTATATAATTAACGTGAAAAAAAATTTTTACAATGGTTTTTGTTTAACCAATGTTAAAACTTTTACAAATAATTACATTTATGCCACTACCTTTTTTTAACTATGGTTTTTTTATAAAACTGACATTAATTTATGACATAAAAAGCTTATTTTCTAGTAGTATTCCTATTAAGAGATTGAAAATTCTCATATGTAGATTTAATTGTAAATGATGTGTGAACTCATATTGAACTTTACATTCAATGGCGGAGCGTTCCGCCTCATTTGTTAACAACCTCGAGGATAAACCACCACACCTTGTTGATGATCCTTACACTAAGAAAGTTAAGATCCGAGATGCGAATGTAGGAAAGGAAGATGCCATGGATGTTGATGTCTTCTTTTCTGATGAAAGAACTCATGTCGAATGATGAGCACATGTTTCTATAACACTGACTCCGTGATAGTCCTTAGAATACAAGATGACATTGAAGTGCTCATGAATGTTGATGATGCTTAGCTAGTGTCCAACGATACTCAACTAGCCATTGTAGCAACTAGCCATTGTAGAGATACAACCTAGCCCTAAAGAGACTCAACTAGAAGTTAATGAAATTCCACTAAAGGAGAGTGTATTTTCTTCTAAAGAAAAGCTCATGAACACAAGTATCACAACTGAACAGGAAGAGGAGATGAAGCTGGAAAAAGATGTGAAAATCAATGTGAACGATGGATTACTTCCATAAGCTTCTTTGTAAAGGTTCTTAAAGTCCTTAAGAAGAACATAGGTTACATTGTAGTTGTATAAGGAAGGCTGTAAGCAATTACACATGCAACTCTAGAATATATGGCGACCTACAGGAAAGTTCTAACCAACTAACCTCAATAAAGGGTGTTTCATTGTCAAGTTTAGCTATACTACTAGAAAGTTTTACTTAATTGCCCTTAGCTTGTCTATGGCCACTACCTAATAATGCAACCATGGATGCCTCCTTTAAGCCATAAGACTATGTCATCAACCAGTTATCAGGTGGATCAGGCTGCCTAGTTTGCTAACATATTATTATTATAAAAGCATTATCAAATCCATTGGTATCATTTTTAGACATGTTATCTGTATGATTTATAACACTGACTTTGGTGATTAAGGTAAATTTGCTTGGCTTGTGACTGTCATTGATCTATAAAAACCCCTCACATCAAAAGTCCAAGTTGATGGTGAACTTATTTAGTTGAATATGAAAACCTTTCACTCATCTGCTATCACTATGGTCTTTATAGACATCTTCAAGATAATTTCTTGGAAAGATACTAACTGCTGGAAAAGGTAACTAGAAACAATGGATAGTAGGGAAGCAATAATTTAGAACATGCATGCAAAATCAAAATATGGGGAGTAGATGCATGCATCAAAACCTAGGACATAGAAATGACAATAAACAAATAGCAGGGTCATCTATTGTTATCAAAGTTGATAGGAGCAAAAAGAGAGATGATAATATAGAAAACCAAGGAATAACTATGTCCTTTGGGTTCGATGTCCTCAAAGAGGTAGTAGAGGAGGGGTAGCAAGGGAACTAAGTATACGACAAGGTCAGGCTGCACCATATAGAATATAGCTATACAGTGAGTCCATAAGAAAAAGAGACAAAAGTTCCTCCCAAGATTAATGAAATGAGACTAGCAGCTGATATTGTCTTAATAACTAATAACAATTGCATTTTCAATGCTCCAAATTTATGCATGGTCTCACAAGCCTGAACAAATTCAATAATAAGTACATCATGGCACAGGATGCTCGGATCCCATAAATGTTCTCACCCAGCCTAAACTCTATCCCTTCTATAGGTTCACTGTCAAATAATGTGGCCCATTCAAACAAAAATGGGCATGTAAGCAATCAGCCTAAACCCCTAACCTAACAGTAAACAAATAGGGAATTCACTTGTTTGCTGGGCTCAAGTTTAATAGCTTGAAGGACAAGCCCAATGAAACCCCTAGGACTATTAGTATGAGTGATGAAAGAGATAGCTAAAGCTATGGGTAATGAGAAAACACATTACTATCAACGACAAGGCCATTGCCATATTAATTCAAGGCATAGATTTTAGCCTTACTTCTGAGTATTAATTCCTTTTTATGATCATATCTAATTTTGTTTGGAATTGTCAAGGGGCCTTAGAGAAGGTTTCCTTCAATTACTAGATCTTTTATGGCTAACTTTAAACCTAAAATTATTGTTATCATAGAACCTTAAATTTCAGGAGTTAAGGCCGATAAGGTTACCAAGAAGCTAGGATTTTATTCCTCTCATAGAGTAGAAGTTGTAGGATTCTCAAGAGGAATATAGGTTCTTTGGACTGACAATTTGAGCATTAATGTCAATCATATCTAATTCATACACATGGAAGTGGAATATCTCAATTATAGGAGGAAATTTCTCTTCTAGGCAATCTATGAGAACCCACAAACACATTTCAGGAAATTCTTATAGAAGACTTAGCTCAAGTAGCTCTTAACCGTAACATACCATGGCTTTTAGCTAGAGATTTCAATGCCACAATTAGTAGTAAAGAAAGAAAAGGGTCGAATCAATCATAGCTATAAGCTGTTCAAGCAATTTATCTAATGATATGGTCTTATTGATCTAGGCTATAATGGCCAAGAAAACACATGGAGGAGGGGCACTCGTATGGTCCGTTTAGAAAGGGCCCTTTATATTCAAAGTTGTCTAAATTCTCTTACTAGTTAGGTTGAACATCTGTCCAAGATAATCTCTAATCATAAGCCCATATTGCTACATTTAGGCCCCCTAACAACAACACACAAGAGGTATTAAGACTTTTAAATTTTTAGCCTCTTGGTTCTCACACCCAAACTTCCCTTCCTTAGTCAAACATTGTTGGGATACTTCTAGGAATATAATCCAAAATATTGATACTTTCTCTATTAAAGATTTTAGATAGGGAGGCACAGTGGAAGATTAAAATTTTACATTCCCTATCCTGATGTAGACTGAACAAAATTGTTTAAGTCAAGGTAGGAAGAAGAGTTACCTTTTTTTTCGTGCTTCACGTGTGTTCTCTTCAAGAGTTTAGATCTCAGGAGCTAACAACGTAGATCTGCTCCTTCTATTAATATCCATATGAACAGCTCTCTAAGTCGAACAACATGCTATCACTCCTAGCGTCTATTCTTCTTTGAACATTGGTTTTCCTTTCTCTAGGGTGTTTCATAATTTTAAAGTGTTTGGCCATCAGAACTCTTCTAACTCTTTTATTTTACATGTTCCCTTGTATATATTATATATAGATTAGGGTTTTTGCCTTCCTCTTGAAGAGCCAACTGAATTTAGATTAAATTTATCTCATAAAAAATCTATAATATCATATCTAATTTAAATTTATCTTATAAATTCAAACTATAAAACTGATATGATATTCTTTCATATCATGTTAGTTACTAAATTTAATCTATCATATAAAATTAAATTTAAAACTAACACAATATAATATATGAATATAGATATACATAGATAATTTGAAAAAATATATATACATTATATTATATATATATATTTAATTTTATATATCATATACATATACATATACATATATGAATATATATATATATATTTAAAATATGTATATATATAATTATATTTTAAATTTTATAATTCATATAAATATATATGAAAAATATTTATCAAATAAATATTCAAATATATATATATATACATATAAAATTTATTCACCCTATATTATATTCATTGAATCTAAACATATTCTAGATTCAATGAACTTGGACAATATAGCTCGAGTTGGGCTGTTCTTGTATGTGACCTATAGGCCTATATAAAGTTGGTAGTTAGCTAATTACACTATTAGTCCACAGGTTACAAGTGGCCTCTACCAAGACATTGCAACTACCTAATTCATACGAGGATTGATAATACAATGTAACCTATCATGTAATCATATCACATCCCTTTTGTCACGCAATATTTCGGTCAAGTATGAGATATGAAATTGTCATTCTTCTTTACCTAACCATTACTTTCTTGATCTTTGAGTAGACTGACTGTAGCAATGGAAAAACCCTTTTTGTTGTAGTATGGCCATATATTTCTTAATCTTACTCATTGAGGGGCTAAGTAATATCTCTCATTTAATGTGAGGGATAATTTTGATATTGACTACTCATATTTCTCTGCACGAATATCACTAAACTCAATTATAAGCTTTTATGATCACCTGGTCAAAGGTGACTTTTGACTAGGTTAAAATTTAGTGGTTATCAAGTGAGAATCCATGATGATCTCAGGTCAAAGGGCTTAGTGATATAGTTACATATGAAATAAATTTATAATTTATATCATGCAGCTTTCTCATAGTGGGTCGGTCCAATACCTTATACTCATTCAAGTGTCTATGACTTTGATTTATATTTTTATAATTAATTAAAGTCATATTAGCCTTGTTTCATCTATGGTTCCTCATAGATGACCTATCAGGAACATTTAGGACAATCATTATAGTTTGTCTAAGGATATAGTTATTGTAGTAAACATGCAATTGATATGATAAAAAGAGAAATTCATTAAATAATAATGTGCACAGTACAATGATTGGCCCTAGGGTATAACTTCCAACAGAAGCTATAAAGTGGAACATACAAATCTTTTGAAATATTAAAAGGAAGAAAAAGAGGATACTAACAAGAATCTCAAGTGTACAAAGAAAGCTTGAGTCCTCTCCCTTATCTGACTCCCTCTTAGAACTCGATCAAACCCTAAGAGAGGACTATGAAAATATTTTCTTACAAGAGGAACTTCTTTAGTTTCTTTAGCAAACTAGATCTGCTTGGGAGATCAAAACGTAACCTTACCATACTAAGGCTCTTATCCGTCAGCAATGGAATCATATCATACAGCTTTGATCTCCTCAAGGGACTTAGATTCATGATTCTCAGCAACTCTCAATCACGGCTCATGATTTCTTTAAAAATTTATATAGATTGAATGACTCAAATTTTACTCCTTATGCAGTTAAATGTGCATATCCCATACTGTTTGAAGTTCCTTATGCAAAATTAGAGAGAATGGTCTCCCTTAAAGAAGTCAAAATAGCCTCTTTTTTTTCTATGAAACTACTTAAAGCCCCTAGAGCAAATGGTATGCATGATTTTTTCTTTCAAAATTAATGGGATATAGTAGGACAAAATTTGTTTCAATATATTAAGGAGTTATGGTAGGGGAAGCCTCTTGATCAGTCCCTTAACTAGAGCCTTATCACTTGAATCCCAAAAGTTAATAAAGCCTAACAGTTGCATGAGTTTTTCCTAATTAGTCTATGTCTTGTAAAAGGATTTCTAGGTAGAAGATTTGGGACCTTTGAAAACCTCTTACATGCTGAAATTGATGAAACTGAACAACAGAAACCAGTATCAGCATTCCTTGATGCGGAAGGACATTGGAGCTAGGTTGCATATATACGGGTATGAGTATCAAATACGATACGGCATGATACAGGGATACAGCAAATTTTTCAAAATTTTAGGATATGAGTACGGCAATATATAATTTTTTTTATATAAATGTAAGTAACATGTCAACTATCAAAAGTGCATAACAATCCAAAAAAATACAAAATATTATCAAATATATCATATTTCATCATCCTCATTTTCCATTACATTATTAAGCTCTCCTATAATTTCTTGTTCTAAAATGGTTTTATCAAGTGACAAGCTTGCCATCTCAAGGCTATTGACAGCATCAAATGGCTCCATAGTGTCTCCACCAATATCCCACATTCTACTTTGCCCAATGTAATACTTTTCACTCTTCCTTGACAAGAGATGAAGATTAGTATGCACAAAAACTAAGTCTTTAGCTCTTTTAGGAGTGATCTTGTTTCTCTTTAATGAGTAAACAAAAGAGTAAGTGCTCCAATTTCTTTCACAACAAGAGGAAGAGCATGGTTGGCCTAAAAGTTTTAATGTAAGCCTCTGAAGAATAGGGGTGAAAGAACCATAATTTAACCATCACTCTTTAGATTCTAAATTCCACCTATCTTGCAAGCAATCAAATAATGAATAGAAGTCTAAACTTCCAGCAAATTTTAGGAACTTTTAGAAGACTGCCTTTCTCTCCTCAGGATCAGTAAAGTCCTTATGAAGGCACTTTACTCTCTCAGATGATATTTCATTATCTAATAAGGTGGAATTCTATTGGGAGCACCTTCAAGCCATTAGGGTGTATAACACCTATAACATTTGCAAACAAAAAGTATTAAGAACAAAACTAAATAATTAATGAATGATAAATATTGCAATAGTAATATTACTAACCTAGGATTTAATGAATGTACAAGACAATGAAGAGGAGTGTAACTTTTTGTCCATCGATCAATAATGATCCTATAAACAACAAATAAAAAGCTGAATACTCAGAAAGCTCCTTATTCTCATACTTGTAGATGGACTCCTTCACTTGTTCTATCATTGAATCCCACATTTCATAAATTAAATAAAGTATGGGCTTATTTGTGTCAGCCATTCGAAGCATGTCATATATCAGTCCAGTGAAAGAAAGTATATAATCCACCTTGTCCCACCAAGAGTCATTAAGGATCAAATTTTTCACTGTGGCTACCTTTCCAACATCATCTTCCTCGTAATCATTCCATGCTTCACTTATCACCATTGTATGAAGTAAAGTTTTAATGAGCTTGAGTCTTTTGAGCATAATAATGGTAGATGCAAAGCGAGTATCGACTATGAAAAGTAATTTTAATGGTACAAATTCATTAAAAATTACCAATCTCATCGAATGACACATGATAAATTTTCTAATAAAAACAACATCATCCTTAACCTCCTCTATCTAATGACATTCATCATACACAATCTCATTTTCCTTTGTGTTCTTTGCTGCACATATATTCTTTAATGCAAGATTAAGCATATGCACAACACATGACATTTAGAAAATAGTGGGATACTCAACGTCTATAAGTCTACCTATTGATTTGCAAACAGATACATTATCAGTGATTATTTGAACCATATTTTGAGGCTTGACCTCTTCAATCACTTGACACATCAAGTCAACTATATAATGTCTATCTTTATATCCTTTGGATCCATCAATTTCCTTTAAAAACATGGGATCCTCGTTAGATACAGCCATAAAATTAATCAAAGGCCTCCTTTAAGCATCTATCCAACCATCTGTGACTATGCTTACTCCTTTCAAAATCCAAGTTCCTTTAATTAGTTCAAATAACTTCTCTATTTGAGCTCTTTCTCTTTACAACAATAGACCCTTTAACACATTATAACTAGGAGGTTTATATCCAAGAATGATGTTGTTGGTAGCATCTTGATATGAACTAATAAAATATGGATTGCGTGCCAAATGAAAAGATAGACCACCTGTATAAAACATTCTTGCAATTTGAGCATGTAGATTTTCTCTTGCCCCTTATTGGAAGGACTTTTCTAATAGACTTACTGCCCTTCTCTTGCTTTAGTTACACTCACTTGTCATAGGATGTAAGGGAGATAAGCCTTTAGCCGAGGGTGGTAATGGCACTTGCTTTGGCTTGGTCTTATCATCAGCATCTTCTTGTAATTTTCTTATCTTAGCTAAGAAATACTCATCAACTTTTGAGCATATAGCAATTTCCTTTCCAAAAGTTTTTAACAAGTGCCACTTAACTCTAGAGTAAGAGCCATTGAATTCTTTGTTACAATAATTGCACCTCCAATATCTATTTCTACCTTCTAGTATGTCTCTATTTTTATTCACCAAGGTAACATAACACCATAAGGGAGTTCTATCTTTCTATAGCTCATGTATAGAAGAAAAATGGGCTGCTAAATTAATACTTCCCCCAGAACTACTTGCTGTAGCCATATCTAATTGAAAAAATTTAGATAAACTAAAATTAAATATGACTAAAAGCATTGAAATGCAGATTATGATTTGAGCAAAATAACATGTAATATAAAAATAAAAAGCAAGTGGGCATCGACTATAAATTCTGTGCATGAACATTGCAATCTAACATATTAAATTAATAAATAAAATTTAAATTTAAATAAGAGGAACAGAAGCACAGAACAGAGCATGAGCTTCAGTTAAAGAAAAAAAATAGGACATGTGAGCTAAAACAAATATAAATGCGAGGCACTTAGCGAGCAGTCTAAGATGAAATAAAGAGTAAGCAATAATAAAATAACAAAATCACTTCATTTTTCAATTTCAACATGAGAGTTGAGAGTTGAGACACAAGAGAGAGAGAGAGAGAGAGAGCAGACCAGTGAAAGGACGAAAGAACCTGGACTCGACGTCGATAAGCTGAGCAACTAAGAATGCACAGGAGCACGAAAGAACTAGGTGCACAGTAGCTTGTTCCAAGTGTTCGTGGAGGAGCACGATGGCACAATCTAGGACTCAGTTATAAGAGAGCGACAACCGACTGATTTTGCGAGTTGGGAGAGAATGTCAGAATCAAAGGTGAGTGTGAGGTTCAATTTGCTTATGCTTTGCAAATTAGGGCTTCAGGCAATTTTTTTTATGCGAAATGCAACGTCCCACGTCAAAGCCGTGTCAGCTGTGTCAAAGCCATGTCTTGCCGTGTCACATCGTATCGCACTATGTCACCTAAACAAAAAATGTGTTAGACACAAACGTACTCCCACGAAGCGAGTGTCTGTGTCTGTGTCCGGTGCGTATCCGACACGAATACGCCACCAAAATTAGCATATTCATGCTTCCTAGCATTGGAGGTGGAATCTCTTCAGCCACTTACTCCCACAATCCACACAACAACAGATCAAAGATACTAAGATCAAATCCACACTGTAGCACATTATAATCACACTAAATCATGCATGCTTAATTGTCTTTTTCAATAATACGATTAATTAAATTGCTTTAAATATATCTTCAAGAAAATCATATCTGGTTCCTTTTTTTTTCTTTGGCAAATATCTGATTCTTTTAACATTTTGATATTATTGCAAATATATCTTTTTGAAAAAATTACTTTTGGCATAATGTATCATATTATAATAAATAACTACATAATGGTATGGGCTAAAGTATTTTTTTTTTCCAATGTACATTTCTTCGAAAAGTGCTAAGTACCTTATAATAATAAGTGGGCTATTTTTCTTTCTAAATCATCTTCTAGAGGAGCAAAAATCTTCCTCCATTAGTGATCCATTAACAGAGGAGGACTTTTGCTCCTCTGAAAAATGATACAAGAAAAAAAATGCATCAATTATTAATATAAGGTGTTCAGTACTCTTCAAAAGAAAATAGAAGAGAAAAAAAATACACTTTAACCCTCTTAATATTGGCGTCAATAATTAAGATTTTACACATGAGAATGTGATTTTATTTTTAATACGATAATATATTTAATTAGTTTTATTTGCATTAATAGTTACAAAAAAACATGAGAACGAGCCTTTGTTTTAAAAATAAAATAAAATCAATTTAATTAAAAAAATTAAAATATATTTCCTTTGGAGTACAATATAAGTTATTGTTAACTAATTTTTACCTCCAAAAAAAGTTAATTAAAATCTTGATCTTTTTAAAAATTTTATATCTTTTCAATTATATCCTTGAGAGTAATAAATATAATATTTGACTTATTTAAAACTATCTTATTAATAACTCAATAAAGTAAGGGTGTAATATAAAAATATATATAACATCTATTTAATATATATTCTGGGCTAAGTAAAATTTCCAAAAAATGACTTATATTGTGGTAGAACATAGTATTAGGTGACACTGATTTGTGTTTAGTTTAATAACTAACGTGAAAATACAATAACTGTTGCAAATACTTCTCTCTTATCCTATTTTGGGATAGAGAGAAAAAATTAATCTTTATTCGATTTCAGGGCACTTTATTATTTTTATATGTGCATTTTTATTATTTTTTCTCATTAAATGTTGGAAAAAATTGTTGTAAAAATAATCCTTTTGTTCTTAATTAATAAAAGGTAGAGATAAAAACTTATTAAATTTTAAGATATAATTAATAAGATTTAAATTTTTTAATTCTAATAAAATATATTAAAAATAACTTTTAAATAAAATCAATGAGGGAGTAATTTTTATTTGTGTCGTTTTAAAATTGTCTGGGAAACCAAAATAGTTAGCTCATATTAGTCTGCAAAAAGAAATAAAATTTGCCTTATCATATTCCAATTACTACAGTTATATGAACTATAATAATTTCCCCCGTCAAAATATGAACTAATTTCAATGATGCACTTAATATGAACGATCCGGATTTAAAAATTTTATTTTTTTATTTTTATGCATACGTATTAAAATAAAATTATAAAATTTTAATAAATTTACTTTATCATCAATTTAAATAATACTGATTTGATTTGAATGATCTATTTAAATATTCAAAATTTTTAAAATTTTTATAAATTTATTAACTAAGTGTACTCTCAATGATCTAGATTGGCACCGTTGGGTAAATCAAATTTTCACATCCCAAAAGTACTTTCTTACTTTTGGAATGTGAAAAGCTATTTAAAATAATTTTTTGGAGGCAAAAAGACTTGGAAAAAGAACTTTTGAAATGAGATTAAAATGTGAAAAGCAAAAGCTCCGTCCAATAAGTTTTAAAAAATAAAATATTATTTGATCATATTATTCTAAATTTAATCTTTTATTCTTTTATTTAAAAATAATTAATTATGAAAAATATATTTATTATTTAAATAATAATAATTATATATCAAACTTTTAACATTATAAATTGAATAATTAATCAGATTAATTTTTAGCATTAATGTATAATAAAAATTATAAATCTTTATCACATTTTTTAAAATTACAAATTAAAAATTATAAATAATTAGATATCAAGTTTTTAACATTATAGATCAAATTTTATATTATTTAAAATCTTTATTATATTTTTAAATATTTTAAATATATTATATTTGTATAATAAAAATTATAAATCATCATAAATCAATATCTTTTTTATAGTTATATATTCAAAAGCATATTTTACTACCATAATTTAAATAACTTTCATTTTATCAAACTAACTTTTAAAAAAATATATCTAAACACAAATTCATTACAACAACTAACTTTTATTAAACTAACTTTTATCAAATAAACTTTTAACAAATTAACTTTTGGCAATTGAAAACCAAACACACACTTAATATTAAATTTTTGAAAGCTTTTAGAAATTTTTATTTTGATAAATATAATATTAAATTAAAGATAAGCTCCAAACTGATACCTTCAAAAAAAATTGTAAACTAAAAACTTTAAATTTAGATTATTCAAAAAAAATCTAAATAATTAATTTAAAAACTTTAATATTAAATTGAATAATTTAAATTAAATTTATATTGTCTAAATTAATAATAAAATAAATTTATTAATACTTTATAATTTTTATTTTAATAAAAATAAATTAAACCTTAAAATCTGAATTGTTGATATTAAAATCTAGACATCTCAGATTTTTTTGGCCTGATCAGCCTCCATCAAGTTTTGTGTATAAAGAAAATCATTTAGCGCTCCAGAGACTTTTGACTAGTCAAGAGCTTTTATCAGTTCTTCACTCATATTTATATTGGCCTGCTTCTCAATTGCCCACAAAAAGAAATCATTCAAAAGCAGCGTAAGACAAATAGGATTCAATTGCAAAGTGTTATCACTTGATAATATGTAAAATTTTAAATGTAGGTGCCCATCACTTATCACTTATCACTTATTAACTCTAAGTACTGTAACAACTGTAAGACATTTGACAATTTACCATAAATAAAATTGTTTACACCTTCTAGTTTAAAATATAAATATTTTTTCTTAATTAATATTGATTTAAAATCTAAGTAACTTAATATATGTAAAAAAAATTCTCACTTTACCCATTATATTTATGATTAATAAGTATCATAAATCTTAAACTAATGCATGAATAGTATCTTGAATTTTAAACTTTTAAAATATACTAAAATTTTCTCAACTTATACATTTAAGTGTTTAAAACTTCACTGTTAAATTAAAAAAATGATAATTACTTTTATAGTTTTTGGAGCCTCATCGCGTGCTGACATGATACTCATTTTAACTTTTAAAAATAAAAATTGTTTTTTTAACTTAATGATAACATTTTAAATGCTCAAAATTTAAAACTTAAAAGGTATTTTTTATATTTTTTTAAAAGTAAGGATTCAAAATACCATTCTCCTAATAATTTAAAATATAAGATATTCATTAATTTTTTATTTATCTAAATTTTTGCATAAATTGATCACTCGTTCGTCATGAAGCAAAAGATTAAAAAAAAAAAAAAACAACACATATTTTTATTATAATGAGGCAGCTACTTGCGTGGGTCAGAGTGTGGATACAGTCAAAAGAAAATGCGATGTCATGGTTCCCTTTTTAACAAAGCGAAACTTGATGGGCAAGTTAGGAACAAAGAAGATTCGTCGCTAAGCATTAAACAACAAGCTCCAAAGTAGTTTCATCGTGCTCCGTCAAACACTTGGATTCTCTCTCTCTGTTTTTTTTTTTTTTTAAATAAAATTGGATTCTCTCTCTTGCCTTGTCTTGGAACCATCTTGACTGCTCAACATAGTGATATAATCTGTGCCATTAATTTAATATTTTTATTTTATATTTTTAAAAAATAATTATAAAAATTATAAAAAAGTTCTAATAAATGTTTTTTTACTAATTTAATCTATATTTAATTTAAAGGGTATAATTTAATATTAAAACTTTTATATTTTTATATATTAACTATTTAGATGTATTTTATACAGTCCAAATTTAAATTTTCTAACTTGCAATTTTTTTAAAAAAATATTTTTAAAAAATTATAATTAAAAGATTAAATATTCTATTTTTTTAATGTTGTATTCATGAAAATAAAAAATAAAAACTTTGAATTCGGACCTTGCAGATATACGTTTAATATTGAATATGGACTATCCAAAATACATGTCGATAGTCAATTTAAAAAATTATAATATTAAATTAGATCGCTTAAATTAAATTAGTACTATCCAAATTAATGATGAATCTATTTATAAAAATTAGAGGTTTTTATTTTAATAATTATAAGTATAAACTAAAATTAAAATTAAAAATTAACAAATCTGGGCCATCCAAATTAATTTGGATGGCCCAGATTTTATTGATGGATGAGGATCGAAGACGGACCTGTCTTGTCTTCACTCTGCCCTCCCTTGCTAATGTTAACATCCCTTAATAGGATTGACATTAATTAAAATGCACATCGCTTGCAGTAATTAAGTTTAATCTCCATGAGTTTTCACATCGCTTGTAGTAATTAAGTTTAATCTCCATGAGTTTTCGTATCCAAGGATAGGTTAGGAAAAAAAAAGAATTGAAAAAAATATCAATTAAGTCTCAAAATAGTAAAGTAATGACAGTTAAGTTATTGATAATTTTTAAAAAAATAAAATTGTAAATATTAATTTAAACAATTATAATTTATAGATAAAATTTTTTATTACAATGTGAGAATTATATTTAATATTTAAATATTTATGTATAATTTTCTTGGCCAAATATTTATAATTGAAACTTATAAATTTGTAATTATTTAAATGGATATTTGCAACTTATTTTTTTCAAAAAAATTTGTCGATAATTTAACTCTCATTAATTCTTTGTTCTAAGATCTAAATGTCATTCTTTCTAAAAAATACTTTTATAGATCCTCATTTGGTGCTCATCAAGCTTATGGGCACTAAGAGCCCATCCTAGCCCTTCATTTTGGCATGAAATAATTCATTATATTTATTTTAAATTGATTTTTAGATATTTTTTATATTGTCTATATTAAAATAAAAACTATAAAAATAATATTAAATATGGATTGTTTAAAGTAAAAATTGAAAAATTGTTAATATTAAATTTGAATATACATTCAAAATATATTTGGATAGTCCATTAGTAAAATTATAAAATGTTTAAAGTTAAATTAGATTGTCCAGATTAAATATGTACTGTCATGATTTGTAATTGATAGATTTATTAAAAAAAATTACAATTTGTGTGAATTCTTATCTTTTTCCACATATAAATGCTTATTTTGATAAATAAAAAATTAAATTTTGATAGTTCAGATCTCATGAGTTGATGGATATCATGGTGTTTTATTTTCCTAATGAGCATCTAGATATATTTTAGACAATCCATACTTAATACCAATTTTTCTTATAATTTTTATATTAAAAATATTTTAAATTCAATTTAAAATGCACGTCATGAATTATTTTATAACAAAATAAAAGATTAGGATGAGCTTTCCAATGATAAGGTGGGTGCTCATCAGGATGAGGATCCATACTTGTATTTATATTTTTTTTCTGGCTAAAATATATAAAATTTTTTAAATTTTAAGACAATTATATATAACTTTCCTCACCTTTAAAAATTTAAAACTAACCATCCTAACCTTTAATTTTTGCATTTCAAAATCTCCTATTATTAATTATATTATTTTTTCACGAGGGTTATAATATTATTCAACTAAAAAATATTATTAAACAAAAATATTATATCATATAACTATTTATAATAAATTTCTTATATTTTTTAAATAGTTGAGGCATTGGTAACAAAAAAAATTATTATTAATGTATAAAATTTTAAATATTTATGTTTATATTAGTTTTATCCATTTTTTTGTTAATTTTATTTTTTTAAAAGATAAATCTTTATTTATATTTTCATGATAGATTTATGTAATGTACATGGCTAAAATATTTAAAATTTTAAATATTATCATGTTAGATTAATTTATCTTTTAATACTAAAAAACTATGCATCATTGAAAACCACAAAAAAAAGATAAAACTAACACAAAAGTAAATATTTAAACTTTTATATGGTGATAACAATATTTTTTTTTGTTATTATCAATGTTTCAACTATCTAAAAAATATGAGAAATTAATTAGCCATAGTTTACAATATAATATCTTGTTTAATAATATTTTTTAGTTGAATGATATTTTAACCCTCATAAAAAAATATAATAAACAATAAGGGATTTTGAAAAATAAAATTAAATGTTAAAAGGATTAATTTTAAAATTTTAAAAATAATGTGTATTATATGTAACTGTTTTAAAGTTTAAAAATGTTTTATGCGTTTTAGCCTTTTTTTTTTATATAAAAATTATGCGCGTTAACTTGTTCAAGAGGTGATTAAGGTTAAGCGGCCATTTGTTAAAAGTTTTACAGGTATATATAACTGCCCCTGTATTCATGATCTAAGCTTCATTAACAAAGAAGCTGGGAGATTATCGTGCTTGATTGATTTCAAACAGTAATTTTGCGAGAATGTGGGGCGGCTAAGATTTGTTTATTGTATTTCCCCCCTGTCTGACATATTCAATGACGATTTCCCGATTGACTATGGACCCTGCACCCAACACCATCGATTCCAGCCCTGCTATATATACACCCGCATATACATCGCCTCAGCATCCACATCGTGATACTGAATTACTGAAATCCATTCTCTGCAATGGCGGCGCCTCACATGCCTCGCGTCAATCTTGGTACCCTAGGCTTTGAGGTATCTGCTATTTCTTCTCTTCGCTTGTTGCTGTCCCCTCTAAATAATATATTTGAGTATCTGTTTGTAAGTCGTCTGCCTGTGCTTCCTCTCTTAAGGCTTCACTCATTCCTCGTACAGACTTCAATCTTGCTCTTCTATGAATACTACTACTCTCTGTCTATGTCGATGACGGATGAGCGTGCTCCCCTCTTTACAGGTTTCCAAGTTAGGATTTGGCTGTATGGGCCTTACTGGAGTCTATAACGCTCCTGTCCCTGAAGAGGTCGGAATATCCATTATCAAGTATGCGTTCAGTCAAGGGATTACGTTCTTTGATACGTCCGACTTTTATGGAGCCAATACCAACGAAGTTTTGGTAGGAAAGGTGACCGTGATCAATCCTTGCGGCTATTATCCCTGTTTTTACATTGCATGTGTCCTGCTGCGCTAAATCCGGTCTTTGGATTTGTTTAATTTTTAACGTTTTACTGTTGAGTAGGCCATAAAGGAGTTACCCAGAGAAAACATCCAGCTGGCAACGAAGTTTGGTATTACCGCAGATGCAAATTTATCTAATATTCAGATCAAAGGTACGCCAGAATATGTGCGTTCATGTTGTGAAGCCAGCTTGAAAAGGCTTGGTGTGGAATACATTGATCTTTATTATCAGCATAGGGTGGACAAGTCAGTGCCAATAGAGGACACGGTTAGCGATTTCTTCCTCCACAATATCCTGTAAATTTTTGTATTAAAATGGCGTGTTACAGCAGTATACGTTACTCAAGAGTCTGTTGCTGTGTTGCATTATAGGTAGGGGAACTCAAGAAACTGGTGGAAGAAGGAAAAATTAAATATATTGGGTTGTCCGAAGCTAGTCCTGATACAATTAGGAGAGCACACGCGGTTCATCCCATAACAGCTGTGCAAATAGAGTGGTCCCTGTGGACTCGGGACATTGAAGAGGAGATAGTTCCGCTCTGTAGGTTAGTTCTCCACTTTCTGTCTAGGTTCTGAAATCACTACTCTCTCACAACCCTGAGAATTCATTACAATAGCCTAAAGCCTTGAAGCGAATGTTAAGGACCAAAACATATATAGTCACTGATGTGTGCATGTTTGCCTCTCGAACCAATGGCTCTGGTAATGTGAGTTCACTTTCTCGATGGATTTTTCTTGTAGAGAGCTTGGTATTGGAATAGTGCCGTATAGCCCTCTTGGTCGTGGCTTTTTTGGTGGCCGTGGAGTTGTGGAAACCGTGCCTGCAGATAGCTTCCTGGTACAGAATAGAACAATGTTTTGCATTTGCTTTTTAATTCCTAGTTTAGTTGAAACATTAGTTAAGTTGTGTCCTTTTTCCATTAATAAAATATTTTTATTTTATTACTTAGATATGCCATTTAGTTCATTAAGATGGCCAGCGCTATATATTCTTTAAAGAACATTGGTGCAAGTAATAAACCCCGCACTGTTCTCCCACTATTGCTAAATTTAAGCTTTGAAAGAGGAAAACATTTTATTATTCAAGAGCCAAGGCTGTCTGATGGTTACGTTGTTTCACACATTAGAGCTCGCATCCCCGCTTCCAGTCAGAGAATTTGGAGAAGAACAAGAAAATATATGATCGAATAGAAACCGTTGCTAGGAAGCATCAGTGCACTCCTGCTCAGCTAGCATTAGCATGGGTACTCCAACAAGGCAATGACGTTGTGCCTATCCCTGGTGAGTGGCTGGCTCCCTAATGCCTACATTCCTATTTAAACTCGCTACTCTGAATCCGGCAATTAAGGCTTGTTATTTTGTTGTCTGAACAAACCAATATACATGCATCGTGTCTGTCTGTCTGTGGGCGTTCTTGTGTCTTTCTAAAACAAGACAATGTAGTAATGTACTTTATCAATAAAGGTTTCTTTCAAGATTGTTGCTGAAAAAACATGATTCGTAATTGTGCTTAGATCACTCTGCAAGCTTTGAGTTTGAAAAAAAGAAGAAGCATAGTTTCATATTTCATCACGTTGAAATTATATGTCAAATATTTAGCGATCATATCAGTACCGGATGTCCGTATGCTATTAATATTTCAAATATTCAAATTCGTTGTTGCGCCAATTTCTTTTTCGTCCCTTAGTCGAGTTGTTATCTTGATATTTGTCCATCTCTGTTGTATTACATGAATTTTCTGGACCTTTATTTTTCAGGAACAACAAAGATTAAGAACCTAGATCAAAATTTGGGTGCCTTAGCGGTGAAACTTTCAAATGGGGACCTCCAAGAAATTTCTGAGTGTGTCCCCATTGATGAAGTAGCAGGTAATCAATACTTTAAGAGCTGGGACCATTTCAGCTGGAGGTTCGCTAACACGCCCTCGAAAGAG